>NC_140990.1:121894068-121899068 GCF_052327205.1 Somniosus microcephalus
CACACGGACACACGCGCGGACGGACACACGGACACACGCGCGGACGGACACACGGACACACGCGCGGACGGACACACGGACACACGCGCGGACGGACACACGGACACACGCGCGGACGGACACACGGACACACGCGCGGACGGACACACGGACACACGCGCGGACGGACACACGGACACACGCGCGGACGGACACACGGACACGCGCGGACGGACACGCGCACGGACGGACACGCGCACGGACACACACTCGGACGGACGGACACACACGGACGGACACGCACACGGACGGACACACGGACACACACACACACGGACGGACACACACACGGACGGACACGCACACACGGACACACGCGCGGACACACGCGCGGACACACGCGCGGACACACGCGCGGACACGCGCGGACGGACACACGGACACACGCGCGGACGGACACACGGACACGCGCGGACGGACACACGGACACACGCGCGGACGGACACGGACACGCGCGGACGGACACACGGACACGCGCGCGGACGGACACACGGACACGCGCGCGGACGGACACACGGACACGCGCGCGGACGGACACACGGACACGCGCGCGGACGGACACACGGACACGCGCGCGGACGGACACACGGACACGCGCGCGGACGGACACACGGACACGCGCGCGGACGGACACACGGACACACGCGCGGACGGACACACGGACACACGCGCGGACGGACACACGGACACACGCGCGGACGGACACACGGACACACGCGCGGACGGACACACGCGCGGACGGACACACGCGCGGACGGACACACGGACACGCGCGGACGGACACACGGACACACACACACACGGACGGACACACGGACGGACACACGGACACACACACACGGACGGATACACGGACACACACGGACACACGGACACACACACACGGACGGACACACGGACGGACACACGGACACACGGACACACACACACGGACGGACACGCACACACGGACGGACACACGGACGGACACACACACACGGACGGACACACACGGACACACACACACGGACACACACGGACAGACACACACGGACAGACACACACGGACAGACACACACGGACAGACACACACGGACAGACACACACGGACAGACACACACGGACAGACACACACGGACACACACACGGACACACACACACGGACACGCACACACGGACGGACACGCACGGACGGACACACGGACGGACACACACACACGGACACACACGGACACACACACGGACACACGGACGGACACACACGGACAGACACACACGGACAGACACGCACGGACAGACACGCACGGACAGACACGCACGGACAGACACGCACGGACAGACACGCACGGACAGACACGCACGGACAGACACGCACGGACAGACACGCACGGACAGACGCACGGACAGACACGCACGGACAGACACACACGGACAGACACACACGGACACACGCACGGACACACGCACGGACACACGGACACACACACGGACGGACACACGGACACACACGGACACACACACGGACACACACGGACACACACGGACACACACGGACACACACGGACACACACACGGACACACACACGGACACACACACGGACACACACACGGACACACACACGGACACACACACACGGACACACACACACGGACACACACACGGACGGACACACACGGACGGACACACACACGGACGGACACACACGGACGGACACACACACGGACGGACACACACACGGACGGACACACACACACACACGGACACACGGACACACGGACGGACACACGGACACACGGACACACACACGGACACACACGGACGGACACACACACACACGGACGGACACACACACACACGGACGGACACACACGGACACACACACACACGGACGGACACACACGGACACACACACACACGGACGGACACACACACGGACGGACACACACACGGACGGACACACACGGACGGACACACACACGGACGGACACACACACGGACGGACACACACACGGACGGACACACACACGGACGGACACACGGACGGACACACGGACGGAAACACACACGGACGGACACACGGACGGACACACGGACGGACACACGGACGGACACACGGACGGACACACGGACGGACACACGGACGGACACACGGACGGACACACGGACGGACACACGGACGGACACACGGACGGACACACGGACGGACACACGGACGGACACACGGACACACGGACGGACACACGGACGGACACACACACGGACGGACACACACACGGACGGACACACACACGGACGGACACACGGACACACACACACACGGACGGACACACGGACGGACACACGGACACACACACACACGGACGGACACACACACACGGACACACACACACGGACACACACACGGACGGACACACACACACGGACACACACACACGGACACACACACGGACGGACACACGGACGGACACACGGACACACACACACACGGACGGACACACACACACGGACACACACACGGACGGACACGCACACACGGACGGACACACACACACGGACACGCACACACGGACACACACACGGACACACACACGGACACACACACACGGACACACACACGGACACACACACGGACACACACACGGACACACACACACACGGACACACACACACACGGACGGACACACACACACGGACACACACACGGACGGACACACACACGGACACACACACGGACGGACACACGGACACACACACACACGGACGGACACACGGACGGACACACACACGGACGGACACACACACGGACGGACACACACACGGACGGACACACACACGGACACACACGCACACACACGGACACACACACGGACACACGCACGGACACGCACGGACACACACACGGACACACGCGCGGACGGACACACGCACGGACGGACACACGCGCGGACGCACGCGCGGACGCACGCGCGGACGCACGCGCGGACGCACGCGCGGACGCACGCACGGACGGACACACGGACACACACACGGACACGGACGCACACGCACACACACACGGACACGGACACACACACGGACACGGACACACGCACACACACACGGACACGGACACACACGCACACACACACGGACACGGACACACACGCACACGGACACGGACACACACGCACACACACACGGACACGGACACACACGCACACACACACGGACACGGACACACACGCACACACACACGGACACGGACACACACGCACACACACACGGACACGGACGCACACACACACGGACACGGACACACACGCACACGGACACGGACACGGACACGCACACACACACGGACACACACGCACACACACACGGACACACACGGACACACACGCACACACACACGGACACACACGGACACACACGGACACGGACACACACGGACACACACGGACACACACGGACACACACACACACACGGACACACATGCACACACACACGGACACACGCACACACACACGGACACACACGGACACGGACACACACGGACACACACACGGACACGGACACACACACACACACGGACACACACACACACACGGACACACACACACACACGGACACACACACACACACGGACACACACACACACACGGACACACACACACGGACGGACACACGGACACACACACGGACGGACACACACGCACACACGGACACGGACACACACGGGGACACACACACGGACACACACACGCACACACACACGGACACACACGGACACACACACGGACACACACGGACACACACACACACACGGACACACACGGACACGGACGGACACACACACACGGACACACACACACACACGGACACACACACACACACGGACACACACACACACACGGACACACACACACACACACGGACACACACACACACACGGACACACACACACACACGGACACACACACACACGGACACACACACGGACGGACACACGGACACACACACGGACGGACACACACACACACACACACGGACACGGACACACACGGGGACACACACACGGACACACACACACGCACACACACACGGACACACACGGACACACACACGGACACACACGGACACACACACACACACGGACACGGACGGACACACACACACGGACACACACGGACACACACACACGGACACACACGGACACACACACACACACGGACACACACACACACACACGGACACACACACACACACACGGACACACACACACACACACGGACACACACACACACACGGACACACACACACACACGGACACACACACACACACGGACACACACACACACACGGACACACACACGGACACGGACACACACACGGACACGGACACGGACACACGGACACACGGACACGGACACACGGACACACGGACACGGACACGGACGGACACGGACACGGACGGACACGGACACGGACGGACACGGACACGGACGGACACGGACACGGACGGACACGGACGGACACGGACACGGACGGACACGGACACGGACGGACACGGACACGGACACACAGACACGGACACACACGGACGGACACACGGACACACACACGGACGGACACACACGGACACACACACACACGGACGGACACACACACGGACACACACGGACACACGGACACGGACACACACGGACGGACACACACGGACACACACACACACGGACGGACACACACGGACACACACACACACGGACGGACACACGGACACACACACACACAGACGGACACACACACGGACACACACGGACACACACGCACGGACACACACACACGGACACACACGGACACACACACACACGGACACACACGGACGGACACACATGGACGGACACACACGGACGGACACACACACGGACACACACGGGGACACACACGCACGGACACACACGGACGGACACACGCACACACACGGACGGACACACACACACA
>NC_140990.1:121904068-121951536 GCF_052327205.1 Somniosus microcephalus
CGAGTCTGGAAAATCCCAATGCGCGGTGATGCTGGCTCTCCAGGGCCATGGGGAAGGAGATGAATTGGCTTCTCCTTCTGAACAGTGCTTCGGTCACCTGGCAGATGCAGCAATGCGCGCCGTATTGGGAGATGTTTGCTATGTCCCCAGCAGCGTATTGGAAGGAGCCGGTGGCATAGAAGTTCAATGCCACCGTCAACTTCACTTCCACCGACAGACGTCCTGCACCTGAGCTTTGGCCGCAGATCTCGGCGAAGCAGGTGGCAGATCTCTGCAATCACCTCCTTTCGGAATCGGAGCCTTTTAACACATCGTGCAGCACTCATGTTTAGGTAGGAGTGCTGCTGGCGGTATAGCCTGACTGGGTAAGGCCTACGTGGCTGATGCCTGTAGCCCCCTCTGCCTCTAGCCAGGGCTGCCCCTCTCACAATGCGTCTGCAAGCCCTACGGACATGGAGCTGCAGCTCTGCGTTGGCACCCCATGCAACCCCCATCAAATCCTGGCAAACACTCAAATTTCCAAAAGGCCACTTGCAGCGCTCTGGCCTGAGTCCAAAAATACCTGAGCTCTTGCTGCTTGATACCAGTTAGCTATCCTCCTTGTGTCTCCAGAAATGCGTTGCACAAGAGTGTTTTCTGAAAAAAGGCTGGCCTTTATACTGGAGAGCACGTCCCCTTTAATTTGTGCCCCCCGGGGCCCGCGCTGGTTGTGTTGCGTTCCTTTTTCCAAACGCTCCGGCCGCCAGCCGCACAATGGGGCGGTCCGACTGAAGTTTGGAATCGGGGTGCACAAAGGGCATTGCACGAGGATGTGACGTCATTTTCTGCGCGCGCATCCGGGCGGGCGCTAAACTTTGCACCGGCGCTAACGGGCAACTTAATTTGGGGCGGGGTGCAAACTGCGCTGCACACGGGCGCTACACGCATAGTGCCCGAAAATCACTTCTCAAGGCGCTAACTGCTGGCGCTATCAACTGAAAATCTAGCCCCTGATGCCTACATAAACAGGAGCAGGCTATTTAGCCCCTCGAACCTGTTCTGCTATGAGATCGTGGCTGATCTGTGACCTAACTGCATATATTCGCTATTGCCCCATATCCCTTACTACCTTTGGCTAACGATCTATCCAGCTTAGATTTAAAATTAATAATAGATCCCAGCATTAATTGCCGTTCACAGAAGTTCCAAACTTCTAACGCTACTTTATGTCGAAGCGTTTACTAACTTCATCCCTGAAAGTTGTGGTTCCAATAGGCTATGTCCTCGACTCCAACCAGCAGCAATAATTTCTCTTTACCTTCAGTTTGCTTTAATATCTAACTTCGACCAACTCCACTTAACCTTAAATGCCAGCTAATACCACTCCTGTTTTGTATAATTTAACCCTTGGCAGTCAGGTATAGTTCTGGTAAACCTACGCTGCACTCCCTCCAAGGCCAAGCCAATATATCCTTCCTAAGATGTGGTGCCCAGAACTGCGCTCAGTTCTCCAGGGTTTTGTCTAACAGTAGCATAACTTCTACCTCTTCCCCCTTGTTTAATCCCCGAGATATAAGACCAGCATTCCATTAGCTATTTTTGATTTTTCTGTAGCTGTCCATGACATTTTAATGATCTATGTACGTGGCGGGAGGCCTTTTTTTAGACCTCCTGCTGTTACTAGCTTTTCACCATTTGGAAAGTACTCTGATCTATCCTGCGTTCAAAAGTGGATGACCTCACACTTGCTTTGAAATCCTTTTGCCCATTCGCTTAATCTCTATCTTTTGTAATGTTATGCTTCCATCTACACTGTTCAGTGCTACCTATCTCCGCCATCGTCAAACTTGGATAGGCGCCTTTCTATCCCATCATTTAGTTAATAGTGAATAGTTCAGGCCCCAACACATTCCTGTGGGACACCACTAGTTACATCCTGCCAATTATCCCTACTGTCTCCTGCCGCTCAGCCAATTTCCTAACCAGGTCAATGATTTCCCTTTAATTCCATGAGCTTGAACTTTTAGCTAACAGTCTCGAGGAATTCATCAAATGCCTTTTGGAATTCCATGGACCCTCCTCCGACTCCACCTCCGTCAGGCATAACCTGCCTTTCACAGATCCATGTAGGCTTTCTGATCAGCTGCCACTTTTCAAATGTTTAGTCTCTGCATCCTTGGACTCTAGTAATTTCACAACAGGTGTTAGGCTAACTGCTCTAATTCCTGGTTTCACACTCCTTGAATAGCGAGTAACATGCAGTTTTCCACTAAAGGAATGTTTTCGATTCAACAACCAATTTGGAACATCATAGTTGGTGCATCTGGCATGTTCTCATCTGCTCCCTTTAAATCCCTGGGATGGGAGCCATCGGGTCCTGGGATTTGTCATAGTGCCATTCATTTCCCCACTACTGTTATTGTTTGCTTTCATTGAGTCCACATTTCGTTGATGTCTGGCATGTTTTCTTCCACTATAAATACTGATACAAAGTCATTATTCAACATAGCCACCATTTCCGTATTTTCACTTACAGTATCACTTGCCGATTTTCAAGGGGACGCACGTCACTCACGACCACCCGCTCTTTCCTAATCGTAAATAATTGCAAGTTTCGTGCCATACTCTGAGCAGATGAAGTCCATGCTGTAATTGAGTACAAGTAAATGGCAGACTTGCGAAATAATGCGCAAGAGGAAATTGTGTAGAATTAATTGGCTTTAAATCTAAGAAAACGGTAACGGGGGCTGAAGATTGACAAATCTCCACGACATTAGTGGTAGATTGACTGAGCACTTGGACAACGGAGCCAGCATAGCGTTGTAAAGGGTAATTGATTTGCCTATATTTCTTGGTCACGTTGTAAATGTATTTAAAGGGAAATTGATTTAAAGGAGTTGGTGCATCTTGGTGAAGGAAATGCAGTAGAGGAGGAAATTTCTCGAGGCACAGATTCACAAATCAACAGTAGCAACAGCAAGGTCGGTTTAAGAGCGCATACAAACCAAATATTGGGTTTTACCAGAAGCAAAGAATTGAAAAGCCGAAGTTCTGGTTAATTTGTTTAGGACTTCCTGTACTGTACACGTGATCTCTATATTGAAAAATTAGACACTGGAGAAGACTCATCAATGCAATTTCTTGCACCACCAGGAAAGACTAACTGGCTGGGGCTGAGGTGACCTGATGGAAGTCTCCAGTTATGCGGGGCTTTGGGGGGGAAACAACTAGACAGAAGTGTCTGCTTGTGGGGAACACAAAACTAGATCATAAGATGGTCCCTAATTAAACCGACTTTCAAGAGGAACTACTTAGTTGATAGAATGTGGAACTGGATACCACGAGGGTAGTTGAGGCAAATAGTATAGAGGCATTTAAGGAACAGCTACGTTAACAAGGGAGAAAGGAATACAATGTTTTACCCATGGAGTTGATGAACTAGGGTTGGAAGGAAGCTCTTGTGTAGCTTACAGCAGTAGGACCGAGCGGCCTGTTCCTGTGCTGGGGATTCTATGTAATTCTACGGGTGTTATTTATATGGACTTCAGAAGGCATTGGTTTACAGTTTCACGAAATAGACTGTTGGCATAAATGAAAGCACGTGGAAAAGGAGGCAGCCATTCGACATTGGTTAGCAGGCAGGAAACAGTCGGGCTACTGGACATGTACTCCAATTGGCAGGTTGTGACTGGTGGTTTCCCCTACGGAATCTCGTACTGGGGCCTCCACTTTTCACTTTCAATGAGTTGGATGAAGGAATAGAGATCCGTATATCCAAGTTTGTTGAGTAGAGCAAGTTTGATGGTGCAGTTAGTAGTGTAGGTGGGAACATCAATTTTCAAAAGGCCGCTGATCGAGCAAAACTGTGGCCAGATGGAGTTTAATGTAGGGAAGTGAGGTCATCCACTTTAGACCCTGAGGAACTTGGATCCGAGTATTTTTATAAATGGTCAGCTAGGAACTGAAGGAGTAGATATTGAGGCACATGAGCAGATCATTAAACTAGTGGACAGGTACAAAATAACTTTACAAGGCTATGGGATGTTGGGCTTCCTCGAGTGAATGCCATCAGTGGAAGTACTTGGTTGTACAGAGCTCTGTTTGGACCACCTCTGGAGAACTTGGTTCAGTTCTGGGCAACGCGCCTCGGGAAGGATGTATTGGCCTTGGAGAAGGTGCAAGACATTGTATGCATTGATATCAATCCTGGGATTGGCAGAGTAGATAGAGTTAGTGCAGAATCTCAGTCATTCCAGACACACTCAACCAGTGGATGCACCGTGCCAAGACCGTTCAACTTGTCTTGCCCCAGGAAAAGGGAGTGTGACGATGCGGCTGTCGGGCAGTATATCTCGATGGCCGAGTACATTGACGTGTTTGAACATCGCACACAAGCGAGAGGCGGCAAGCGGGCCAGGAGACACCAGGTACTGCAGTCGGCTCTTCTCCCGACCATTCTCGGAGGCCCTCTATCTTCTCTCACACACGTCTGAGCTGTGAGACTCTGCCAACTAATGGCTCCCGGCTCTGGACATTGAGACCCAGGAATCGTCCGTTTGTTTTCCAACAGGACCCTGGGCATTGGAGTCTCGTTCCCTGACGGGCTATTAGAGGGAGGTCGGGGGATGAACGGGCCCGCACTCTTCCTCATTGTCAATCTGCTCTAATTGGGCCGCACCCACCAATTAATGTACAAAGAACGGGGTAAAGGGAAGCTTGTTTAAACTGGACTGAAATAATGGTGGGCGCGGGTAACCATCAAACCCTGGATTGATATCCCTTCTCCCAGCGGGTTGCGACATGAACGGGAAGATCTCTGGTCCTGCTGACTGACTCGGTCTATCGCGGGGTGTCCGGGACACAAACTATTAGAGCGGGGCCGGGGTGAGTCCAGCTAGTCAGAAGTCACTGTCTTGAGACTGAATTCCGCGTTTCTCTTTCCCTCTGCACTTTACAGATGAACAAGGCGGGTTGAGGCTAAAGGGTGACTGTGAAAACCGGGATCAGTGAGCAGTCGAGCCGGAATTTCCTGATCAGTGTGTCCGTTTGTCGTTGCTCAGTCCGGTCTTATCCAAGGGCCTCCTTTGTGAAAACTCTTCCATGTTTTAGTTTTACTATTGCCGCCGGTATAGTCCTCAACTTGCGGTCATTGAATGATTCCGGCTTGGTGTCTCGTCAAAACCCAACCAGGCCGCGGAACTGTTTTCTAAGCTGAAATTTTGAAAACGGGCCAGCGCCCGAGAGGTAACATTTAAGACCGGGGTTTATTTCACTGCTCCAAGGTCACGCGGGATCTCAGCGGGTCAGTGAAATTTTATTCATTCTTCAGACCGATCCGCCCTCCGCTGGCGCTCACCCGGCCGATTCGATCAGTCGCTGACCTTGGATCAGAAATGTTTAACTTTATGTTAATAGTGATGCACGAGTCTCTAGTCTCCAAGATTTGCTCTTCCTGACCCCCAGAGGGGAATCTTCCCCAATCCAAAGTTCCTTCTCTGCTTTCCTTGTATCTGGTTTCGAAGATGCTGATGACCGTGACTGTGGTCCCAGGGGAGCCGGGCAGTAAGTGGCCAGGGATTGTCAAACTCGGTAATTGTATGGATGTGGTTTTAATGTTTAATACTGGTTTGTACTTAATAAAGACCTTCCACGTATGGTTCTGGTCTCCGGTGTTTGGATCTTAAACAGCCGAGCTTATTCTGGATGAAGTGAAATTCGCTGTCGCAGGAATAGCAAATGAGACTGGGCCGTAGCCGGTTAAACTCTGGGTTAGATCTTGTTGTATTGCGAATATCCGGTGGTGCATCAACAGATTTCGGGAATGTCCAGTTTTGGAATAATGTGACTTTTTTTCTGTCCGTCTCCCCCTCTTCCTTTTCTTGCTGACCTGACCTCCATTTAGGCCGCTCCTCCTGTTCACGGACTCGCCCCGCTGGCAATGGAGGCCCAGCAGATTCACCATGTTTAATGGGCTGACTCTGGACTCGGGTCCCCAGTCCCAGCACGGTCAGTGTTCCATATTCAACCATCAGTCTGAACCGCTGCCAGCACCTGCCTTTAACCCTTAACAACCAAAGCATTATTACCTCGAGTGCTGGACCTCTCCCCGCCACACCCGCTCCTTGTTCTCATCGACATGTTGTCCCTTGGCGACATCATCCAGAAGACAATGGGCCTGATTGCACAGCGCTATGATGGCGTGCGTATGACGTCATAAGCGCCCCACAAGTTCTAGCTTTCCACATGCAATGGTGCCCATCCGCTAGAAATTCACTTACGCTGGCACAGGGTTGGGCATTTATTGAGGTGTATAAAATTGAGGGGCCTAGATAAAGTGGATAGAAGAGGGGTCAAAAACCAGGGGAGACAGATTTAAAGTAATTGGTGGAAGGTTTAGAGGGGATTTGATGGGAAATTTCTTCACCCAGAGGGTTGTGGGGGTCTGGAACTCGCTGCCTGAAAGGGCGGTAGAGGCAGGAACCCTAACCACATTTAAAAAGTACTTGGATGTGCACTTGGGATGCTGTAACCTGCAGGGCTACGGACCAAGAGCTGGGAAGTGGGATTAAGCTGGATAGCTTTTTGTTGGCCGGCACGGACACGATGGGCTGAAATAGCCTCCTTCCGTGCTGTAACTTTCTGATTCGCCCAGCCAATACCCACCAAACCCTTGCGCCTTCTTGCAACTGCATAAGGCTTTAAATAATTGTTAAATACAAATTTTATAACTATTTAAACATTTGCTTACATTTAAAATTAGGTCCATTTTTTTTTCCTGGTTTAAATGTTTTTTTGTTTACATGGTAATAAATTTTGAACCTGATTTACTTTTATTTCAGTGTTTAATTATTTTTGAGGATTTCTATTCTGCTTGTGGAGGGTTCCCTACGTAAATGGAATCCCCATGAGCACAATGGGAATCCCCCTTTGTCATTGGTTGGCCTGGCCCAGGTGATCCCAGAGACGCTTGCGAACCGCCTGCGCCCCCTGGTGTACGTGGGCCTTTATGCAAGTGGACCCCTGCCGGCCCAGCACCGCCAGATTCAATTCCCAGTCAAATGTGCCGGTATCGCATTTACCCTGACGATACGCAGCGGTACCCCTCGAACCCTCCTGATTGAGCTGTCACGCTGCTTGTCTGACATCAAGCATATGCTCAAACATTTGTCCTGAAATACTGGCCAGACTGAAGCCCCAATCTGTGGTTGCCAACTCACTCCATCACTCCCCCTGACGACTGCTTGAATGAGGCGGAACCAGACCATTCGCAATCTCGGCGCCTTATTTGACTTTTATTATATAGCGCCTTCCGCTACCTCGGGATATTCTAAAAGCGCTTTTGAGCTGTTTTATTGTAGAAAATGCGGCAGTCAATTTGCGCACCGCAATGTGATAATTACAAGATAACCCGTAAGTGACCTTGACTGAGATAAATATTGACCAGGACACCGCGGATTACTCCCTCGTTCTTCAAAATGGTGCCATGGGATCATTTACGTCCATCTGAGAGCGGGCCTGGCCTCAGTTTAACAGCACCTCCAACAGTGCAGCAATGCCTCAGTCCTGCACGAGTGTCAGCCTAGATTTGAACCCACAATCTTGACTATCCTAACTCGCAGCAAGTCCCGTTCACTCATCACCCCTGTGACCTCTGATCTACATTGGTTCCCGGTCTGGCAACGCCTCGATTTAAAATTCTCACCCTTGTTTATTAAAACCCCTCTCTGCTACTGAGATCTGTGCGCTCTTGTACACCCAATTTTTATCCTTCCACAATTGGCGGACGTGCCTTCAGTTGCCTAGGCCCTAAGCTCTGGAACGCCCTCCCTAATCCCCTCCACCTTTCTGGTTATTTCTCATGGTTTAAGCGGCTCCGTAAAACCTACCTTTGGCCAAGCTTTTGTCACGTGTCCTAATATTTCTGTGGCTCGAAGTCAAATTTTTTGATGCCACTCATGTGAAGCGCCTTGTGACGTTTGCTTGTTATGGGCGCTATATAAATGCAAATTGTTTTGACTTTAATGGCATTTGGGTCTCTTTATTTAAGGAGGGATATATTTGCATTGGAGACAGTTCAGCGAAGTTCTTTAGGTTGATTCCTAAGTTGAAGGGGTTGTCTTGAGAAAGTTGAGCAGTTTGGGCCTATACTCATTGGAGTTTACAAGAAAGATGTGATCTTATTGAAACGTAGGATTCTGAGGGCTTGACAAGGTAGATGCAGAGAGGATGCTCCCCTCGTGGGGAATCTAGAACTAGGGGGCCTAGTTTCAGAATAAGGGGTCGCCCATTTAAAACTGAGATGAGGCATTTCTTCTGAGGGTCACGAATCTTTGGCATTCTCTACCCCAGAGAGCTGTGGAGGCGGAGTCGGTGGATATATCTGAGGTGGAGATAGACAGATTTGTGAATGGTAAGGGAGTCGAAGGTTATGGGGAGTGGGCTAGGAAGTGGAGTTGAGGCCAAGATCAGATCAGCCATGATCTTATTGAATGGCCTATTCTGCTTGTGTTCTTGTGTCATTCTCGGGATAAGGGTGTCACAAGCAAGGCCGGTAATTGTTCCCCTGAGCAGGTGGTGATGGGCCGCCGCCTTGAACCGCTGCAGTCCCTGTGGTGAAGGTGCTCCCACAGCGCTGTTTGACCCAGTGACGGTGGTATTTGCCGCGATGTGATACAACTGAATGGCTTGCTGGGGCACTTCAGAGAGCAGCCGTGTTGGTGAGAAACTGGAGCCACAGAGGCCAGACCAGGTAAGGACGGCAGTGAACCAGTTGGGTAGTTACGACAATCTGACAGCATCGTGGTCAGTTTTTTGGGGATGTCAACTTTTATTATAAACTGGACTCAAATTCACAAGCCTAGTGCGATTTTAAACCCGTTATCTGGATTATTAGTGACATGACCACGACACTGCCGAACAGCACACTGGCTTTCAATGCAGTTTTTTAAAAGATAAATACAATCCCCCCAGGAGCTCTACCTTTGTATATGGTTAATTTGGCCCTGGGTTAACGCTATTATGTCAATGTGTAATTTGTCTTCAACAGGCCTAAAGACTTGCACTTGTATCGCGTCTTTCACGACCGCGGGACGTCCCAAAGATTGTCAGCCAATGAAACACATTTTGAAGTCTAGTCACTGTTGTAATGTAGGAAATGCAATGTCGCCTGCACAATAACCTCTGTTTAATCACTAACGAGAAACCGTGGATCGGTTATGTCCATTTTATCTCTTCCCAGTAAATTCCTAAAACAAGCCTATTCATCCCACATCAGTCACTTAAGCGAAGAAGAAATAGGAGCAGGAGTAGGCTATTCAGCCCTTCGAGCCTGCTCCACCATTCAATGAGATCATGGCTGATCTTCTGCATCAATTCAATTCAATTCAAATCGCTTTATTTGCATGACAAGTTACATCTTATGTTGCCAAAGCATCGAAAAACATTCATGTTTGTACACAAAAATACAAATCTATCCATAGTGTATAACTAGATATATCACTGAGTGTATAAATATACTTTCATATAATTTATATATACTCTTATATTTAGTGGTTGTCCCTCTGTTTATGGCAAGCTGTAACAGTGTGCCGCTAGTGTTACACAATTTCTCTCTTCCCCTAGTAGGTATGGGAGTTATTGGTCGTCATTCAAATTTCTGAATTCCGGGCATATTTTTGTGAATTTTGGGTAGAAATTCTCCCTTATGCCCTGATATTTTCTACAAGCTGTGAGGAAGTGCATCTCTGTCTCCACCACTCCCTGACTGCAGTGAGAGCATATCCTGTCCTCTCTTGGTAGCCGGGTCTGCCTGTGTCTACCTTTTTCAATCGCCAGGCTATGTTCACTAAGTCTGTACATTGTCAAGGTTTTTCTCAGTTTGCTATCCTTTACCATGGTCAGGTAATCAGCCATGTTGTATTGTCTGTTTAGGGCCAAGTAGCAATTGAGTTTGCTTTGGGTTTTTGTGGTTTCTGCTCAATATGACAGATATTTTTCATTTTTGCTTAGTGATGATTGTGTTGGGTCGAATTCTTTGTGTTACGCTGTCACTGTCCTCGGGCTGGTTATTGTTAGCAGTGTTAGTAGTTACTTCACTGAGTCCCAGGACTAGTTGACTGAGGGTATTCTTCTTTATGGTCCTCTCTTGGCATTTCAGGGCTTCGTAATGATAGCATTGGGGGTTGCTCATTTCTAGTTGTTTCCAAAATTTGGTGGCTCTTTTTTGGATAGTGATTATTAATGGATATTGGCCTAGTTCTGCCCTGCATGCATTGTTTACAGTTTTCCTTTGAGTCCAGAGGATACTTTTACAGAATTCTGCATGTAGGATCTCCATTGGGTGTTTGTCCCATTTTGCAAATTCTTGTTGTGTTAGCGGTCCCCACACCTCACTGCCATAGAGTGCAATTGGTTCAATTACTGATTTGAAAATTTTGAGCCAAATGCTAATTGGGATTTCTATTTGGATTGATTTTTTAATGGCATAGAAAGCCCTTCTTGTTTTCTCTTTCAGTTCATTCACAGCCAGTTTGAAGTTTCCCATAGAACTGATTTTTAAGCCCAAGTATGTGTAGTTAGTGGTTTGTTCAATTTTGGTTGTTCCTAGTGTGAAATTTATTTTGGGTCCCTGATGTCTGGATCTTTGCTGGAACACAAGGACTTTGGTTTTTTGGGGATTTATTGTCAGGGCCCAAGTCTGGCAGTACGACTCCAGCAGATCCAGGTTCTGCTGTACACCCTCCTTAGTTGGTGACAGCAGAACCAGGTCGTCTGCATAGAGGAGGAATTTAACCTTGGATTCATATAGGGTGAGGCCGGGTGCTGTAGATTGTTCAAGTCGTTTTGCCAATTCATTTATGTAAATATTAAAGTGTCAGTGAGATTGGCGAGCCCTGCATCAGCCCCCACCCCTGTGGGAAGTATTTTGTTTGTCTCCAATTTTAACTGCACATTTGTTGTTTGTATACATTGACTTAATTACATCACATGTTTTTCCCCCTACCCCGCTTTCGATAAGTTTCAGGAATAAACCGTCGTGTCAGATGGCATCGAAAGCCTTCTGGAAATCTATAAAGCATGTGTAGATTTTGCTTTTGTTTTGATGAACGTGTTTGTCAATTAGGGTCTGTAGGGTGAAGATATGATCTGATGTTCTATAGTTTGGCAGGAATCCAATTTGGCTTTTACTCAAGACATTGTGCTCCTCAAGGAAGTTTATAAGTCTTTTGTTTATGATACTACAGAATACCTTCCCCAGGTTACTGTTTACACAGATGCCTCGATAGTTATTTGGGTTGACTTTGTCCCCACTTTTGTATATGGGCGTTATGAGTCCTTTGTTCCAGATATCAGGGAAGTAACCGACACTCTGAACCAAGTTGAAGAGTTTTAGGATAGCCAGTTTCATTTCATTGTCTGTGAGTTTAATCATCTCACTTAGTATGCCGTCTGCCCCGCAAGCTTTTCCTGGTCGCAGGTCCTTGAGTTTTTCAACTAGTTCTTTTTCTGTTATTATGGAGTCTAGCGGGTTTTGGTTATCTTTTATGGCCATTTCGAGCTTTTCCAGTTTTTTGCATATTTGGTGTTGCTCTGGCCTTAGTGTGTTTTTCTGGTATAATTTTTCAAAGTGGTTTTCCCATGTGTCTCCATTTTGAATGCCCAATTCGTCGTGTTTTTTGTGTAATGTATTCCAGTTGTCCCAGAAACAACTGGAATCAATGGATTCCTCAATGGAGCTGAGTGTATTCTTAATATATTGCTCTTTTTTGGTTGAGTGTTTCTGTATTGTTAGTGCCTGACAACAAGTAAGGCATAATTCCTTGTTTTCTGGATGTCTGTGTTTTTGGTTTGATATTTTTCTAAGTTTTTTCCTCATGCTATGGCAATCTGGGTCAAACCATTTTTCATAGTTTTTTGTTTTGGGTTTGTTCTTGCGAGCTTTGACCTTGTTGCCAAATTATCAAAAATATTGTTCAGGTTATTCACTGCCCGGTTTACGCCTTCTTTATTGTGAGTGTGTATGTTATCCAGAAAGGTGTCCAAGAGAGCTTGAGTTGATTCATTGCTAATTGCTTTCTGGTATTTTTCCGTGTTGTTTTTGGCCCATTTGTACGATTTTTTGGTGTTGTACAGTTTACTGGGTTGTGTTTCTGTGTTTGTTTCTGTCTTTTTAAGATATAGTAATTTGACTGTGATCTGACAGTGTTGTTTGTGGTTTGACTGTGAATGCTCTGAAAGAGGATGGGTCCAAATCCGTAATCATATAGTCTACGGTGCTGCAGCCAAGAGGTGAGCAATAGGTCGATCTTCCTAGGAGGTCTCCCATGAACCTACCATTGACAATGTACAGACCCAGGCTTCGACAGAGCTGCAGGAGCTGTTTTCCGTTGTTATTTGTCTGCTTGTCGCAGTTATGCCTGTATGGAAGGGAAGGGATATCGAAGTGGTTATTCCCAAATATGTAGTTGTTTCCCTGATTATTGGTGAAGTCTGGTTCTTCGCCAGTTCTTGAATTGAGGTCACCACAGATCAACACGTTCCCCTGGGCCTGGAATTGGATAATTTCCCCCTCAATGTTGGAGAAGGTGTCCTCTTTAAAGTACAGGGATTCCATTGGGGGGATATAGAGTGCGCAAATGAAAACCTCTTGGGTGTTAGAGATAATCCCCCTCTCAATTTTGAGCCACATGTGGTTTTCGCCCTTTTTTATAAATTTGATGCAATTCTTAAGCTCTGTTTTAAACCAAATCAGTATGCCTCCGGAGTCTCTGCCTTGGGTTACTCCTGGTAATTTATTGGAGGGGACCACCAGCTCTGTGTACCCTTGGGGACGGCCAGTGTGTCCTTTCCCTTTATACCAAGTTTCCTGTAAAATGATAATATCTAGATCTTTAGTTTCATCTATGAATTCTGGGGTCCTACTCTTCACGTCGAGCACCGAAGAGCATAGACCTTGGATATTCCAGGTCGAAATATATAACGATTTCATGTTAAGTTTGATCTTTTATTATGATATGTTAAAGAATGATGTGTTTGTCGTGTCTAAATGTGGGGGAAAAAAAGATCATCTCAGTTGTCTATAAATGCTAATACTACTTGGTTACAATTCTTTCTATTAATTAGTCCTTGATTTTTTTCATTTTCTGATCCATAAGGCGGAAGTAGATGCTGCTGCGCATCTGCTTATTGTCTCTTAATGGATTGTCTCTGTCTGAGGTATTGCGTACACCCTGTGCATCTCCCCCTCTGTCTGGCTGGGAGCGGTCCTGTTCCCCTGTAGGACAGGAGTGGTGCAGGTCTGATGTTGTGCATGGGGATCCTCTCTGGTCCCGGTTGGTGTGGTGGTGGTCTCTGTAGTAGTCCTCGTATGTACCCTGCTGATCTCTGGTGGTCGGGGGGGGGTCCTCCTGGAGTCTGGGTATGGACCCGGTTAAAAGCGACGTCCTTCAGGGCTTTAGCAAAGATCGCTATTTGTTTCCTGTGGATGCAGTCGTAAAGACATTCCACATAGAGGGTGGGGTGTTGGGCCAGGTGCACGTTGTGTTTTGATTCACAGTCTCTTGCTATGCTGGCATTTATCTCATGAATTGTGTTGTTGTTAGTCTGTTCTCGGCAATATTGTGGAAACAGTGATTCTAGTGTTTGGAAATGTCTTGCTTGCTTTCTTAATCACTGCTCTGAGCGATGTTGCTACCCCTTTCTGCTGGGCCTTTAGGTCATTTGTGCCCGTGTGTATTATGTGTTGGGGGGAGCCTAATCGGGTTTTGGTCAGCCATTCCAGGGCTCTGTTTGTTGTTGGGCACCAGATCTTTTCTACTTCTAGAGAAGAGCTTTTTCTCCCATAGAAATTTCCCATTTGAGTCTGAGTATTACGATGTCAGCCTTGTTTGTGTTTACTGTCTGGTGGCTTTCCCCTGGACTCATAGCATGTGTGTTGGGCTGGGGTGGTCGTGTCTGGTGTGTGCGCTCCTTGTGAGCGGCTCGCTTGTGGTTCCACAGTGGTGGGGGAAGACTGAGCTTCAGTATGCTGGTCGGTCTGTGTGGCACCCCTTGTATTGTGTGTCTGCTGCTGTTGTTCAGTCGGGGTGCAGCTGTTCAGTCGGGCTCTGTATTGTCTTATCTCTAGCCTCTGACTGCTGCTCTAATGGTGCTATCTCTCCTCTATGGCTCTTTGTTTTCCTGCAGCTCTTTCACCTGATTCTCAAGTCGATTCAGCTCTCTCCAGTATCTCTCCCTCTCTTGCTTTTGTTCGTGTTTCAGTTTAAGGACCTCCTCTCTAAGTTTAACCATCTCTGTCTCTAACTGATTAAATTTATCCTTTAGTTATATCTGGCTCTGTGATCCCGGGGTATGTGCCTGGTCGGCCCTGGAGGACTCACTCACTTCCTGGCTAGGCTGCTCTTCTCTTGGTGAGCTGGAATTGGTAGGGGGACTGTGTGGCTTCCTCCCTGGTAATTACGCTGGGGTTAGTCAGCTGTATCACGTGGCTGTGGGGCCCCGGGGTTAGTGTCTGGTTAGAACATTCACCGGCCCTATCGCCATATCCCTTGATGCCCTGACTAGTCAGAAATCTATCGACTTCTGTTTTGAATATACCCAATGACTGAACCTCCACAGCCCTCTGGGGTAGTGAATTCCAAAAATTCACCACCCTCAACAAATGCTTTCTCATCTCAGTCCTGAATGGCCTACCCTTTTCTCCTGAGGCTGTGGCCCCTGGTTCTTGACTCTCCAGCCAAGGGAAACATTCTCCCAGCCTCCACCCTATCAAGCCCTGTAATAATTGTGTATCCTTCAATGAGACCCCCCCCCTCATTCTTCTGAATTCAAGAGAATACAGGCCTAGTTTACTCTATCTCTTCTCATACGACAGTCCCACCATCCCAGGAGTCAATCTCGTGAATCTTCATTGCACTTCCTCTGGCAAGTATATCCTTCCTTAGGTAAGGAGACCAAAATTATAGACAGTACTCCAGGTGTGGTCTCACCAAGGCCCTATATAATTGGAGTAAGACTTCTTTACACCTTTACTCAAATCCTCTTGTAATGAAGGCCAACATTTGCCTTCCCCAATGGCTTGCTGCACCTGCACATTCACTGTGACTCATGTACAAGGACACCCAGGTCCCTTTTTGAGCATCTGCATTTCCCAATCTTTCACCATTTAGGAAATACTCTGCCTTTGTTTCTTCTACCAAGTTTTATCCACATTATATTCCATCTGCCATGTTTTCGCCCACTCACTGAGCCTGTCGAGATCCCCTTGAAGCCTCTTCACATCCTCTACACAACTGACACTGCCACCTAGCTTTATCCACAGCAAATTTGGAATTGTTACATTTAGTCCCCTCATCCAAATCATTGCTATAGATTGTGAATAGCTGGGGCCCAAGCACCAATCCATGCGGTACCCCACTAGTCACAGCCTGCCACCCTGAAAGACCCGTTTATCCCTACTTTGTTTTGTCTGTTAACCAATTTTCAATCCATGCTAGTATATTACCCCCAATTCCATGCACCCTAATGTTGTTCACCAACCTCTTGTGACCTTATCGAAGGCCATTTCAAAATCCAAATAAACCACATCTACCGGTTCCCCTTTGTCTACTCCATTAGTTACATCCTCAAAAACACTCCAATAGGTTTGTCAAACAGGACTTCCCTTTCATAAATCCATGTTGGCTCTGCCCAATCTTACTATTAGTTTCTAAGTGCCCAGTTATTGCATCCTTTGACAGATTCCAGGATTTTCCCAACTACTGATGTGAGGCTAACCGGTCTGTAGTTCCCCGTTTTTTCTCTCCCTCCTTTCGTAAATAGCAGGATTACATTTGCTATCCTCCAATCTGCAGGAACCGTTCCAGTATCTATAGAATTTTGGAAGATGACCACCAATGCATCCACTATCCCAATGGCCACCTTTCCAAACCCTAGGATGTAGGTCATCCGGTCCTTGGGATTTATCGACTTTTAGTCCCAATGGCCCAGACCTTGGTGTCGGGGGCTTGCCACGCGTGCAAGCCCCTGACCTGCACTCACCCTGCGTGCTGACATCTGAAGCCCGGGCCTGCTTGCATTTCCTGTCGCAGGCCCGGTTCAGATGTCAGCGCGCAGTGCTTACCTGATCCAGCGGTGTAGTTAGTGCGATATGCCAGCTGGGATCAGCTGAGCACTGTACAACCAATCAGGGGAGGGGAAGGTTCATTCATGAGTTTGAGAGTAAGAACTGTCAAACTCATGAAAACTACGGGGGCCCAAAACACTATTTAAACTTTAAATAAAAATTTAAAAAACATCCCAATCATTAAATTAAGTATAAATAAATTTTAAAAAAAATAATTTAAACAATTTTTTAGAATTTTTTTTTAATAGTGTCTAAAACTAAACTTACTTTATTGTAGATTCTTTAAAATAATAAACCTGTGGGGGAAAAAAATTCTAAATTGCACTAAAACACCACTTACCTGTAAAAATAAATACTTACGTGTGCTTTTTACAAGCATATACACATGCGCAAATCCCCCAAAACAGAGGAAATCCAAGACGCACGCGCTGCCCCCTACAGCGCATGCGCTAGCCTCTTCAACTCTTGGGTTAGAGGAGAGGAAATGCCGGTTTTCAGAGCATGCACTGTGCATGCTGAAAACCAGCATTTCCTCCGGCCAGATGCGTGAGTACCCCTTCCGTACTCACGTGTTTGGGGAGGAATTACTGCCCCATTAATTTTGCTAGTACTATTTTTTTTTTTAAGTTCTTCCTTCTTGCCACACCCTTGGGTGGTCTCGTATTTCTACGAGTTTTTTGTGTCTTCCTCTGTGGACAAAGTATATTTATTTTATCTGCCATTTCCTCATTCCCCATTATAAATTCTCCCGACTCTGACTGATTTGCTATATTTTCTATTGGATGGCTGTGGTAAACCATTGTTATACCTGCCTGTGTGTTTGTATTCCACTGTGTACATGTCGGTACATGCCTCGGCTGACTCCTCCCACGAGTCCAGGTATAAAGGTGACTGCTCCACAGTCCCTCTATTCTGGACTGGTCGACCACTCGAGGCACACCTTCATTCTCTTGTTAATAAAAGCCTGTTAGTTACTCGCTTAACCTCAGTCTTTTGAGTAATTGATAGCGCATCAATTTTATTAACAAGATTTTTTTATAATGGAGAAGATCCTCACACCAGCATGCCTGGACTTAGACCATCGGGAGGCGGACACATCCACCAAGTTTGCTCAGTGGCTTAAGTGCTTTGAAAGATTCCTGATCGCCTCCGCGGCAACGGTCAAATCGGATGAGGACAAACTGGATGTCCTGACCTCCAAAGTGAACCACCGAGCGTACTCGGTCATCCAGGACGTGACCTCATACACGGCTGCTCTCAAGCTCCTCAAGGACCAGTAGACGCACCCAGTGAACGAGGTGTATGCCAGGCACCTCCTGGGGAGTCGTAAACAACAACCGGGGGAATCGACCGAGGAATACCTTCAGGCACTGTCTGTGCTTGGCCGGGCCTGTGGTTGTAAGGATGTAAAGGCCGCCGTGTACACAGAGGAAATTATCCAGGACACTTTTGTAGTGGGCCACAGGTCCAATTACACCCGACAGCGACTGTTGGAGCAGAGTGACCTCGACCTCAACAAGACCTCTGAACTCACACTATCGTTGGACGCAGCCTACCGGGGCATGGATGCCTACTCCTCTGCAGCATGGACGCCGCAGGGAACGACAGCCTGGGACACAGTAGGGCCGTCTCATAGCGCCCTGCCACCCCAGCCACATCCCAGCAACAGCCCAACTACCGCAGCAGTGTCCCAAGGCCATTTTGGATGCCTCCGGCCACATGGGGATCATGGACGACGCCAGCCAGGACACAGCAGGCCCCCAACACCGCCTCATCTGATACCTGCAGCGACACACCGACCCCTACGCTGGCCTCCATTATGCTGGACCAAGCGAGACCGCACCAACTGGCCCGGTCCACAATGGACATCAAGGTAAATGGTCACGAAACAACCAGCCTTTTTGACTCTGGGAGCACGGAGAGCTTCATCCACCCTGACACGGTGCGGCGTTGCTCTCTCCCAGTCCTGCCTGCACACCAGCGGATTTCTATGGCCTCCGAGTCCCAGTCGGCGGACATTGGCGGCTACTGCGTGGTGACACTCTTTTAGTAGACGGGACTGTGTACGATAATTTGAAACTTCTGGTCCTGCCCCACCTCTGCGCTGCCGTTCTACTGGGGTTAGATTTTCAGTGCCACCTTAAGTGTTATGATGGCGTATGGTGGACCCCTCCCCCCCACTCTCAGTCCGCAGCCAGCAGCTTCCAAATTGCCCACCGCGCACCAGGTGCAACCTCTCCACACTCAGTCACCCCCCACTGTTTGCTAACCTCACCCCCGACTGTAAGCCCATCGCCACAAAGAGCAGGCGATACAGTGCCGGGGACAGGGTTTTCATTAAAACCAAAGTGGAGCGGCTCCTGAAGGAGGGGATTATTGAGGGCAGCACCAGCCCCTGGCAAGCCCAGGTTGTGGTCATTAAGACCGGCGAGAAGCAGCACCTGGTCATCGACTACAGCCAGACAATAAATCGCTACACCCTGCTGGACGCTTACCCACTCCCACGCATAGCTGATATGGTCAACCAGATCGCGCAGTACCACGTCTTCTCGACCATTGACCTGAAATCAGCGTACCACCAGCTCCCTATCCGCCCTGAGGACCGCCAGTATACTGCCTTTGAGGCAAACGGCCACCTCTATCACTTCCTTAGGGTTCCCTTTGGTGTCACCAATGGGGTCTCCGTCTTCCAAAGGGAGATGGACCGGATGGTCGATCAAAATGCATTGCAGGCCACTTTCCCATATCTGGACAATGTGACCATCTGCGGCCATGACTTGCAGGACCATGACGCAAACCTCAAAATTCCTCTGCACCGCCCAACTCCTGAACGTGACGTATAACAATGAGAAGTGCATATTCTGCACAAGCCGCCTCGCCATCCTTGGCCGTGTTGTGGAACACGGAGTCATCGGTCCTGACCCCGACCGGATGCGTCCCCTTATGGAACTTACACTGCCTCAAGGCCCTGAAGAGGTGCCTAGGGTTTTTCTCCTATTATGCCCAGTGGGTCCCCTACTATGCGGACAAGGCCCGTCCGCTGATCAAGTCCACCTCTTTTCCCTTGATGGCAGAGGCCCGCTTAGCCTTCCACCATATCAAGGAAGACATTGCCAAAGCCACCATGCACGCAGTGGACGAATGCATCCCCTTCCAGGTGGAAAGCGACGCGTCCGACTTTGCCCTGGCCGCTTCCCTTAATCAGGCGGGGAGACCCATGGCCTTCTTTTCATGAACCCTCCAGGGCCCGGAGACCAGACACTCTGCTGTTGAGAAGGAGGCCCAGGCTATTGTGGAGGCTGTGCGTCATTGGAGGCACTACCTGGCCGGGAAACGATTTACCCTGCTCACTGACCAGCGTTCAGTTGCTTTTATGTTTAACAACAAGCAGAGGGGCAAAATCAAAAACGACAAGATCTTGAGGTGGAGAATCGAACTTTCCACCTACAATTACGAGATCTTGTACCAGCTCGGGAAGCTCAATGAACCCCCGGATGCTCTATCGCGTGGCACCTGCACCAGCGCGCAGATCGATAGACTGCGGGCCCTCCACAATGACCTCTGCCACCCGGGGGTCACCAGGTTCTTCCACTTCATCAAGGCCCGCAACCTGCCTTACTCCCTTGAGGAGGTCAGGACCATGACCAGGAACAGTCAAGTCTGCGCTGAGTGCAAACCGCACTTTTATAGACCAGACAGGGCTCACCTGATAAAAGCCACTCGCCCCTTCGAGCACCTGAGCGTTGATTTTAAAGGGCCTCTCCCCTTCTCTGACCGCAATGTGTACTTCCTCAACATTATTGATGAGTACTCCCATTTCCCGTTCGCCATCCCCCTGCCCGGACATGACCAGTGCCACGGTCATTAAATGTCTGAACGACCTCTTCACCCTGTTCAGTTTCCCCAGCTATATCCATAGCGACTGGGGCTCATCGTTTATGAGCGACGAACTCCATCAGTACCTGCTCGCTAGGGGTATTGCCACAAGCAGGACCACCAGTTACAACCCCCGGGGGAACGGACAGGTGGAAAGAGAATGCAACACTTTGGAAGGCTGCCCTGCTAGCCTTAAAGTCTAGGGACCTTCCAACCTCCCGCTGGCAGGATGTGCTCCCCGATGCACTCCACTCTATTCGGTCACTGCTCTGCACTGCCACTAACGCCACCCCTCATGAGAAAATGTTTGTCTTCCCAAGGAAGTCCACATCGGGGACATCGCTACCGCCATGGCTGACGTCCCCAGGGCCGGTCCTACTGAAGACACGTGAGGACCCATAAAACAGACCCCCCTGGTCAAGAGGGTCGACCTCCTCCACGCCAACCCCCAGTATGCTTACATTGCGTACCTGGACGGGCGGGAGGACACAGTCTCCATACGAGACCTCACACCCTCGGGGGCCCCAGTAACCCACTACCCACTGCCACCCACCCCCCCACGATCCAATATCCAACCCCAGCAGACTGCACGCCTGGGCCCCGTGACCCGCTAGACACCCACGAGGACTACACACCAGTGCCCCAGCCTATGCGGGACTCGACGCCGGAAGCTTCACTACCCCTGCCATTGCCACGTTGATCACAGCAGCAGACAAGATCTCCGGAGAGACTCCAATACATAAACTTTTAATACACTTCACCCCACTGGACTCGTTTTTAAACAAGGGATGAATGTGGTAAACCACTGTTATACCTGCCTCTGTGTGTTTGTATTCCACTGTGTACATGTCTGTACATGCCTTAGCTGACTCCTCCCACGAGTCCAGGTATAAAGGTGACTGCTCCACAGTCCCTCTGTATTCTGGACTGGTCGACCACTTGAGGCACACCTTCATTCTCTTGTTAATAAAAGCCTGTTAGTTACTCGCTTAACCTCAGTCTTTTGAGTAATTGATAGCGCATCAATGGCTAATGAGAATGTTTCCACCTTTTCCAGGCCTATCCCTGTATAACCAGTAGCTGATTCGTGTTAATATGTGGACATATTTACAAAGCTCACCATGGGTTTTCTACTTTCTACACCTATACTTGCATTTCCCAACTTGAGGCTCCGAAATAACCTGGTTGCATCCTCGAAGCCTACTTTCCTGTCCGTGCTAACATTCTCCTCACTTACAACAGTCTGCTTCTGTCGGGGGCAATGTTTACTTGAATTTCCGTGACATTGTGGGCCCTTACAGGCAGCAATATCTGATCTCCAATTTTAGTCATTCTGGTTAGTATAAGTGAGAATGTTGACCACATGAAGTGCCCCGTGCATGTAGAGCTTCTCATAAGCTGCAATCACAGGTGATCTCATTGAAGTCTGACAGGGTTGATGCAGGAGGATCTTTCCCCTGGCTGGGGACTCTAGAACCAGGGGTCACAGTCCTAAATGGCTGACCCCTTATTCGGTGACTGAGATGCGGAGAAATATCTTCACTCAGAGGGTGGTGAATCTTTGGGAATCTCTAGCCCAGGTGGCTGTGGAGGCTTAGTCATTGATTAGATTCAAAACAGAGATCGATAGATTTTTGAGTATTAATGGATCAAGGGATATGCGGATAGTGAAGGAAAGTGGAGATGAGGTAGAAGATCAGCCATGGTCTTATTGAATGGTGGACCAGGCTCCAAGGGTCAAATGACCAACTCCTGCTCCTATTTCTTATGTTCCTCGCTTCAGGAAGCGCCAAAAAAATTTGCAAGGGTGGCACCAGAACTGAGATTAGCTATTGGAAAGAGTGAACAGGTTGTGGTTTTCTCTTCAGAAGAGACCTGATCGACGTCATTAAATTATGAATGGCTTGGTGAGAGGTGGAGAGAACGTTTCCACTTGTGGGAGAATCCAAAACAAGGGGCCATAAATAAAAGATAGCTACTATTATATCAAATAGGGAATTAAGGAGAAATATCTTTACTGAGTGGTTAGAAAGTGGAACTTGCTGCCACAGGAAGAGGTTGAGACAAATAGCTTAAATGCTTTCAAAGGGAAAGAGACGAGTACACGAGCGAAAGGGGAATAGAAAGATATGCTGAGAGGTTGAGATGAGGTCGATGCAATGGGAGGAGACTGGTGTGAATCATAAACAGCAGCACAGACTAGTTGGGCCGAATGGTCTGTTTCTGTTCTATCTAATTCTATGTATTGCTGTTGTCCCAGGATTCAGTCCCAAAATAATGTCATTCCTCTTGCAAGGCTCCATGGTATCATACACAGATCTGAATCTTCGCACATTGCCCCGATCCATATCCCCATCTGATTTCCAGATATTCATATCTTTGGCAAATATAACATTTTGGATCCTATCGTGTTCTACAACATCCACCTCTTTCTGAACCTGATTCAGCGCAAACCCGCCATACATGCGGCACGTGATTGCCCGTGAGACCAGTTGCTCCCTGTAATCTTTGTTGTTCTGAATTATTACTGTATTAACTTTATTGCTAATTTGCCCGACCCCTTCTGCCAGTTCAGTCACTGACCCTGCTTGTTCTGTAGCACCATCCCCTGTCTGCCTGTTTATTCTTTTAGGCCAGCCCTGTAATTGTTAGAGCACCGTTTCATCATCTTCCCGCACCGTCCCATCTTCCTGCACTGTCGCTGTTAATTCATCTAAATAACCTGACTTGTGATTAGTAAAATCGTGTATCATTTCTCTTGGCACCGCAGACTACAAATTCTACACAAATTCAAGTACATAAATAGGAAGGCAAAGATACAGAAGAAAAACTTAACAGTAGGAATAATCGGGAGTTTCAATCCACCGTATAAATCTTCAGGTGTACGTGTCCCTACAAGTCATTTACAGGTCCTTCCAGAAGAGGCGATATTGAGCTTTTCTCTCGCGTCTCCCAGCTCACAGTTTTATTTCAGTCGCTGTCTATTGCCTGTGTTGAACAAGCTCTTTCGCGGTGATGTATAAGAAGTGCTTTCGCAGTCGCTAAAGCAGTACAGTGATGAAAAGGAATAGCTTCAACCCACGAAATGAAATAATCAACAGTAACTAGAAGATATTTATTTGCCCATGCCGTCTGAGGCAGCTCGCCTGTGTAGTTAATTTTCAATCGTTTACAATATCCCTTCGGGGGTTGGCTAAGGAGGGAGTCTCGCTTCTTGCGGGAGGGTGGATTGTCATGTGCACAAGGGAGCCGAATATCAAGGTGGGCCTTGACCTCATCTTTGCACCGGCGGCTAGCGGCCGTGACCCGTGATCCCCTGTAATAAAGAGCAGGAAATCCCCCGTGGCTCATCTGGGGAGTCCTGGAATGGGTGAAAGAAATGCATGTCAATTTTCTAATAGCCTTCTGTCATCATGGTTAGTGCAGTTGGTAAATAGACCCTCAAATTAAAGCTTGACATGTAACATTGAAAATTAGGAGCAGAAGTAGGCCATTCGGTCCTTCGAGCCTGCTCCGCCATTCAATATGATCATGGCTGATCCTCTATCTAATACCATACTCCCGCTCTCTCCCCATACCCCTTGATGCCTTTTGTGTCTAGAAATCTATCTATCTCCTTCTGAAATATATTCAGTGACTTGGCCTCCACACCCTTCTGTGGTAGAGAATTCCACAGGTTCACCACCCCTGAGTGAATAAATTTCTCCTCATCTCAGTCCTAAATGTCCTACCCCGTATCCTGAGACCGTGGCCCCTCGTTCTAGACCCCCCAGTCAGGAGAAACATCCTCCCTGCATCCTGTCTGTCTAGCCCTGTCAGAATTGTATACGTTTCAGTGAGATCCCATCTCATTCTTCTAAACTCTAGTGAATACAGGCCTAGTCGACCCAATCTCACCTCATACGACAGTCCTGCCATCCCAGGAATCAGTCTGGTGAACCTTCGCTGCACTCCCTCTATTGCAAGTATATCATTTCTTAGGTCAGGAGGCCAAAACTGCACACACTACTCCAGGTGTGGTCTCACCAAGGCCCTTTATAACTGTAGTAAGACATCCTTGCTCCTGTACTCTCATCCTCTTGTAATGAAGGCCAACATACCATTTGCCTTCCTAACTGCTTGCTGAACCTGCACGTTTGCTTTCAGTGATTGGTGGACAAAGACACCCAGGTCCCTTTGTACATCAGCATTTCCCAATCTATCACCATTTAAATAATACTCTGCCTTTCTGTTTTTCCTACCGAAGTGGATAACTTCACATTTTTCCACGTTATACTACATTTGCCTTGTAATTTCCCACTCACTCAACTTGTCTAATCACATTGAAGCCTCTTTTCAACCTCCTCACAACTTACAATCCCACCTAGTTTCATGTCGTCAGCAAACTTGGAAATAGTACATTTGGTTCCCTCATCCAAATCATTGATATATAGTGTGAACAGCTAGGGCCCAAGCATTGATCCCTGCGATACCCCACTAGTCACCGCCTGCCACCCCGAAAAAGACCCATTTATTCCTACTCTGTTTCCTGTCTGTTAACCAATTTTCAATCCATGCCAGTATATTACCCCCAATCCCATGTGCTTTAGTTTTGCACACTAACTTCTTATGTGGGACTTTATCAAAGGCCTTCTGAAAATCCAAATACACCACATCCACTGGTTCTCCCTTATCTATTCTACCTGTTACATCTTCAAAAAACTCCAGTAGGTTTGTCAAACACGATTTCCTTTTCAAAAATACATGTTGACTTTGTCTAATCCTGCTGATATTTTCTAAGTGTACTGTTATCACATCCTTTTATAATAGACTCTAGCCATTCCCTACTACTGATGTTCGGCTAACTGGTCTGTAATTCCCTGTTTTCTCTCTTCCTCCTTTTTTAAATATTGGGGTTACATTTGCCACCCTCCAATCTGCAGGAACTGTTCCATAATTATGGAATTTTGGAAGAGGACAACCAATGTATTCACTATTTCCATGGCTACCACTTTTAGTACTCTGGGATGCGGATTATCATGCCCTGGGGATTTATCAGCTTTCAGTCCCATTAATTTCTCCAGCACACTTTTTTTTTACTAATACTAATTTCCTTTAATTCCTCCTTTTCACTAAACCCTTGGTTCCCTAGCATTTCTGGGAAGTTATTTGTGTCCTCTTCTGTGAAGACAGAACAAAAGTATTTGTTTAATTGCTCAGCCATTTCCTTGTTCCCCATTATAAATTCTCCAGTTTCTGACTGTAAGGGGCCTACATTTGTCTTCACTAATCTTTCTCTTTACATATGTGTAGAAGCTTTTACAGTCTACTTTTATGTCCCTTGCAAGTTTACTCTTATACTCAATCTTTCCCCTCTCAGTCAATCTCTTGGTCCTTTTTTGCTGAACTTTAAACTCTCCCCAATCCTCAGGCTTGCTACTTTTCTGGCAACTTTATATGACTTCTCTTTGGATCTAATACTATCCTTAACTTCTTTTGTTAGCCATGGTGGGGCCGCTTTTCCTTTTGTGATTTTGCACCAGAAAGGAATGTATTGTGGCGGAGCCACTAAAGGACTCAGATCATTTGTATATAATTCCCTTTAACAACATGTTAGCTACAGCCAGAATCTGTATCTTTATTTATACTGTTTACTTGTACAGAGCGTGATTACTTTAACAGCGCGGGTAAACGTGATGACGTCATGCCGTTCATCATGTGATCCCCACTGGCGGGAAGAAAGTGATGACATCATGACATCAACCACGGGACCGCCCCAGCAGTCCTCATGGAGCCTCCGAACTGAGCAGACCTACACTCGATGTTCTCCTGTAGTTACTTGTTTAAACCTGTTTGTTTCCATTAAACTTCATTTTGTTTGATCGCCTGAGTAGACCTCAGTCTTTGGATAGGTCTAGACATTCCTACAGTGGTGACCCCGACTTTTGCAAACGGTATTCGCAGAAGATATTCAACATGGAAATGAACGCCGTTACCTTGAAGCTCCCACAGTTCTGGGAACAACAACCAGCCACGTGGTTCATCCAGGCTGAAGCCCAGTTCACCATCAGAGACATCGTTGTGGATCAGACCCGTAATTATTACGTGGTCTCCGCCCTTGACAGCGCAACAGCCGCGGGGATCATCAGCCTACTCGGTAGTCCACCTACTGATCGCAAGTATGACACGTTAAAGGCACAGTTGCTACAGGTCTTCAGGCTCATGAAGTCGGAGCGCGCCTGCCCGCTGCTTGCTATGCCCGGCCTCGGGGACTCCAAGCCGTCCGAGCTCAAGAGCCAAATGCTCACGCTCCTCGGTTCCAAACCGGAATGCTTCCTCTTCTGGGAGCTATTCCTCAGCCTACTACCAGAGACAGTTCAGGCTGCCCTGGCCAGGTCCGATGTCCCAGACTGCGTGGAGCTTGCTGCCAAAGCAGACAAGATTTTCATGGTGACACAGCAGTACTGTGCTGCCACGAGGCGCCCATCCCCCACAGATGCTGCTCCAGCTCCTCAAGCAGCGGGGTGGTGTTTCTACCACGCCCATTTTGGCGCGAAAGCAAGACGCTGCCACCCTCCCTGCAGTTTTTCGCTCAAAAAAAAAAAACATCTACAGCCACCCTGGCAAAGGAGGACTGGGTCTAACGAGCGCCCCACGGCTGCAATGGCCAACGGGAATTCAGGAAATCTTCTCTTCATTACCGACTCCCTATCTGGTCGATGGTTCCTTTGCGACACCGGGGCACAGTGTAGCATCCTACCTGTGTCAAATCTCGATGTACTAGCTGGGGGTCATGGTCCCTCCCTTGAGGTGGCTAATGGCGCGGCTATTTGAACCTTTAGATGGCATCGGGTCCAGGTGTGTTTCGGCGGCCAGCATTTCCACTGGGAATTCATCACAGCCAAAGTCTCGCATGCCATCCTCAGGGCGGATTTTTTGTGCGCCCACGGCCTACTGGTCGATGTCCAGCACCGCCAGTTGGTCAATGCGGCCACATTCCACTCCATCCCATGCCACCATAGTAACGCCATGCCACACACCGTTTCCTGTGCGGTCCCACCACCAGACGATTTCACTCGCCTCCTCGGAGAGTTCCCAGATCTGACCAGGCCCACTTTCTCCTCCTCGGCCACTAAACATGGTGTAGAACATCGTATCACCACTACCAGCCCCCCGGTTTATGCATGGGCCTGATAACTCGAACCCAGCAAGCTCGCGGCTGTGAAAGCGGAGTTCGACATGATGGTGCGGCTGGGGATTATTCGCCGGTTGAATAGTCCCTGGTCTTTGCCTCTCCACATTGTTCTGAAATCCGGCGGTGGATGGCGGCCATGCGGCGACTACCGATGCCTAATCGACGCCACTACTCCTGATCGGTACCTGATCCTGCATTTTCAAGATTTCTCAGCCCATTTGGCGGGAAATACTTTTTTTTCAAAAGTCGACCTCGTCCGTGGATACCACCAGGCCCCCGTGCACCCGCAAGACATCCCGAAAACCACAGTCATCATCCCATTCGGCCTGTTTGAGTTTCTGCGGATGCAGTTTGGCTTGAAGAACGCTGCATAGGCTTTCCAGTGCTTGATGGACTCCGTGCTTCAGGACCTAAAATTCCTCTTCGTATACCTCAACGACATCTTCATCACCAGCACTAGCAAAGAGGAGCACCTCTGCCATTTGCGTACCTTCTTTATATGCCTCAGTCAACACAGTTTGATTATCAGCCCGGCCAAGTGCCAGTTCGGCCTGCAACAGATTGATTTCCTGGGCCACCGCATCACATGAGACAGCACAATTCCCTTACAGACGAAGGTCAAGGCAGTTGCATCTTTCCTGAACCCACAGATCGTCAAGGACCTACAAGAGTTCCTTGGGATGGTCAATTTTTATCACCGGTTCGTCCCTAAGGCAGCTCTGCTGATGCAGCCCTTGTACGAGGCCCTCAAGGCCAAGTCCAGTAAGGATCCGGTCAGCTGGACAGCCGAAATGGACCAGGCATTCGTTGACACCAAAGGCACCTTGGCCAACGCAACCATGCTGGCGCACCCACTTCCAGGTGCCACCATTGCCCTTACCACCGACGTGTCAGACTACGCCATTGGCGAAGTGCAGGAACAGTAGGAGAATGGGAGGTGGCAGCCGCTGCCGTTCTTCAGCCATCAACTACAGTGAAACAAACGAAAGTACAGCACTTTCGACCAGGAATTGCTGGCCCTTTTTCTAGCCATCTGACATTTCTGGTTCTTACTGGAGGGACGTCCATTCACGGCTTTTGTTGACCACAAGCCACTAACGTATGCTATGGCCAAGACCGCCGAACCGTGGTCAGCTAGGCAACAACGTCACTTGACGTACATTTCAGAATTCACCACGGACATTCAGCATCTGTCCGGCAAAGACAACCTGGTGGTGGATTGCCTCTCCCATGCGACTGTTCACGCAGTGCAACTCGGAATCAACTATGCCCTAATGGCTGCAGATCAAGCCTCGGACCCGGAGGTCCAAGCATACAGAATCAGCCCTTCTAGCTTCCAAGCAGCTGACATCAAATTCCATGCTGCAGGTACCACGATACGGCCTGGTGCCGAAAAGTGCTCAACACCATACACGGGTTGTCACACCCTGGCATGAAGGCCTCACAAAGAATGACGTCATCAAAATTCGTCTGGAGGGGTATGCACATGGATGTCCACGACTGGGCCAACACCTGTGTGGTCTGCCAAAAGGCCAAGGTACAGCGCCATGTCAAAGCACCATTGGCCACTTTCGCTGTTCCGGAGCGTCGATTCCACCATGTGCATGTAGACCTCATGGGGCCGCTTCCACCTTCTCAAGGTTTTACACACATCCTCACAATGGTAGACCGCACCACTAGATGGCCAGAGGCAGTTCCTTTGGTTTCCATGACTTCGGCAGACGTAGCCAGAGCTTTCATCTCCTCTTGGGTTGCTCGTTTCGGGGTACCAGCAGACATCTCTTCCAATCGTGGACCGCAGTTTTCCTCTGAGCTCTGGAATGCTGTGGCTCGGGCTCGGCACCAAACTGCATCGCACCACCGCCTATCATCCACAGGCGAATGGCCTGTGCGAGCGATTCTGCAGGTCGCTCAAAGCCGCTCTGCGGGCCAGTCTTCAAGGCACGGGATGGATGGACAGACTTCCATGGGTACTTTTGGGTCTTCGCATGGTGCCCAAAGAAGATTTGCAAGCGTTCTCGGCGGAACTCGTATATGGCCAGCCACTACAAGTACCAGGGGATTTCCTCCCGTCTCCAACAGAGCCATGGTCTGCATCCCAGCAACTCGTCAGCCACCAGGAAGCAGCTAGATGTTTTGCTCCAATGCTTACATCGCATCACGGCTTACAGAGCTCCCACGTCCCAACAGAGCTGAAAAGCGCCGAATACGTGTTTATCCGCCACGACGCTCACCGGGATCCGCTCAAGCCTCCTTACACTGGTCCCTTCCACATCATAGAGCTGGGAGACAAAACCTTTTTCGGTCGATATCGGAGGTAAACCGGACCACATTTCAGTTGACCGGTTGAAGCCAGCACACTTAGACCTGGACCGGCCAGTTGAGATTGCTCAGCTGCCAAAACATGGCTGACCTCCCACTGCCGCCATGCCAGATCCACCGCAACCACCCGCCAGTTCGACCACCATCCATCAGGTTCCACCTCCGGGTTACAGAAGTCACTTGAACAGGCTTGTCAGGCCTCCTCGCCATCTCACTTTGGCTGTTAAAGACAATTCTGGGTGGGTGCATGTGGCGGAGCCACTAAAGGACTCAGATCATTTGTATATAATTCCCTTTAACAACATGTTAGCTACAACCTGAGTCTGTATCTTTATTTATACTGTTTACTTGTACAGAGCGTGATTACTTTAACAGCGCGGGTAAATGCGATGACATCATGCCGTTCATCATGTGATCCCCCACTGGCGGGAAGAACGTGATGACGTCATGCCATCAACCACGGGACCGCCCCAGCAGTCCTCATGGAGCCTCCGAACTGAGCAGACCTACACTCAATGTTCTCCTGTAGTTACTTGTTTAAACCTGTTTGTTTCCATTAAACTTCATTTTGTTTGATCGCCTGAGTAGACCTCAGTCTTTGGATGGGAACTAGACATTCCTACAGTATAACTCTTGCAATTCATGCATTCGTTCCTAAATGTTAGCCATTGCCTATCCACCATCATGCTTTTTAATGAAGCTCCCCAATCTGTCATAGCCAACTCACTCCTCATACCTTCGAAGTTTCCTTTGTTTAGATTTAGGACCCTAGTTTCGGATTGGACTTCTTCACTTTCCATCTTAATGAAGAATTCTATCATGTTATGGTCGCTCTTCCCTAAAGGACCCCGCACAAAAAGATTATTAATTAACCCCTTCTCATTGCACAATACCCAATCTAGGATTGCGTGTTCCCTATTTGGCTCCTCAACGTACTGGTCTAAAAAAACATCTCGTACACACTCCAGGAATTCATCCTCTACAGTAGTATTGCTAATTTCGTTTGGCAAGTCTATATGTAGATTAAAGTCACCCTGATTACTGTAGTACCCTTGTTACATGCATCTCTAATTTCCTGTTTAATGCCATCCCCTACATTACCACTACGGTTTGGAGGCCTATAGACAACTCCCACCAATGTTTTCTGCCCCTTGGTGCTTCTTAGCTCCACCCAGACTGATTCTACATCTTGATTATCTGAGCCAATATCCTTTCTCACTATTGCTCTGAATTCATCCTTTACTACCAAGGCCACCCCACCTCCTTTTCCTTTTCGTCTGTCCTCCCTAAATATCGAATATCCTTGGATATTCAGCTCCCAGCCTTGGTAACCCTGCAGCTATGTCTCCATAATCACAATTAAATTGTATCTGTTTACATCTATTTGCGCTGTTAATTCATCTACCTTATTACGGATGCTTCGTGCATTCAGATACAGTGCCTTTAGATTTGTCCTTTTAACATTATTAGACATCTTAACATTTTTTTGTACTATGGCCCAATTTGTCTTATTAGTATTTGTTCTTACCCGGACCCTATTTGTTAATGCACTCCTTTGTCTGTACGCTCTCTCCCTTGCTGACACAATCTGGTTATCCTTACCCCAATCACTTTACTGCACTGCTTCCTTGTCTTTTCTCCTCAGCATCTTTAGTCATTCACTTATCTCATCCATTCCAACACTAACATGTTCATAAGGGGGAGAATCCATTTACTGCTCTGTATGTGGAAAGTGATTCAATTGACCATCCCATTTACTGACACACCAGCACAGCCACACCTGAGAGAGACCGTTTAGATACGTCACGTGTGGGAAGGGATTCACTCCGTTGTCCCACCTGTTGAAACTCCAAAGTGTCCACATTGAGAACTGTTGCTGTAAATACTCTGACTGTGAGAAAAGCTTTCAAAGTTCAAAGCAGCTGATGCACGATCAGCGCATTGCTGCTGGAGAGAGGCGGTTTCAATATCCTGTGTGGGAAGAAATTCACCCCACTGCTGAGACACCAGTGAGTTCACATGTGACTGCAGGGGTTTGGATTCTGTAATTAATCACATCCAGGACTGAACCATGGCAGAGTGCCCGTGCACTTGGGTTTCTGTGTGAAATACTGCTGAATTTTCTCTCTCTCGGATCACGAAAACTCATTCTCCATTCACTAATTGGGGCTTACAATGGCGGGGCTATTCCCCAGCATGCGCCGCGGGGGAAAATGTGCACTATTCACACCAGAAGAGCCCAATGCGCAGGCGCACTTCCCGCCTATATTCGGCGCATGCGCAGTGTCACTTAGGCGCGCAATGCGGTTCCCAGAAGCGGAGAAAGCCGGGAGATGCGATTTTTGCACCGATTACGAATCAGCGGGGCGCAGGGAGGTAATGCACTCGGTGGGCGGGCTTCATAAGCACCTGGTGTAGGCGGCAAGTCCCGAATGAGAACGTACAAGTTCCGCGTTTGCAACTCCGGGGCTTTTTCCCGGTAATAGGCCGAGGCTGATTGCGGCCATCTTTGTAAAGGAAAGCTGTAGATATGTTTGTCGCAAACTTGCTTCATAAAGTGGTAGAGCGCGTGCGCGGCCATCTTTGTAAAGGACCCATCAGTGGACCCTAAAGAAGAATACCCTCAGTCAACTAGTCCTGGGACTCAGTGAAGTAACTACTAACACTACTAACAATGGTGTGGAGATGCCGGAGTTGGACTGGGGTGGACAAATGTAAGAAGTCACACAACACCAAGTTATAGTCCAACAGCTTTATTTGAAATCACAAGCTTTCGGAGCGCTGCTCCTTCTTCAGGTGAAGTGGAGAAATGCATATAGACACAGCTTATATAGTCAGAGAATCATGTCAGATGTTTACAGGTAACCTTTCCAACTGCCATTTATCACACCTCGGCAGAGAGATAATCACAGCAGTCAAAGGTGTGAATGGTGTCCAAACAGGTCAGTCAGGGAAACATTACATCAAAGAACAATGAGGTGGGGTCACAAGGGGTCAAATATTGCAGATGCTGGGGTCTGTATGAAAAACAAAAAAACAGACAAAAAACATTTTTTTTGGCTGGAAATCACAGCAGGTCCAGCCGCATCTGTGTAGAGAGAACAAGCCAATGTCGACTCGAGTCTGGATGACCCTGCGTCAGGTGGGGTTACATGTAGCGTGTCATGAACCCAAGATCTCGGTTGAGGCCGTCCTCATGGGTGCGGAACTTGGCTATCAGTTTCTGCTCGACGATTTTGCGTTGTCGTGTGTCTCGAAGGCCGCCTTGGAGAATGCTTACCCGAAGATCGGAGGCTGAATGTCCTTGACTGCTGAAGTGTTCCCCGACTGGGAGGGAACACTCCTGCCTGGTGATTGTTGCGTGGTGTCCGTTCATCCATTGTCGCAGTGTCTGCATGGTCTCGCCGATGTAACATCGTCGAGCAGAAACTGATAGCCAAGTTCCGCACCCATGAGGACGGCCTCAACCGAGATCTTGGGTTCATGTCACGCTACATGTAACCCCACCTGACGCACGGTCATCCAGACTCGAGTCGACATTGGCTTGTTCTCTCTACACAGATGCGGCCGGACCTGCTGTGATTTCCAGCCAAAAAAAATGTTTTTTGTCTGTTTTTTTGTTTTTCATACAGACCCCAGCATCTGCAATATTTGACCCCTTGTGACCCCACCTCATTGTTCTTTGATGTAATGTTTCCCTGACTGACCTGTTTGGACACCATTCACACCTTTGACTGCTGTGATTATCTTTCTGCCGAGGTGTGATAAATGGCAGTTGGAAAGGTTACCTGTAAACATCTGACATGATTCTCTGACTATATAAGCTGTTTCTTTATGCATTTCTCCACTTCACCTGAAGAAGGAGCAGCGCTCCGAAAGCTTGTGATTTCAAATAAAGCTGTTGGACTATAACCTGGTGTTGTGTGACTTCTTACATTTGTCCACCCCAGTCCAACTCCGGCATCTCCACACCATGGCTACTATCGACACCACAAACTGCCGGTTCAAAGTGGAGAGGATCTCCAAGAAGATCGCGCATATTGACACAGACATCAAGTTTCTACAGAGATGCAAGAAAGCAGACAAGATCCCGAAAGGACTACAGATCACTAACCCACTCAAGTCGACCTACAACACAGACTACGCTGAGAGACTCTGCCGTCGTACCTCTCGCACACTCCTCAACCATCTCGTACACCAGCTCTACAGCAGACGCTGCAACCTCGAAACCGAGATGGAGTCCATGTTCTCAGCCTGTGCTCAGGACGCAGCAGACAAGCTACGAGACACCGCCAAACAAACAAGGCAACGGAACTACGCTACCTACATGCACACCAAGAACAGGAAGCTTGAGAAACTTGGCATCACCAGCAGCAGCAACCAAGCCTCCCCCGGTAGCACGGTTGAAACCACAGGGAAATCCATCGTCAACCTGTCCGACCACACCCTTCAACCAGACGAAATTGAAGTTCTCAGCCGAGGGCTCAATTTCTGCCCCACCACCAAAATGGACCCCATCGGTCTCACGGCAGACACAGAGGAATTCATCAGGAGAATGAGGCTCCGGGAATTCTTCCACAAATCCCAAGATGTCAGCAGTGAACCCAATGAGACCATCAATGATCCGGAACAGCAGACAGAGGGACCCGCAGTGCAGCAACCGAAGAAGAAAGAGTCAAATTGGACCCCTCCGGAGGGTCGCTGCCCTAAGCTTGACATGTATGCTCAAGCTGTCAGGAGATGCATCAACGCCAGATTCATCAGCCGCACTCACAAGACAGTCCAGAATGTCACCCGAGCACAGCGCAACGCCACCCAGGCTCTCAAGACCAACGGCAACATCGTCATCAAACCAGCTGACAAAGGAGGTGCCATCGTCATACAGAACAGAACGGACTATTGCAAAGAAGTATACCGACAACTGGACAACCAGGAACACTACAGACAGTTACCCGCAGATCCGACCAAAGAACACACCCGCCAACTCAACAGACTGATCAAAACCTTCGATCCAGACCTTCAAAGCATCCTACATGCTCTCATCCCACGTACTCCCCGCGTGGAAGACTTCTACTGCCTCCCAAAGATACACAAACCAACACACCTGGACGTCCTATCGCATCAGGCAACGGAACCCTGTGTGAGAACATCTCTGGATATGTCGAGGGCATCCTGAAACCCATCGTACAGGGAACCCCCAGCTTCTGTCGCGACACTACAGACTTCTTACAGAAACTCAGCACCCACGGACCAGTTGAACCAGGAACACTCCTCGCCACGATGGACGTCTCGGCACTCTACACCAGTATCCCCCACGATGACGGCATCGCTGCGACAGCCTCAGTACTCAACACCAACAACAGCCAATCTCCAGACGCCATCCTACAACTCATCCGCTTCATCCTTGACCACAATGTCTTCACCTTGACAACCAGTTCTTTACCCAAACACATGGAACAGCCATGGGGACCAAATTCGCACCCCAATACGCAAACATCTTCATGCACAAGTTCGAGCAAGACTTCTTCGCTGCACAGGATCTCCAACCAACGCTATACACCAGATACATCGACGACATTTTCTTCCTATGGACCCACGGCGAAGAATCACTGAAAAGACTACACGATAACATCAACAAGTTCCATCCCACCATCAAACTCACCATGGACTACTCCTCAGAATCGGTCTCATTCCTGGACACACGAATCTCCATCAAAGACGGACACCTCAGCACTTCACTCTACCGCAAGCCCACGGACAACCTCACGATGCTTCACTTCTCCAGCTTCCACCCTAACCACATTAAAGAAGCCATCCCCTATGGACAAGCCCTGCGAATACACAGGATCTGCTCAGATGAGGAGGAACGCGATGGACACCTACAGACACTGAAAGACGCCCTTGTAAGAACGGGATATGAGGCCCGACTCGTCGATCGACAGTTCCGATGGGCCACAGTGAAAAATCGCATAGACCTCCTCAGAAGACAAACACGGGACACAACCAACAGAGTACCCTTCGTCGTCCGGTACTTCCCCGGAGCGGAGAAACTACGCCATGTTCTTCGCAGCCTTCAACATGTCATCGATGACGACGAACACCTCGCTAAGGCCATCCCCACGCCTCCACTACTCGCTTTCAAACAGCCGCCTAACCTCAAACAGACCATCGTTCGCAGCAAATTACCCAGCTTTCAGAACAGCGACCACGACACCACACAACCCTGCCACAGCAACCTCTGCAAGACATGCCAGATCATCAACACAGATACCATCATCACATGTGAGGACACCACCCACCAGGTACATGGTACATACTCATGTGACTCGGCCAACGTTGTCTACCTCATACGTTGCAGGAAAGGATGCCCCGGAGCATGGTACATCGGCGAGACCATGCAGACACTGCGACAACGGATGAACGGACACCGCGCAACAATCACCAGGCAGGAGTGTTCCCTCCCAGTCAGGGAACACTTCAGCAGTCAAGGACATTCAGCCTCCGATCTTCAGGTAAGCATTCTCCAAGGCGGCCTTCGAGACACACGACAACGCAAAATCGTCGAGCAGAAACTGATAGCCAAGTTCCGCACCCATGAGGACGGCCTCAACCGAGATCTTGGGTTCATGTCACGCTTCTTGTAACCCCACCTGACGCAGGGTCATCCAGACTCGAGTCGACATTGGCTTGTTCTCTCTACACAGATGCGGCCGGACCTGCTGTGATTTCCAGCCAAAAAAAAAGTTTTTTGTTTTTTTCTTTTTCATACAGACCCCAGCATCTGCAATATTTGACCCCTTGTGACCCCACCTCATTGTTCTTTGATGTAATGTTTCCCTGACTGACCTGTTTGGACACCATTCACACCTTTGACTGCTGTGATTATCTCTCTGCCGAGGTGTGATAAATGGCAGTTGGAAAGGTTACCTGTAAACATCTGACATGATTCTCTGACTATATAAGCTGTGTCTTTATGCATTTCTCCACTTCACCTGAAGAAGGAGCAGTGCTCCGAAAGCTTGTGATTTCAAATAAAGCTGTTGGACTATAACCTGGTGTTGTGTGACTTCTACTACTAACAATAACCAGCCCGAGGACAGTGACAGCGTAACACAAAGAATACGACCCAACACAATCGTCGCTAAGCAAAAGGAAAAATATCTGACATATTGGGCAGAAACAACAAAAACCCAAAGCAAACTCAATTGCTACTTGGCCCTAAACAGACAATACAACATAGCTGATTACCTGACCATGGTAAAGGACAGCAAACTGAGAAAAATCTTGACAATGTACAGACTTAGTGAACATAGCCTGGCGATCGAAAAAGGTAGACACATGCAGACCCGGCTACCAAGAGAGGACAGGATATGCTCTCACTGCAGTCAGGGAATGGTGGAGACAGAGATGCACTTCCTCACAGCTTGTAGAAAATATCAGGGCATAAGGGAGAATTTCTACCCAAAATTTACAAAAATATGCCCGGAATTCAGAAAATTGAATGACGACCAAAAACTCCCATACCTACTAGGGGAAGAGAGAAGTTGCGTAACACTAGCAGCACACTATGTTACAGCTTGCCATAAACAGAGGGACAAGCACTAAAGATAAGATAAGAGTATATATAAATTATATGAAAGTATATTTATACACTCAGGGATATATCTGTTTATACACTGTACGGATAGATCTGTATTTTTGTGAACATACATGAATGTTTTCCGATGCTTTGGCAACATAAGATGTAACTTGTCATGCCAATAAAGCGATTTGAATTGAATTGAATTGAATTGAATTGAATTGAACCCAGCCAGAGGCAGCACCTTCAGAGCAGGAGAGGGAGGGGAACCAGTGAGTGTAGAACTGAACCCAGCCAAAGTCAGCACCTTCAGGGGAAATATAGAAACATTGAAACATAGAAGATAGGAGCATGAGTAGGCCATTCGGCCCCTCGAGCCTGCTCCACCATTCAATGAGATCATGGCTGATCATCCAAATTCAGTACCCTATTCTTGCCTTCTCTCCATATCCCTTGATCCCTTTAGCCTTAAGAAATATATCTAACTCCTTCTTGAATATATTTAATGAATTGCCCTCTACTGCCTTCGTTGGCAGAGAATTCCACAGGTTCACCACTCTCTGGGTGAAGAAATTCCTCCTCATCTCTGTCCTAAATGGCTTACTACTTATTCTTAGACTGTGACCCCTGGTTCTAGACTCCCCGACCATCGGGAACATTCTTCCAGCATCTAGTCTGTCTAGTCCTGTTAGAATTTTATAAGTTTCGATGAGATCCCCTCTCATTCTTCTAAACTCCAGCGAGTACAAGCCCAATCGACCCAATCTCTCCTCATACGTCATTCCTGCCATCTCAGGTATCAGCCTGGTGAATCTTCGCTGCACTCCTTCCATGGCAAGAACATTCTTCCTCAGATAAGGCGACCAAAAGTGCACACAATACTCAAGATGTGGCCTCACCAAGGCCCTGTACAACTGCAGCAAGACATCCTTGTTCCTGTACTCAAACCCTCTCGCTATGAAGGCCAACATACCATTTGCCTTCTTAACCGCCTGCTGCACCTGCATGCTTACCCTCAGCGACTGGTGCACAAGGACGCCCAGGTCTCGTTGCACTTCCCCTTCTCCCAATCTATTGCCATTTAGATAATAATTTGCCTTCCTGTTCTTGACACCAAATTGGATAACCTCGCATTTATCCACGTTATATTGCATTTGCCATGCTTCTGCCCAATCACCCAACCGGTCCAAATCATACTGGAGTTTCTCAGCATCCTCCTCACAGCACACACGCCCACCCAGCTTTGTGTCATCTGCAAACTTGGAGATATTACATCTAGTTCCCTCGTCCAGATCATTAATGTATATTGTGAATAGCTGGGGTCCAAGGACCGATCCCTGCGGTACCCCACTAGTCACGGCCTGCCACTCGGCAAAAGAGCCATTTATTCCAACTCTTTGCTTTCTCTCTGCCAACCAGTTCTCTATCTAAGTCAATACCTTGCCCCCAATCCCATGTGCCTTAATTTTACATGCTAATCTCTTATGCAGGACCTTATCGAAAGCCTTTTGAAAATCCAAATACACCACATCCACTGGTTATCCATTATCTATTTTACCAGTTACATCCTCAAAAAATTACAGTAGCTTAGTCAAGCACGATTTACCTTTTGTAAAGCCATGTTTACTTTGTCCGATCCGGTCACTTTTTTCCAAGTGCTCTGCTATTACATCCTTTATAATGGACTCTAGCATTTTCCCCACTACCGATGTCAGGCTTACTGGTCTGTAATTCCCCGTTTTCTCTCTACCACCCTTTTTGAACAGTGGTGGTAACATTAGCTACCAGCCAATCCATGGGTACTGATCCAAAGTCTATCGAATTTTGGAAGATGACCAGCAATGCATCTACTATTTCTAGGGCCACTTCCTTAAGTACCCTAGGATGTAGATTATCAGGCCCTGCGCATTTATCGGCCCTCAATCCCATCAATTTCCCTAACACCATTTCCCTACAAATACTGATTTCTATCAGTTCCTCCCTTTCATTAGACCCTATGTTCCCCGATATCTTTGGCAGGTTATTTGTGTCCTCCTTTGTGAAGACAGAACCAAAGTATGTATTTAATTGGTCAGCCATTTCTTTGTTCCCCATTATAAATTCCCCTGATTCTGACTGCAAGGTACCTACGCCTGATTTCATCAATCTTTTTCTCTTCACATATCTACAAAAGATTTTACAGTCAGTTTTTATGTTCCCTGCAAGCTTACTCTCATACGCTATTTTCCCCCTCTTAATTAATCCCTTTGTCCTCCTTTGTTGGATCCTAAACTGCTCCCAATCCTCAGGTTTACTGCTTTTTCTGGCAAATTTATATGTCCTTTCCTTGGATCTTATGCTATCCCTAATTTCCCTTGTTCGCCACGGTTGAGTCACCCTTTTTGTTTTATTTTTATGCCAAACTGGGATGAACAAATTTTGTAGTTCATCCATGCGATCTTTGAATGTTTGCCATTGCCCATCCACCATCAACCCTTTGAGTGACATTCCCCAATCAATCCTACCCAACTCGCACCTCATAGCATTGTAGTCTCCTTTATTTAAATTCAGGACCCTAGTCTCTGAGTCAACTATTTCACTCTCCATCTTAATGAAGAATTCTATCATATGATCGCTCCGACCCAAGGGGCCTCGTACAACATGATTGCTAATTAATCCTTTCTCGTTACATAATACCCAGCCTAAGATGGCCTGATCTCTAGTTGGTTTCTCGACATATTGGTCCAGGAAACCATCCCGTAAACACTCCAGGAATTCCTCCTCCACAGTATTGTTACTAATTTGATTAGCCCAATCTATATGTAGATTAAAGTCACCCATGATAACTGCTGTGCCCTTATTGCACGCTTCTCTAATTTCACGTTTAATGCCATCCCCGACCTCCGCATTACTGTTTGGGGGTCTATATACCACTCCCACTAACGTTTTCTGCCCCTTGGTATTTCTCAGTTCTACCCATACAGATTCCACATCATCAGAGCTAATATCCTTCCTTTCAATTGTGTTAATCCCCTCTTTAACCAGCAATGCTACCCCACCTCCTTTTCCTTTCTGCCTATCTTTCCTGAATATTGAATACCCCTGGATGTTGAGTTCCCAGCCTTGGCCACCCTGGAGCCATGTTTCCATAATCCCAATCATATCATATTTGTTTACCTCTATTTGCGCAGTTAATTCATCCACCTTATTACGAATGCTCCTCGCATTAAGACACAAAGCCTTCAGGCTTGTTTTTTTAATGCTCTTAGATCTTTTAGAATTATTATTTACTGTGGCCATGTTTGATTTAAATCCTTGATTTCTCTGCGTGTCACTTTTGTTTTTCTCCTTCCTCTCTTTTGCTTTTATCCTTGTTTCCCTTTCCTCTGTTTCCCCGCTCAGGTTCCCAACCCCCTGCCATTTTAGTTTAAACCCTCCCCCAGAGCATTAGCAAACACTCCCCCTTGGACATCGGTCCCGGCCCTCTTTTTCCTCCCGTCCTGTGCAGCAGAGCCACCCCTGGTGCCAGGAAGTTGGCTGCTGCTGCCTTCCCCTGGTAAGCCATCCCCCCCATCAGTATCCGAAGCGGTATATCTGTTTGAGAGGGGGATGGCCACAGGGGACTCCTGCACTACCTGCTTGTGCCTAGTACTCTGCCTGGCGGTCACCCATTCCCTTTCTGCCTGTGCCACCTTTATCTACGGTGTGACCAACTGATTAAACGTGCTATTCACGACGTCCTCAGCATCGCGAATGGTCCAGTATGTATCCAATCGCTGCTCCAGCACCGCAATGCGGTCTGCCAGTAGCTGCAGCTGGACACACTTCCTGCACACGTAGTTGTCAGGGACACAGGAAGTGTCCTTGAGTTCCCATATAGCGCAGGAGGAGCATACCATGGCACCGGGCTGTCCTGCCATGATTACCCTTTAATTAATTTAAATTAAATTAAATCAAATCAATCCCACCAATTACACTACAGATAAATGATATATTTTAGGGCCCTGGTTTATAAACAGTCCCCGCTACACCACAGAGTCCCTAGAAACTATAAACCACAGAGTTAGAGTTTAAAAAAAGAAAGAAATACTCACCAACCAATCACTTACCTGCTTTCTGGTGATGTCACACTTCGATTACTTTTTACTTCTCTCCCTCTCTGAGATTGGAGATTACTAAACCTACCTGGTCTCTGGGGGCCTTTTAAAACCTCGCCGCTGCTAGCGTTTCCCGCCGCTGCCGCTCTGAGGCCTACCTGGTCTCTGGGGGCCTTTTAAAGCCCCGCCACTGACGCTGATGCTCTGAGGCCTACCTGGTCTCTGGGGGCCTTTTAAGGAGGGAGGGGAACCAGTGAGTGTAGAACTGAACTCAGCCAGAGTCAGCACCTTCAGGGGACGAGAGAGAGAGGAACCAGTGAGTGTAGAACTGAACCCAGCCAGAGTCAGCACCTTCAGGGGAGGAGAGAGAGGGGAACCAGTGAGTGTAGAACTGAACCCAGCCAGAGTCAGCACCTTCAGGGGAGGAGTAATGTTATAACGGCACAGAACGAGGCCATTCAGCCCATCGAGTCCATGCCGGCTCTCTGTAGAGCAATCCAGTCAGTCCCATAGCCCCGCTCTATCCCCGTAGCCCTGCAAGTTTATTTCCCTCAAGTGCCTATCCAGTCACCCCTTGAAAACATTGATTGTCTCCGCTTCCACCTCTTCCATTGGCAGCGAGTTCCAGATCATCACCACTTGCTGCGTAAAAAGTTTTTCCTCACATCCCCCCTGTATCTCTTGCCCAAAATCTTAAATCTGTGTCCCCTAGACCTTGTACCATCAACTAGTGGGAACAGCCTTTCCCCGTCTAGCCTATCCAAACCAGTCATAATCTTGTACACCTCAATCAAATCACCCCTCAACTTCCTTTGCTCTAGTTAAAACAAATCCAGCTTCTCCAACCCGTCCTTGTAACTAACATACCCCATCCCCAGAACCATTCTGGTAAATCTCCTCTGCACCCTCTCAAGGGCCTTCACATCCTTCGTAAAGTGTGGTGACCAGAACTGAATGCAATACTCCAGTTGTGGCCTAACCAGCGCTTTATAAAGATACTAGCTGGGGGAGCCCGGCGGTGCCGAGGCTTTCTCGAGGGCATGTTGTTGTTGGAAGAGAGAGAGGGAGCGACTGGGTGGAAGAGAGAGAGGGAAGGAGAGAGAGAGGGAATGAGAGAGAGGGAAGGAGAGAGAGAGAGGGAAGGAGAGAGAGAGAGAGAGGGGGGAAGGAGAGAGAGAGAGAGGGGGAAGGAGAGAGAGAGATGGAAGGAAAGAGAGAGAGAGATGGAAGGAGAGAGAGACGGAAGGAGAGAGAGGGAAGGAGAAAGAGAGGGAAGGAGAGAGAGAGAGACAGAGAGAGGGAAGGAGAGAGAGAGAGAGAGAGAGAGAGGGAGGAGAGAGAGATTGGGAGTGTGAGAGAGAGAGAGATTGGGAGTGTGAGAGAGATTGGGAGTGAGAGAGAGAGAGATTGGGAGTGTGAGAGAAATTGGGAGTGAGAGAGAGAGATTGGGAGTGAGAGAGAGATTGGGAGTGTGAGAGAGAGAGAGATTGGGAGTGTGAGAGAGAGAGAGAGACTGGGCGTGTGAGAGAGAGAGATTGGGTGTGTGAGAGAGAGAGAGATTGGGAGTGTGAGAGAGAGAGATTGGGAGTGTGAGAGAGAGAGAGATTGGGAGTGTGAGAGAGAGAGATTGGGAGTGAGAGAGAGAGAGATTGGGAGTGAGAGAGAGATTGGGAGTGAGAGAGAGAGAGACTGGGAGTGTGAGAGAGAGAGATTGGGAGTGAGAGAGAGAGAGACTGGGAATGTGTGAGAGAGAGAGATTGGGAGTGTGAGAGAGAGAGAGATTGGGAGTGTGAGAGAGAGAGATTGGGAGTGAGAGAGAGAGATTGGGAGTGTGAGAGAGAGAGATTGGGAGTGTGAGAGAGAGAGATTGGGAGTGTGAGAGAGAGAGAGAGATTGGGAGTGTGAGAGAGAGAGAGATTGGGAGTGTGACAGAGAGAGAGATTGGGAGTGTGAGAGAGAGAGATTGGGAGTGTGAGAGAGAGAGATTGGGAGTGTGAGGGAGAGAGACTGGGAGTGTGAGAGAGAGATTGGGAGTGAGAGAGAGAGAGAGATTGGGAGTGTGTGAGAGAGAGAGATTGGGAGTGTGAGAGAGAGAGATTGGGAGTGTGTGAGAGAGAGATTGGGAGTGTGAGAGAGAGAGAGATTGGGAGTGTGAGAGAGAGAGAGAGATTGGGAGTGTGAGAGAGAGAGATTGGGAGTGTGAGAAGAGAGAGATTGGGAGTGTGAGAGAGAGAGATTGGGAGTGTGAGAGAGAGATTGGGAGTGTGAGAGAGAGAGATTGGGAGTGTGAGAGAGAGAGATTGGGAGTGTGAGAGAGAGAGATTGGGAGTGAGAGAGAGAGACTGGGAGTGAGAGAGAGAGAGATTGGGAGTGACAGAGAGAGAGATTGGGAGTGAGAGAGAGAGAGAGATTGGGAGTGTGTGAGAGAGAGATTGGGAGTGTGAGAGAGAGAGAGATTGGGAGTGAGAGAGAGAGAGATTGGGAGTGTGAGAGAGAGAAGATTGGGAGTGTGAGAGAGAGAGATGGGGAGAGAGAGAGAATGGGAGTAGAGAGAGAGAGAGAGATTGGGAGTGAGAGAGAGAGAGAATGGGGAGATAGAGAGAGAGAGAGATTGGGAGTGTGTGAGAGAGAGACTGGGGAGAGAGAGAGAGAATGGGGAGATAGAGAGAGAGAGGGAGATTGGGAGTGAGGGAGAGATTGGGAGTGTGAGAGAGAGATTGGGAGTGTGAGAGAGAGAGACTGGGAGTGTGAGAGAGAGAGATTGGGAGTGTGAGAGAGAGAGACTGGGGAGAGAGAGAATGGGGAGATAGAGAGAGAGCGAATGAGGGGGAGAGAGAGAGCGACTGATGGGTGAGAGAGAGAGAGATGTGGAGAGAGAGAGAGGGAGCGACTGGGGGGAAGAGCGACTGGGGGGAAGAGAGAGAGGGAAGGAGAGAGAGAGAGGGGGAATGAGAGAGAGGGAAGGAGAGAGAGAGGGGAAGGAGAGAGAGAGAGGGAAGGAGAGAGGGAGAGAGAGAGGGGGGGAAGGAGAGAGAGAGAGAGAGGGGGAAGGAGAGAGAGAGAGATGGAAGGAAAGAGAGAGAGAGATGGAAGGAGAGAGAGACGCAAGGAGAGAGAGGGAAGGAGAAAGAGAGGGAAGGAGAGAGAGAGAGGACAGAGAGAGAGAGGGAAGGAGAGAGAGAGAGAGAGAGGGAAGGAGAGAGAGATTGGGAGTGTGAGAGAGAGAGATTGGGAGTGTGAGAGAGATTGGGAGTGAGAGAGAGAGAGATTGGGAGTGTGAGAGAGATTGGGAGTGAGAGAGAGAGAGATTCGGAGTGTGAGAGAGAGAGAGAGACTGGGCGTGTGAGAGAGAGAGATTGGGTGTGTGGGAGAGAGAGAGATTGGGAGTGTGAGAGAGAGAGATTGGGAGTGTGAGAGAGAGAGAGATTGGGAGTGTGAGAGAGAGATATTGGGAGTGAGAGAGAGAGAGATTGGGAGTGAGAGAGTGATTGGGAGTGAGAGAGACTGGGAGTGTGAGAGAGATTGGGAGTGAGAGAGAGAGAGAGATTGGGAGTGTGTGAGAGAGAGAGATTGGGAGTGTGAGAGAGAGAGATTGGGAATGTGTGAGATAGAGAGATTGGGAGTGTGAAGGAGAGAGAGATTGGGAGTGTGAGAGAGAGAGATTGGGAGTGTGAGAGAGAGAGAGCGATTGGGAGTGTGAGAGAGAGAGAGAGATTGGGAGTGTGAGAGAGAGAGATTGGGAGTGTGAGAGAGAGAGATTGGGAGTGTGAGAGAGAGAGATTGGGAGTGTGAGAGAGAGAGATTGGGTGTGTGAGAGAGAGAGATTGGGAGTGTGAGAGAGAGAGACTGGGAGTGTGAGAGAGAGAGATTGGGAGTGAGTGAGAGAGACTGGGAGTGAGAGAGAGAGAGATTGGGAATGTGAGAGAGAGAGAGATTGGGAGTGTCAGAGAGAGAGATTGGGAGTGTGTGAGAGAGAGAGATTGGGAGTGAGAGAGAGAGAGATTGGGAGTGTGAGAGAGAGAGAGATTGGGAGTGTGAGAGAGAGAGACTGGGGAGATAGAGAGAGAGCGAGAGAGATTGGGAGTGAGAGAGAGAGAGAATGGGGAGATAGAGTGAGAGAGATTGGGAGTGTGAGAGAGAGAGACTGGGGAGAGAGAGAGAATGGGGAGATAGAGAGAGAGAGATTGGGAGTGTGAGAGAGAGAGATTGGGAGTGTGAGAGAGAGAGACTGGGAGTGTGAGAGAGAGAGATTGGGAGTGTGAGAGAGAGAGACTGGGGAGAGAGAGAATGGGGAGATAGAGAGAGAGAGCGACTGAGGGGGAGAGAGCGACTGATGGGTGAGAGAGAGAAAGATGTGGAGAGAGAGAGAGGGAGAGACTGGGGAGATAGAGAGAGATGGGGGAGAGAAAGAGAGAGAGAGAGACGGGGGAGAGAGACTTTTTCGAGGGCATGTTGTTGGAAGAGAGAGAGCGAGCGGGGGGGGGAAGAGAGAGAGAGAGCGAGTGGGGGTGCGGTGCAGAGGCTTTTTTGAGGGCATGTTGTTGTTGGAAGAGAGAGAGGGAGTGACTGGGGGGGGAAGAGAGAGAACGACTGGGGGGGGGAAGCGAAGAACGACTGGGGGCGGGAAGCGAGAGAGCGACTGTGGGGAGAGAGAGAGCGACTGGGGGGAAGAGAGAGAGCGACTGGGGGGGAAGAGAGAGAGCGACTGGGGGGGAAGAGAGAGAGCGACGGGGGGGGAAGAGAGAGAGCGATGGGGGGAAGAGAGAGAGCGACGGGGGGAAGAGAGAGAGCGACGGGGGGAAGAGAGAGAGCGACGGGGGGGAAGAGAGAGAGCGACGGGGGGAAGAGAGAGAGCGACGGTGGGGAAGAGAGAGAGCGACCGGGGGGGGAAGATAGAGAGCGACGGGGGGGAAGAGACAGCGCGACGGGGGGGAAGAGAGAGAGCGACGGGGGGGAAGAGAGAGAGCGACGGGGGGGGAAGAGAGAGAGCGACGGGGGGGAAGAGAGAGAGCGACGGGGGGGAAGAGAGAGAGCGACGGGGGGGAAGAGAGAGAGCGACGGGGGGAAGAGAGAGAGCGACGGGGGGGGAAGAGAGAGAGAGCGACGGCGGGGAAGAGAGAGCGCGACGGGGGAAGAGAGAGCGCGACGGGGGGAAGAGAGAGCGCGACGGGGGGGAAGAGAGAGCGCGACGGGGGGAAGAGAGAGAGCGCGACGGGGGGAAGAGAGAGAGCGCGACGGGGGAAGAGAGAGAGCGCGACGGGGGGAAGAGAGAGAACGCGATGGGGGGAAGAGAGAGAGCGCGACGGGGGGAAGAGAGCGCGACGGGGGGAAGAGAGAGAGCGCGACGGGGGGAAGAGAGAGAGCGCGACGGGGGGAAGAGAGAGAGCACGACGGGGGGAAGAGAGAGAGCGCGACGGGGGGAAGAGAGAGAGCGCGCCGGGGGAAGAGAGAGAGCGCGACGGGGGAAGAGAGAGAGCGCGACGGGGGGAAGAGAGAGAGCACGACGGGGGGGAAGAGAGCGCGACGGGGGGAAGAGAGAGCGCGACGGGGGGAAGAGAGAGCGCGACGGGGGTAGAGAGAGAGCGCGACGGGGTGGAAGAGAGAGAGCGCGACGGGGGGATGGGGGGGGAAGGGGCCCGATGGACCCCTGCGAAGGAAGAAGGTAAGCTCTCCCACCCCTTCACTCTTTCCCTCCCTGTCCCGCCCCTTCACTCTTTCCCTCCATCACCCTCCCTCTCCCTCCCCCGTCTCTCCCTGCTTTACTCTCCCTCCCCCTCTCCTCACGCTCTCCCTCCCTCACCCTCTCTCTCCCTCCCCGTCTCTCCTGCTTTACTCTCTCACCCACCCTCCCCCCCTCTCCCTGCCCTCCCCCCTCTCGCTCCCCTCCCCCCACCCTCCCTCGCTCCCCCACCCTCTCGCTCCCCCCACCCTCTCTCCCCTCCCCCCACCCTCCCTCGCTCCCCCACCCTCTCGCTCCCCCCACCCTCTCTCCCCTCCCCCCACCCTCCCTCGCTCCCCCACCCTCTCTCCCCTCCCCCCACCCTCTCTCCCTCCCCCACCCTCTCTCCGCTCCCCTCCCCCTCTCTCTCTCTCTCCCCCACGATTTCCCGAGGCTCTCTCCCCACCCCCCGCGATTTCCCGAGGCTCTCCCCCCCGCGATTTCCCGAGGCTCTCCCCCCCCGCGATTTCCCGAGGCTCTCCCCCCCCGCGATTTCCCGAGGCTCTCTCCCCCCCGCCCCCCGCGATTTCCCGAGGCTCTCCCCCCGCGATTTACCGAGGCTCTCCCCCCCGCGATTTCCCGAGGCTCTCTCCCCCCCCGCCCCCCGCGATTTCCCGAGG
>NC_140990.1:121952036-122298409 GCF_052327205.1 Somniosus microcephalus
GCGATTTCCCGAGGCTCTTCCCCCCGCGATTTCTCGAGGCTCTCCCCCCCCCCCCCGCGATTTCCCGAGGCTCTCCCCCCGCGCGATTTCCCGAGGCTCTCCCCCCGCGATTTCCCGAGGCTCTCCCCCCCCGCGATTTCCCGAGGCTCTCCCCCCGCGATTTCCCGAGGCTCTCCCCCCCGCGATTTCCCGAGGCTCTCCCCCCCCGCGATTTCCCGAGGCTCTCTCTCACACCGCGATTTCCCGAGGGCTCTCCCCGCTCGCGATTTCCCGAGGCTCTCCCCCCCGCGATTTCCCGAGGCTCTCCCCCGCCCCCGCGATTTCCCGAGGCTCTCCCCCCCCGCGATTTCCCGAGGCTCTCCCCCCCGCGATTTCCCGAGGCTCTCCCCCCCCCGCGATTTCCCGAGGCTCTACCCTCCCCCCCGCGATTTCCCGAGCCTCTCCCACCCGCGATTTCCCGAGGCTCTCCCCCCGCGATTTCCCGAGTCTCTCCCCCCCGCGATTTCCCGAGGCTCTCCCCCTCCCGCGATTTCCCGAGGCTCTCCCCCAGCGATTTCCGCGAGGCTCTCATCCCCGCGATTTCCCGAGGCTCTCTCCCCCCCGCCCCCCGCGATTTCCCGAGGCTCTCCCCCCCGCGATTTCCCGAGGCTCTCTCCACCCCCCGCCCCCCCGCGATTTCCGAGGCTCTCCCCCCCCCGCGATTTCCCGAGGCTCTCCCCCCCACCGCAGATTCCCGAGGCTCTCCCCCCCCGCGATTTCCCGCCGAGGCTCTCCCCCCCGCGATTTCCCGAGGCTCTCCCCCCGCGATTTCCCGAGGCTCTCCCCCCCGCGATTTCCCGAGGCTCTCTTCACCCCGCCCCCCGCGATTTCACGAGGCTCTCCCCCCGCGATTTCCCGAGGCTCTCCCCCCCGCGATTTCCCGAGGCTCTCTCCACCCCGCCCCCCGCGATTTCCCGAGGCTCTCCCCCCCCGCGATTTCCCGAGGCTCTCCCCCCCCGCGATTTCCCGAGGCTCTCCCCCCCGCGATTTCCCGAGGCTCTCCCCCCGCGATTTCCCGAGGCTCTCCCCCCCGCGATTTCCCGAGGCTCTCTTCACCCCGCCCCCCGCGATTTCCCGAGGCTCTCCCCCCCCGCGATTTCCCGAGGCTCTCCCCCCCCGCGATTTCCCGAGGCTCTCCCCCCGCGATTTCCCGAGGCTCTCCCCCCCGCGATTTCCCGAAGCTCTCTTCACCCCGCCCCCCGCGATTTCCCGAGGCTCGCACCCCCCGCGATCTCACGAGGCTGTGTGCTGGCGTCAAGGCATGCGTGGTTGCCGTTTCAAAAAAAAAGCCAGAGCGGGCTCTGGCGGGCGGGCGGCGCATGCGCGGTCAGTGCCAGCACCGCGAGGCGGCCCGCGGGGAGTAGGCAGGGAAACCCCGCGGGCTGGCGGCCGTTGGAGCGGGGAGTAGGCAGGGAAACCCCGCGGGCTGGCAGCCGTTAGAGCGGCTCACTTCGGGCCCCGACACCGTCAAACCTGAGAGGGGGAAGTAGAGAGAGGCAGAGAGGGAAGAGGAGAAGGAGAGAGAGGGAAGAGAAGGAGAGAGAGGGAAGAGGAGAAGGAGCGAGAGAGAAGGAAGAGAGAGAGATAGAGAAATTTTTGGAGCTTCAGGCCTGCCTGCAGCGGGCCTGGAGACCAGCACCGAGTCCCCCCTGCGCGAGGGTGAGGAGGAGGGAGGGGGGGTTGCTAAACACAATATAAAACTGAAATAAATTGTTAATTAATTCCCTAACACATAATTCAAATATTTACCTTAGTTCCCTAACACACAGAAAGTGTGGGGGAAAAAATCGTGGAAAATCAAGATGGCGGCCACTCACCTCGGTTCAGAAGGATAAGGCCCGACCGGTCAGGTCACCCAAGCGTAGGATTGGTCAATCGTCGAGTCACTCGACACTCAACTGTAGGAAGACCTCGAGGTCACACGGTCCCTAATGAGATGCTAATGAGCGGAACGCTGAACGTTTTTGGGATACCGCGGGCGGGATTTTTGTCCAGCCGAAACGTAAATACGCCGATGCCCGGTCCGGAATCGCAAGCTTTCTTTTGAGGCGACGCGCGCGTCGGTACGCTCTGTAACTTCCAAACGCATCGAGACCAGGCAGACAGACAGACAGACAGAAAGACAGACAGACAGACAGACAGACAGACAGAAGAGCTGCTTTATATATATAGATAGATAAAGATTCACCATAACTTCTCTACTTTTGTACTCAATACCTCTATTTATGAAGCCCAAGATCCCATATGCTTTGTTAATCACACTCTCAATGTGTCCTGCCACCTTCAGGGACCTATGCACATTAACTCGCAGGTCCCTCTGTCCCTGCACACTCGTTAAAACTGTGCCATTAAGTGTATATTGCCTCTCCCTGTTCCTGCTACCAAAATGCATCACCTCGCACTTCTCTGTATTAAATTCCATCTGCCACTTGTCTGCCCATTCTCTAGCCTTTCTCCGTATGTCCTGTTGCAGTCGATTGGTATCATCCTCACTGTGTGCCAGACCTCCCATGTTTGGTGTCTTTGGCAAATTTAGAAATTCTACTTTGTATTCCAATATCCAGGTCATTTATATATAGTACTGATCATTGGGGAACACCACTGTCTACCATCCTCCAGTCTGAAAAACAGCCATTTACCACAACTCGCTGTTTTCTGTCCTTAAGCCAATTCCTTATCCAAGCTGCCACTAACCCACCTGTTCCATGAGCCTCCATTTTGTTAACCAGAGGGAGGGAGGGGACTCAGTGACTGTAGAACTGAACCTAGCCAGAGTCAGCACTTTCAGGGGAGGAGGGGGACGGGAACCATTGAGTGTAGAACTGAACCCAGCCAGAGTCAGCACCTTCAGGGGAGGAGAGGGAGGGGAACCAGTGAGTATAGAACTGAACCCTGCCAGAGTCAGCACCTTCAGGAGAGGAGAGGGAGGGGAACCAGTAAGTGTAGAACTGAACCCAGCCAGAGTCAGCACCTTCAGGGGAGGAGAGGGAGGGGAACCAGTGAGTGTAGAACTGAACCCAGCCAGAGTCAGCACCTTCAGGGGAGGAGAGGGAGGGGAACCAATGATTGTAGAACTGAACCCAGCCAGAGTCAGCACCTTCAGGGGAGGAGAGGGAGGGGAACCAGTGAGTGTAGAACTGAACCCAGCCAGAGTCAGCCTCTTCAGGGGCGGAGAGGAGAGGGAGGGGAACCAGTGAGTGTAGAACTGAACCCAGCTAGAGTCAGCACCTTCAGGGGAGGGGAGGAGAGGGAGGGGAACCAATGAGTATAGAACTGAACCGAGCCAGAGTCAGCACCTTCAGGGGAGGAGAGGGAGGGGAGCAAAAGACAAACTGTCTTGAGATGTGCGATAGTTTTGTATTTTAGCACAGGGAGGATGGACACATGTGTGGGATGGGGATTTACAGCTTTGGGGGAACAAGAGAGGAAATAATGTTCCATAGAAACTAGAATTGTCTGTTCTGAATTTCTGTCCTGTACTTACACTGATGAGTGTTGTAAACTCCTTTTACAGGGTATTAGAAGGCGAGGATTTGCAGACGGGAATCTTGAACCAAAAATCATGTCAAGATCTGTCAGTCACTCGATTCATCAGGACCTGAATATCATCAGCCTTTGAATTTGGAAGGAGAAATGTTTGTTCTGTCTGTGGGAAAAGATTTCAAACATCAGTGTGACTGGAAAAGCACCGAGACACACACACCCGAGTGAGAGTGTTCTAGTGCACTGACTGTAGAAAGAGGTTTAACCAGTTACACAGGCTGAAAAAACATCGCACCATTCACAGCGGGAAGAAACCGTCCACGTGTTCTGTGTGTGGACGAGACTTCAATTGATAGTCCAACCTGGAGAGACACAAGGACACCCGCACCACGGAGAATCCGTGGAAATGTGGGCACTGTGGGAAGGGATACATTTACCCGTCTAATCTGGAAATTCATCAGCGCAGTCACGCTGGGGAGAGGCCGTTCACCTGCTCCAACTGTGGGAAAGGATTCACTACTTCATCCCACCTGCTGAGACACCAGCGAGTTCACACGGGGGAGAGGCCATTCACCTGCTCCAACTGTGGGAAAGGATTCACTACTTCATCCCACCTGCTGAGACACCAGCGAGTTCACAAGTGACCGGGGTTGGATTCTGCTGTTATTGCTGCTTTCAATCAAATCCCAACTGAACCATGTCCATTCTGACAGTTGGAGTTTGTTTCTGCTGATGTTAATAACCCCTATAACTGGGCTGGAGTTTAATATTTTGATATTTCAAATAACACAGTGTGGCGATATTTGATGTCTCCAAAAGGAGACTAATTGATGTCCTGTTACCGACTGCTCCATTTTTGGGCCTTTTCTCCTTCTAACTCGAGATTATTTCAGTTCTCAAAATTTCGGTTACTCTCATGGACAAGTCCCAGCTCCCCATACCTTCCAGAGTGCCTCTCCTAGCCTTGGGATCCAGGGAAGGTCTCGGTAACACGCCCGAGATTACTAAACACAAAACCCAGTCTGTTAATCACTTTCAGCTACTGGACTTAGCATGTGTCCCACAGCATCTCTCTCACCTTTGATGTGTGAATAGAGCATCACGCCTGCAAACCTGCTTTCAATTTCAATTTGAATCCTCTCAGTAAGTGTATTTTTAAAAATTACGTACAAGTAAACAGATCACATCAAATAATTGGCAAAGGTTTAGAGTCAACAAGATGAACAAGTGAACACATCACGGCCCAATACCCCAGCTCTATATTCACAGGAGAAAGTCTGTTATCTAACTCCTCGAGTGGACAGAATAGAGAAAGATCCCAACTCTAAGAACATCTAGAATCTGTTGTAAATATCTTTCAAATCCTGACTGGTCCAATCTGTCAGTTTCCTTTCAGTTGAAGTGAATGGAAGATGAGAGGGGTGTTGACATATGGAACTCGGTTAATTCAGCTTCTGAAAGGTGTTCATGTTTAGTTCATTCGATATTGGGGAAAATGTGGTTGGTATCATTAGAGAGAGAGAGATTTCACTGAGTAACAGCTGATGTTTGCAACCAACTGGCCTTGGATATTTTCATCATGGAATATTTCGATCAGAAATATGATGTTGGGATAAGCAAAGTCTGGAGACTAGTGGTCTGTGCTGCCCCAGGAAGGCCACAGTGTTTTACCTGCTTCTAATGTTGTTGATGAGTGTTGAAGAAAATGCAGACTTGTGTCTCTGGACTGTGCAGTAGCCAGAGACGACCATATTAGGCAATGCCAGCTCCAGTTTGATAAGAGGTTGATGGCCGAGCAAGAGATCCAGCAGTTTTAAGAATTTATCTCCCGTTATCTGCAGACATCGAATGTCGCAGCGTGCTGACAAAATTAGACTTAAGACTTTAACCTATTGGGTTCAATTATTGGGATCGATTGTTATAGAATTGAATTGTTATAGAATGGAAAAGTAGTGAAGTTATGCTAAACTTGTATCGAACCTTGGTTAGACCACACTTGGAGCACTGCGTACAATTCTGGTCACATATTATAAAAAGGATATAGAGGCACTGGAGAGGGTGCAGAGAGGATTTACAAGGATGATACCAGAAATGAGAGGGTATACCTATCAGGAAAGGATAGACAGGCTGGGTCTCTTTTCTCTTGAAAAAGGAAGGCTGAGTGGTGACCTAATAGAGGTCTTTAATTATGAACGGTTTTGATAGAGTAGATACAGAGAGAGTGTTTCCACTTGAGGGGAAGAACATAACTAGAGGCCATCGATATAAGATAGTCACCAAGAAATCAAATAGGGAATTCAGGAGAAACTTCTTTACCCAGAGAGTGGTGAAAATGTGGAACTCGCTACCACAGGGAGTGGTTGAAGCGAATAGTATAGATGCATTTAAGGGGAGGCTAGACAAGCCTATGAGGGAGAAGGGAATAGAGGGTTACGCTGATAGAGTTAGATGAGGAAAGACGGGAGGAGGCTCGAGTAGAGCATAAACGCCGGCATGGACTGGTTGGGCCGAATGGTGTGTTTCTGTGCCGTATATCCTGTGTAATCCTATTTTCCAAGACACATTGCTTGAAGGGGAGGATAAATGACTTGCATCCAAACGCAATTGTTACTTTTGTCTTCTTTGTAAAATCACATAGTCTGGGCATAATTTGTTTGTGAAATTAAAATTGATTATATGGACTAGAAGTAATTGAATCAGGAAATGTATTTTATAATGATGTGCGTTTTGAAATTGCACTTGGAACATCTCATTAAAGATCACCATTGTTCTGTTACAGTTTTTCCTGTCAGTCTTTGGTTCCATTTTACCCTGGCTAGATCCTTTCACATCCCATTGAAGTTAGCCCTATTCCAGTTTAGAAGTTCCACTCTAGATTGTTCCTTGCTCCTCTCCATTGCTAATCTAAATCTTATGATAGGATGATCACTCGTACCCAAGTGTTCTCCCACAGACACTTGGTCGACCTGGCCCACCTCATTCCCCATCACCAGATCCAGCAATGCCTCCTTCCTAGTTGGGCCAAGAACATACTGGTCAAGGAAATTCTCATGAACACATTTCAGAAATTCCTCCCCCTCCTTTCCCTTTACCCTAGTGTAAGCAAGGAAAATCTGGATGGTAAAACAGAACTAACAGACTCAGGTGTTACCCAGATCAATAGTTTATTATGAGTGCACACGGGAGAACCACCTCAGGCAACCCCAGCTGGAGGCACCGTTCTCAGAGGAAAAGTGACAATACAGCTTAGTTTATACAGTTTATTAGACAACACCCACTTATTACTAATGGGGTGTATACATGGGAATATTGATACTTCATTGGTTTACGTGGTTAATCAATCAACTACTAAGCCTGTCCTTCGAACTTGAGTACCCCCTGAATACATCAGTAAAAAGCTTATGGGCTGCAAAGGCATCATTCTAACTTCGCATTCATGAGCTTATCTCTTATTCTTGTTATCAAAATAGGGAGGCAGGCATCTTCAGCACGACATGGCCTTGCTGAACAAAGCCCTCGTCAAAAAGGGCCAGCTGACTATTCTCCAAGACCTGTCTGCAAAGGTCTCATCAATGTGCCTTGGTGCCTTATCTCTTTCAAGAGGCCTCCTCCAAACATGTACTCAGAGTAATTTACGAGCGGAGCTTTGGAATGTCCTTGGTCATCTACTTGTTAGTTTAAAAAGAGTTAATATAGCCAAGTATCCCATGGTGCTTTGCGTTTCGTTTTCCAGCTAACAAGACTAAATGGTACCTTTCAGACAGTTTTATACCGGTCGAATATTGAGGACCCCTTTATATCTTTTAAACCAAATTTTATCCTAACAATCCCCCCTTTTGGCCCTTGGCTAAGCCCAAGGTAGCCAACCCCTATCCATCACCTATATGCAGGATGCTGTACCTCATCTTAACCAGGTTCCCTTCGTGGTGGCCACCAGTCCGGGTGGAAGAGAGGCAGAACATCTGAAAGTCCTATCAAACTATGATTGTCTCCCCTTTCATATGCACCTTACCCCGGTATATACTACTCCCGGTACCACTCAGACGTGTCCTTTGTTAAGATCAAAGAGGCACTGGGGACATTCTCACCCAGTCTCTGCTTTACTGCCTTAGCCAACCTTTTCATCCTCTGCCTATGACATTTATTACAGGCCATGAAAATCAAGAAGCACATTATAACAAACTGCACTACTACTAATACATGTGAGATTAATCTAATCCAAGGATGGATCTGTATATTCAGTCCCCAACTCCAAAGGTCATCCCACCAAGTGGTGACTTTAATTCAGTCAATGTCATGCTTAATGTTTTTATTGTTCTGTTGTAGGTTACAATAAACCTTCTGGGAGAGGCATATCTCCATTTGCAATACTTTCAAGTGTTCAGGCAACGAGGGTATCGGATACCCAAATGTGTTCTGATAGTCTTTTAAGTCTTTCTTGATATATTCAGAAACTTGTAAGATGGTGAGGTTATGCTGGTGCATCTCCACCAATTCCTCGTGTCCAATCCGTACCGGGATTTCAGGAGTGAAGCAGAACTCTGAACTTGGAATATCACAAGTTAGATTGGCATATTTAAACATTTTCAAATTAGTTGTAATGCTGTATTCACCCTTTCCGGCATATGCCACTTGAGTGGGTTTTAAATCCGCCTCTAGGGCCTCCATGGTACAATTAATATCCTGATTGGTACCAGTATTGTTGAACCCACACTTTGCCTCTGGGCTGTGTCCAATACTATGTGGACATACAGTGATAGCGTGCCTAGGAACACATCCCTCCAATTTCGTTCCAGCCAAATTCCCTTTAATCTTTACAGCATATGGTAACATATTGTGATGGGATATGTGCATTCCATCCTTCACTACCCCAATATTCTGTATTCGGTACACCTCTCGTCCTTGCGCCTTGGGTGCCATTACCGGTATTACCAATACCAACCCTAGGAGCCCTCCCCCGTCAGGTTTACATTCGACTTGTGTGGGGTTCACCTGAACCATTGCTCTCAACTGGCAATCCGTCAAGCTCCTGCCTGCTACTGCCCGTTTAGAGGTACCGTCCCCCTTGTGCCCACCGGTCAGGTTCACCCTTAATTGTTGATTCGTTATCCATAAGGGTACTTCCCTTGCCTGTATCTGGGCCAGGTTTTCTCGGGTTTGTTCCACAATCCAGTTACCATATGTGTTACATATGTCATTAGCAGCCGCCTGCTGAGATGCATTGTATTCTTCCTTTATTAATTTATTATAATGGTTTGGGCGTGTGTTTCTAGCACTGTAACTATCTTTTACAACTGTATGGTCAGCGTTTGATCCTCAGATAATTCCTTATCTGTATTTTCACTTGTCTTTTGTAATATATCTTTAATGTGAGACCCTAGGTCTCTAACCTTTTGATCCAGTGTCGCCAAATCAATAGTATTAACAACTGAGGTACCCACATTAAAGGCAGTTGCTGCGTCATTTATCACAGACCTTTTACGTCTCCATATCTGTCTATCTCTTTTACGGTGCCCACCTCCATTCCATGTCGCGCCTTGTTTTAACACTTGAGTTAGGAGGTGTTGGTATAATTGTTGAGGTTTCATAGAACACCACGTAGGTAAGGCCGTATCTGTCAAATCTAGCACGACAGGTATAAGCTCATGTTGCACATTATCATACAATTAGTTTACAAGATAACTTCCATTTATCAAATCATAATTTTCCTTCCATCACTGTGGGGAAATATTAACTTAATATTAAGAAACTTAAATTTAATAATGTCCAATATCTTTAAATGTCATACTAAAGTTGTTGCTTGGTGAACTTAAACAGCAGTCAGTGGAAAGGGTTAACTCCTTTGCAGGCTTTTGAAGGTGGAGCAAAACATTATCAGCCTTACGCAATTGCGTCACTTCACGTAAATAAAAAAAAAACATTCCCGATCGAAAAAGACAGTTGTGTTTTCACACTTTAACTAAACACAAACACTTGGGCTTCATTGGTCAGATTCCCTTTCTCAGCTGCCCACTTGGCTGCCTCGTCTGCCCATGCATTGCCCTGTTTCTTGGATTGCTTTAATGTACGGTTCATGCGTTCCACCATGCCTGAACTTTGCAGACGATAGGGAATGTTTAATTCCCATTAGTTTATATATATCCTTCGGTATTTTGCCCGTGAAGTGCGTTCCTTGGTCGGAATCTATTTGTAAGGGCACCCCCCTTTGATCAAATCCTGTATAGGCTGGGCCATTTCTGCATATTCTGGGATAAAGTTACGGCAATAATTAAATAGCCCTAATACCTGCTTGACCCCCTCCCCTCTCTGGCATGGTCTCTTCCTGCTGCCATCTCTAGCTGCTTGTAAGTATGGGACTGTGAGAAATCAAAGCACACCGCCAGTGATTGCGTGCAGCTCCTGCTACCTTTCCTCTTGGTCCTAGTGCCCCTCCCATCTGTCTTCGGGCATTTGTCTCTTCCCTTGTGTTATTATGTATCCTAGGTAGATTTCTTCGTCCTTCCCTACCTGTACCTTTCTAGGGTTTAACTTTAGTCTCGCATTCTGTAGGGCTCCCAGTACCATAGTCAATCAAATATTGTAGAGAGACCTGCCACTATTGGATGTTCTTGCGGAGCTACACCAATTTACAACCCATGGCCACAATGAAAGTCTGGTTTTAATAGGTTAATTTACCTCATAACTCCAATTCAATCCAAACCAATCCCCCTTTCAACCAACCAGCATCACTTGGAAAAGAAAGAAGGAAGCCATTTCAACAAAGAAACAATCACTCATGCCCTGCAAACATTCACATTCAAAATCATTTTCTTCCAGGCACACCGGCAACTGTAACGTCAAGGCCGAAGCCCATCCTCTGCATCAACAATGAACCGACAAAACAAAACAAAATAGCACATGCTTGCAGAAAACAGTAAATTATGTCATATTTCTTATTGTCCTTTCTTCAGATGTCTTTCCAAAATACTATAACTGGAGAAAAATTAGTTTATCAACATTTAAACAAATCAAATCAAACTGCTTTGGAAGATTTCACCATAGCAACCGCAACTCCAAGGTTAAATCTTAGACTGGAACTTAATCTTTTGTTAAACAAATTGTTTTTGTTCTTCTCAGTTTTTTTTACACACCAGCTTAACTTAAATTAGTTCAAAGTTTTTTCCAATTCAGGGGGCACAATCTTATTCGCACATTCTTAAAACTTCCAAAATCCAAGACAAGACAAAAGGGTAAAATGCTTTTATTTTAACACAGAGAAGTGGGTGGAGCTAAAACACACAACAGAAATTTTTCTTCTTTTTTTAAGGACAGACTTTCAGACAAAGGAATATTGTAACTTCTTAAACATTCACAGCCAGGAAAATGTTCACACTCCAACACACACCTTCACACAAACTGAAATTCCAGCATATTCTCAACATTCCTTTCACTCAGCAAATCCTGTATCTCATTTACGTCAATAACCTCCATGTCGGCAAAACCCTAAATTTATTCTTTTTTTTCTTTTTTTTTAAAATCGGTGACTCAGCTGCTTTGCCTGGCTTTCCAAATCTCTGGGTTTTTTTTCCCTTGCTGAGTTTTCAAAGGGTTAGCCTGCAAATTAGATCTTTTTCCTTCTTTATCTCTGCATCCTTTTTAGGCATTCTATATAACTTCTGACTTACTTCTCAGTAGTTCTGACTTACTTCTCAGTAGTTCTTATGTTACCCTATCATTCACCCACACACACACACTTATTTTGTGCACACTCACTTGTCACGGGATCACGATCCTGTGGTGTTTAGTTCCCTACACCTACTTGATCCTGGCCATCACGTGGGACTACGTCCTCTTAATTCAGGCTCAGGCAAGGTGTCTGAGATAGTACACCACCCTTGTCCGTGTTGATCATCCCGTGACTCTCAAGGATGCAATCGTATGTTTTATCAGAACAACGACACAAAACTTATACTCTAAACAGACAAACACTTATACTCTAAACAGACAAACACTTATACTCTAAACAGACAAACACTTATACTCTAAACAGACAAACACTTACGCTCTAACTACCCTTTAATCCCTCCGGATCGTCACCCGGTGTTTTGTATCGCAGGGATCGCCTATCCCCAGAGAGACACCCTTTAAGCTCTCTCCCCCGGCTCCCTCCTGGCCGTCGGTGATTTTTTTGTATCGCGGGGATCCCCTATCCCCAGAGAGACACCCTTTAAGCTCTCTCCCCTGGCTCCCTCCTGGCCATCGGCGACACTTAACCCTTCACAGGGATGTCCTATCCCCAGAGAGACACCCTTTAAGCTCTCTCCCCCGGCTCCCTCCTGGCCATCGGCGATTTTTACTGAGCACTTTTCCCACCGAGCGCTTTCCCACCTAGCGCTTTTCCCCTTCACGCTTTTCCCAGCACTTTTCCTGGCACTTTTCCCACCTAGTGCTTTTCCCGGTGCTTTTCCCACCCGAGAGTTTCTAAACTCCTCGCGTCTGTTTGTACCCTAAAATGCGTCCTGTTGGTCCACACCTGAAGCCTGTTGCTCCTTCACTCGCTGTTCTTTATACCACCGCTACCCCGATCCGCCGCGCAGACTTCCACGGTAAGGGTGAATATTGCTACTCACCCCCTCCGTGTATGTCATTGCGGAAGATCGATCAGCAGTCCGGTGGTATCCCACTTCTGACACCAAGCTGTAAGCGAGGAAAATCTGGATGGTTAAACAGAACAAACAGACTCAGGTGTTACCCAGATCAATAGTTTATTATGAGTGCACACGGGAGAACCACCTCAGGCAACCCCAGCTGGAGGCACCGTTCTCAGAGGAAAAGTGACAATACAGCTTAGTTTATACAGTTTATTAGACAACACCCACTTATTACTAATGGGGTGTATACATGGGAATATTGATACTTCATTGGTTTACACGGTTAATCAATCAACTACTAAGCCTGTCCTTCGAACTCGAGTACCCCCTGAATACATCAGTAAAAAGCTTATGGGCTGCAAAGGCATCATTCTAACTTCGCATTCATGAGCTAATCTCTTATTCTTGTTATCAAAATAGGGAGGCAGGCATCTTCAGCACGACATGGCCTTGCTGAACAAAGCCCTAGTCAAAAAGGGCCAGCTGACTATTCTCTAAGACCTGTCTGCAAAGGTCTTATCAATGTGCCTTTGTGCCTTATCTCTTTCAAGACGCCTCCTTCAAACATGCTGCAGATGTTGGAAATCCGAAATAACAACAGAAAATGCTGGAAAAACTCAGCAGGTCAGGCAACTTCCGTGGAGAGAAATTTGAGTTGACGTTTCGGGTTGGACCCTTCTTCAAAACTGGAAAGAAAAGAAACTAGATCGGAGGCAGGGCTGCGATCGGACAAAAGAATAAAAGAAACAAAAGAAGTGAAAGAGATTAGAAGCTAGACGAGATGGTAATAGGCTGGGATTAGGTGTAAAGTGTACTGGCAGGGCAAAAGATAGCTGCCAGGTGTGAGAGAGAAACAAAAGGAAAGGGGGGGGGGGGGGGAAAGGAGTGGAACAATTACAAGAGAAAATGAAAGAAGTCACACAACACCAGGTTATAGTCCAACAGCTTTATTTGAAATCACAAGCAGTCTCCACACCAAGAGAAAATGAAATGGGGGCCGAGCTTATGATCTGAAATTGTTGAACTCGATATTGAGTCCGGAAGGCTGCAGACTGCCTAATCGGAAGATGAGGTGCTGTTCCTCGAGTTTACGTTGAGCTTCCGTGGAACAATACAAGAGGCCAAGGACGGTGAGGTCCGAGTGGGAATGGAGCGGTGAATTAAAATGACAGGCGACCGGAAGCTCGGGGTCACCCTTACGGACTGAACGGAGGTGTTCCGCAAAGCAGTCACCCAATCTGCGTTTGGTCTCCCCAATGTAGAGGAGACCGCATCGTGAGCAGCGAATACAGTATACTAGATTGCGAGAAGTACAAGTAAATCGCTGTTTCACCTGGAAGGGGTGTTTGGGGCCCTGGACAGCATTTTCTGTTGTTATTTCGGATTTCCAACATCTGCAGTATTTTGCTATCGTACTAGTGTTTGGTTCACTGCCACACCTCTTCTAGGAATGCCTACCTTGAAGAAGTTCTGCTCTTCTCTTCGACGGGATCTCCGTTTGGCTCTTCAACCTTGTTCATCTTCATTACTTTCAGTTTCCCTTCTTGTGTTTGATCAGGTATCTGCCAAGACTCGGTTTCACAGCCACATCATTTTCCTCAGCAACTGTCTCCGGTTCCGACTTACTCCACGTGGATTCCAACTAAACTTCCACCCTTCGTGCTTCGGATCCACCCAGGATTACAAATATCTCCAAGATATTCATCGTTCCTTGAACTACTGCTCTCGCCGCATCCTGAGATCCACGCTCAACGCCATGTGGCGCCACATGAACACACTCGACTTCTCTCTTCAGCAACACCGGTGCACTCTATCTCAAAGCTGTCCGGGTCCACAGTTCCATTTCATCCTTCGACTCATCCGACGCTTCAACAAAAAACTTTTCTTCTTCCTTTCCGATGTCAAGGATCGCAAGCTTCATCAACTCTTGGACACCAACGCCCATGGACGTACAATCCCTCTACACCTCCATCCCCCACCCGGATGGCCTGAGGGCGCTCCGCTTCTTCCTTGAACAGAGGCCTGACCAGTCCCCTTCACTTTCCTCTGACCCCCCTTCTCCCAATCCCACCCCCTGCCGCGTTTTCACTATCCCCTCTGACCTTCCACTCTCTGACCCTGAACGATCAGTCCTCAGCAAAGGCCTGAGCTTCATCCCCTTACGCCCCCACCTCAATGAATTTCGAGCTCGGCACGATGTTGAGCTCTTTTTCCGCCGCCTTCGTCTCCGTGCCCACTTCACTGGCCAGGAGTCTTCCCCCTGCACAACTGACCCTTTCTCCCGCTTGCAGAATTCCCGTTCTACCTGGACCCCTCCCCCTGGCCTCTTACCCTCTCTAGATCTTTTCATCGCTAACTGCCGCTGTGACATCGGCCGTCTCCATTTCTCTGCTCCCCTCACTCACTCCAACCTACCTCCCTCTGAACTTGCAGCACTCCATTCTCTTAGATCCAACCCTGACATTGTCATTAAACCCGCTGACAAGGGTGGTGCTGTTGTTGTTTGGCGTACTGACCTCTACCTAGCGGAAGCTGAACGCCAACTCTCCGACACCTCCTCCTACCTCCACCTGGACCATGACCCCACTACCGAACATCAAACAACCGTTTCCAAGACTGTCACTGACCTCATCTCCTCTGGAGATCTTCCCCCTGCTGCCACCAACCTCATAGTTCCCCAACCCCGCACAGCCCGCTTCTACCTCCTTCCCAAGATCCACAAACAGGACTGCCCTGGTAGACCCATCGTTTCAGCCTGTTCTTGCCCTACAGAACTTATCTCTTCCTATCTTGACTCTATCTTTTCTCCCCTTGTCCAGTCTCTTCCCACCTACACCCGCGACTCTTCGGACGCCCTCCGCCACTTTAACAGTTTCCAGTTTCCTGGCCCCAACCGCTTCCTTTTCACCATGGACGTACAATCCCTCTACACCTCCATCCCCCACCCGGATGGCCTGAGGGCGCTCCGCTTCTTCCTTGAACAGAGGCCTGACCAGTCCCCACCCACCACTACCCTCCTCCGCCTGGCTGAACTTGTTCTCACATTGAACAACTTCTCCTTTAACTTCACTCATTTCCTCCAAATCAAAGGTGTTGCCATGGGTACCCGCATGGGTCCTAGCTATGCCTGCCTTTTCGTGGGCTATGTGGAACAATCTTTGTTCCAGTCCTACTCGGGTCCCCTCCCTCACCTCTTTTTCCGATACATTGATGACTGTATCGGTGTCGTTTCCTGCTCTCGCCCCGAACTTGACAATTTCATTCACTTTGCCTCCAATTTCCACCCTTCCCTCACCTTCACATGGTCCATCTCGGACTCTTCCCTTCCCTTCCACGACTTCTCCGTCTCCATCTCTGGGGATAGGTTATCGACCAATATTTACTACAAGCCCACTGACTCCCACAGCTACCTGGACTACACTTCCTCCCACCCCGCTTCCTGTAAGGACTCTATTCCATTCTCCCAGTTTCTCCGCCTCCGCCATATCTGCTCCGACGACGCCACCTTCCACACCAGTGCTTCAGACATGTCTTCCTTTTTCCGCAACCGAGGATTCCCCTCTACTGTGGTTGACACTGCCCTCGACCGTGTCAGTTCTATCTCCCGCACTTCTGCCCTCACCCCTGCCCCTCCCTCCCGGAACCATGATAGGGTTCCCCTTGTCCTCACCTTTCACCCCACCAGCCTCCACATTCAACGGATCATCCTCCGGCATTTCCTTTACCTCCAAAGTGATCCCACCACCAAACGTATCTTCCCCTCCCCTCCCCTTTCAGCATTCCGCAGGGACCGCTCCCTCCGAGACACCCTAGTCCACTCCTCTATCACCCCAAACAGCCCTTCCTCTTCGCCTGGCACCTTCCCGTGCAAGCGGAGGAGATGTAACACCTGCCCCTATACCTCCCCCCTTCCCACTGTCCAGGGCCCCAAACACCCCTTCCAGGTGAAACAGCGATTTACTTGTACTTCTCGCAATCTAGTATACTGTATTCGCTGCTCACGATGCGGTCTCCTCTACATTGGGGAGACCAAACGCAGATTGGGTGACCGCTTTGCGGAACACCTCCGTTCAGTCCGTAAGGGTGACCCCGAGCTTCCGGTCGCCTGTCATTTTAATTCACTGCTCCATTCCCACTCGGACCTCACCGTCCTTGGCCTCTTGTATTGTTCCACGGAAGCTCAACGTAAACTCGAGGAACAGCACCTCATCTTCCGATTAGGCAGTCTGCAGCCTTCCGGACTCAATATCGAGTTCAACAATTTCAGATCATAAGCTCGGCCCCCATTTCATTTTCTCTTGTAATTGTTCCACTCCTTTCCCCCCCCCCCCCTTTCCTTTTGTTTCTCTCTCACACCGGGCAGCTATCTTTTGCCCTGCCAGTACACTTTACACCTAATCCCAGCCTATTACCATCTCGTCTGGCTTCTAATCTCTTTTACTTCTTTTGTTTCTTTTATTCTTTTGTCCGATCGCAGCCCTGCCTCCGATCTAGTTTCTTTTCTTTCCAGTTTTGAAGAAGGGTCCAACCCGAAATGTCAACTCAAATTTCTCTCCACGGATGTTGCCTGACCTGCTGAGTTTTTCCAGCATTTTCTGTTGTTATTCCTTCAAACATGTACTCGGAGTAATTTATGAGCGGAGCTTTGGAATGTCCTTGGTCATCTACTTGTTAGTTTAAAAAGAGTTAATATAGCCAAGTATCCCATGGTGCTTTGCTATACCGGTTGAATATTGAGGACCCCTTTATATCCTTTAAACCAAATTTTATCCTAACACCTAGCATTATCCCAATCGATATTTGGGTAATTAAAGTCCCCCAATATCACCACTCGAAAGTTCTTGCATATCTCTGCGATTTCCCTGCAGATTTGCTCCACTATCTCCCTCTCACTATTTGGAGGCCTGTAGAATACCCCCAATAGTGTGATCATACCCTTTTTGCTCCTCAACTCTAACCAAATGGATTCTGTCCTTGTCCCCTCAAGAACATCCTCCCTTTCCAACACTACAATGTCTTCCTTAATCAGCGCTGCCACCCCACCTCCCTTTTTCCTTCCCTATGCTTTCTGAACACCTTGTACCCTTGAATATTAAGTGCCCAGTCCTCACTGTTTTTAAGCCACGTTTCCGTTATTGCCACAACATCATGTTGCCGCATGGCTAATTGTGCTTGTAGCTCACCAACCTTATTCACCACACTTTGTGTGTTTACATACATGCATTCTAAACCCATTTTTGAATTTTTTGTAGTCATTCTTAGTCTGCTCCTATCTAATATGGTAATAGTTCCACCTCTAGTATACAGTCAGTGTGTGTTTTTGCTGATCTTAATAACCCCTATACCTGGGCTGGAGATTAATATTCTGTATAAATAGTGAATAAAGCAGCTTTGTTTCAAACACAGTATATTGAATATTTGATTTCTCCATGATAAGAGGAGACTTATTGATGTTGTTAGTGACTGCTCCATTTTTGGGCTTTTCTTACTCTTGATTATATCACTTCTCACCTAGTTCACCTTCTACCACATCTAACCCCAAGCTGGTTCCGTTTGACTACATGGGTTGTGGGTGTCATAGACTGAACTAGTTTCTCACTTTATACTCATCTGAAATTCTTTTCAACCAACCCTTGAAAGAACTCTCTTGCTTCAGATTTGAAATCAGTTATTGTGTGCATGGTTTAACACTTCTTGGATGTGGTTAGTACAACTCCTCCACAGGTCCTGCATGTGACAGCCTTTGGAATGTTCTGATCTTTGTCATTGTCTTTGCTGATTGTGATGGTGTCCTTGATTTAATCTCCTGGAACTAACACACCGTGCACTATTTCCTGCATCGAGATCATTGTTTCAAATACTGAGCTTGAGCACAGAGCTTGGAGACAGAGCCGGGAGATTCGCAAACGCAGTGATTCACAAGCAGAGTGGGTGCAGGAATTGGTGGAGAGGAAGAAGGCGATGGAGACGTCTGAGTGAAAAGGAGGAGTGGAGCCACAGAACCCAAGTTAATAGGCACGAGAGCGGAGCTGTGGGACAGCGAGAGGAGCGGCCGCAGATAAAGACAGGCCCAAGAGCCCGGAGGGAGCGCCAGTGTCAGGGAGCGAGGTAAGTAACCTCAGCCAAGGGAAGGAGCAGATTGGGGAGGGATTGTTTTTAAGTCTCGAGTTTATTTCTGTTGTTACTTAAAAAAAGTTAGTTAATAGTCAAATAATTGAAGGCACAGCAGGGCAATTCGGTCCAGTAGATGCACATCCTGTGCCTTTCCACCATCTACAAGGCACAAGTCAGGAGTGTGATGGAATACTCTCCACTTGCCTGGATGAGTGCAGCTCCAACAACACTCAAGAAGCTCGACACCATCCAGGACAAAGCAGCCCGCTTGATTGGCACCCCATTCACCACCTTAAACGTTCACTCCCTCCACCACCGGTGTCCCGTGGCTGCAGTGTGTACCATCTACAAGATGCACTGCAGCAACTCACCAAGGCTTCTTTGGCAGCACCTCCCAAACCTGTGACCTCTACCACCTAGAAGGACAAGGGCAGCAGGTGCATGGGAACAGCACCACCTCCAAGTTCCCCTCCAAGTCACACACCATCCTGACTTAGAAGTATATCGGCTGTTCCTTCATCGTCACTGGGTCAAAATCCTGGAACTCCTTCCCTAACAGCACTGTGGGAGTACCTTCACCACACGGACTGCAGCGGTTCAAGAAGGTGGCTCACCACCACCTTCTCAAGGGCAACTAGGGATAGGTAATAAATGCTTGCCTTGCCAGCGACACCCACATCCCATGAACGAATAAAAAAATTGTGGGAACTCCAGGATGCTTCCCGTGTCCTCGACAACCATATGTGCAGGAGGTGTCATCAGCTGGAGGAGCTCGAGCTCCAGGTTTCGGAGCTTGAGCAGCAGCTGGTGTCACTGCGGTGCATCCGCGAGGCTGAGAGCTACGTGGATAGCACATTTCAGGAGGTGGTCACCCCGCAGCTAATGAGTGTGCAGGCAGAGAGCGAATGGGTGACTGCCAGGCAGAAGGAGGAGGACCAGGCAGGTAGTGCAGTAGTCCCTGGAGTGCATCTCGCTCTCCAACCAGTATTCTGTTCTGAGTACTGGTGAGGGTGATGGTTCCTCTGGGGAGTACAGCCAGAGCCAAGTCCATGGCACCACAGGTGTCTCAGCTGCACAGGGGTGGAGGAGGAATACAGGGAAAGCAATAGTGGGAGGGGATTCAATAGTTAGGGGAGCAGACAGGAGTTTCTGCAGCTGCAGACCTGACTCCAGGATGGTATGTTGCCTCCCTGGTGCCAGGGTTAAGGATGTCACTGAGTGGATGCAGGACACTGTGGGGGGTGGGGGGGGGGGGGGGTAGTGTGAAAAGCCAGAGGTCATTGTCCATATCAGTACCAACAACGTAGGTAGAAAGAGGGATGAGGTCCTGCAGATAGATTTTAGGGAGCTGGGAAAGAGGTTAAAAAGCAGGACCTCAAAGGTAGTAATCTCTGGATTACTCTCGGTGCCACGCACGAGTGAGTATAGAAATAGGAGGATAGAGCAGATGAATGTGTGGCTGGAGAGATGGTGCAGGAGAGAGGGCTTCAGATTCCTGAGGAATTGGGGCCAGTTCTGGGGGAGGTGGGACCTGTACAGGCCGGACAGGTTGCTCCTCAACAGAGCCGGGACCAATATCCTCACGGGAAGGTTTGCTGGTGTGGCAGTATTGGTCAAGGAGAATGTTACAGTGCTGGAGAGGGAGGATGTCTTGGAGGGGTCAAGGACAGAATCTATATGGCTGGAGTTAAGAAATAATAGAGGTGCCATTACACTACTAGGTGTATTCTATAGATCACCAAATAGTGGGAAAGATATGTAGGAGCAAATTTGCAGAGAAATTACAGAGAGGTGCAAGAACTATAGAGTAGTGATAATGGGGGACTTCAACTATCCTAATATAGACTGGGATAGTAATAGTGTTAAGGGCAGAGAAGGGGAAGAATTTCTGAAGTGTGTTCAGGAGAACTTTCTTGATCAGTATGTTTCTGGCCCAACGAGGGAGGAGGCATTGCTGGATCTGGTTCTGGGGAATGAGGTGGGTCATGTGATGCAAGTGTCAGTAGGTGAACATTTAGGGATCAGTGATCATAATATCATAAGGTTTAGATTAGCTATGGTAAAGGACAGGGAGCAATCTAGAGTAAAAATGTTTAACTGGGGGAAGGCCAATTTCAGTGGGATGAGAATGGATCTGGCCCGGGTAAACTGGAATCAAAGATTAGCAGCAAAACAGTAATGGAACAATGACACATTCCTTACAGGCCTCAAGATTAACCCACACAGGGACACTGCTGTCAGTGAAGAGAGACGAGAAAGACCAAAGTGCCGTTTGCCCCTCTCAGTGTGGCCCTGAAGGACTGTGTCCAGGCTGTAGTTCTGTTCCCACCGTACGATCCTCGCCCCAGATTGTCCTTTCTGAGCTCCAGCCAGGTGATGCTAAATACTCAGGTGGGAACGACAAAAATCCACAACAATGTGTTTAAAGCAAACTGATTTATTTGACATATATCCAGAATATTAAACTCCAGCCCAGTTATAGGGGTTATTAACATCAGCAGAAACAAACCCCAACTGTCAGAATGAACATGGTTCAGTCCTGGATGTAATTAACAGCAGCAAAAACATCAGAATCCAACCTCTGCAGTCACTTGTGAACTCGCTGGTGTGTCAGCAGGTTGGATGACTGAGTGAATCCCTTCCCACATTCAGAGCAGGTGAACGGCCTCTCCCCAGTGTGAACTCGCTGGTGTGTCACCAGGGAGGATGACTGAGTGAATCCCTTTCCACACTTGGAGCAGGTGAACAGTTTCTCCCCAGTGTGAGTGCGCTGGTGTACAGTGAGGTCAGATGAGCGCCTGAACCCAGTTCCGCAGTGAGAGCACCTGAACGGTCTCTCGTCAGTGTGAACATGTTGATGGCGCATCAGTTCCCCAGAACTTTTATAGCACTTCCTGCAGTCCAGGCATTTAAAACGTCTCTCGTCAGTGTGAACTCGCCAGTGCTGCACCAGGTGAGATGAATTAGGGAATCCCTTCCCACACTCAGTGCAGGTGAATGGCCTCTCCCCGGTGTGACTGCGCTTGTGTCTCGACAGGCCGGAGGATCGGCTGAAGTCTCGTCTACACACAGAACACGTGTATGGTTTCTCCCCGCTCTGAATGGTGCTTTCTGCGTCCATGCTCAAAGGTCCTGATGAATTTAGCGACTCTGTCAGATCTTGAAGTGATCTTTGGTTTGAGTTTCCCTTCTGAAAAGTGACCTCTTCTAATATCCTGTAGAATTAATTTAAATCAGGAAAAGGGGAGGGTGAGAGAGAAGCCAGAAAAACACAAAGGCAGGTTGTGAAATGGAGCTGAATGAATCTGGGAATTTGTGGAGCCGGCACTAGAAAAAAGTGACCATGGAAGCTGCCGGATTGTCATAAAAACCCAACTGGTTCACTAATGTCCTTCAGGGAAGGGAACCCGCCACCCGGTCTGGGCCTACACAAGACTCTGGCCTCTATGGGAGGAGAGAGAGTGAGGTGGGAGGGGGAGGTGTGAAGGAGTGACTTTATACATCTGTAACTCGACTAGAACTTTGACAGCACCTCCCAAACACACAACCTCCACCACCTAGAAGGACAAAAGCAGCAGGTGCATTGGAACACCATCACCTCCCAGTTCCCCTCCAAGTCACACACTATCCTGACTTGGGCATATATCGCCATTCCTACATCGTCGCTGGGTGAAAATCCTGGAACTTCTCACCTAACAGCATTCTGAGAGTACCTTCACCACATAGGACTGCAGAGGTTCAAGAAGGAGGCCCAGCATCACCTTCTCAGCAGGCAACTGGGGACTGGCAATATCTGCTGGCCTTGCTAGTGACACCCACATCGAATGAATTGAAAAATTCGGTACATATAAAATGGATTGAAAGCCTCTACAGAAATACTTGTTCCTAAAACAATAATCTTTTCCATTGTATGGACAGTGTCTGTTTAGCAACTTAATCTCCCCTGGAATCCACCTCCCTTCACAGTCTCACATTGGAAATTGTTGGGTCCCACTGGGCTCAGAAGTACTGGGGGTTAAACCCAGCAGATTCTCCCCCCTCTCCACTCCAGCTCAAACTGATGCAACAAGAAAGCCCCACACAGGAGGCCAGGGACCGAGTTCCACATCCACCGCCCACCCTGAAGCTAAACGGCTCTGAATTGCTCCCTCTGCTGTATAAATGCAAGTTGTCGTGTTTCTTCTCTGGGGGAGGCGCTGCACCCTGGGGTTAATGGTGCCGGTATCCTGGGCACACGTCCGCCGGCTCTGACTCGGGGCCCGAGACCCGCACTCGGTGTTACTGACGGATTCCAACCCTGGGACTGCACATGGGGACTCCAACCCTGCGACTGTAAATGGGGATTCTAACCCTGGGACTGTACATGGGGATTCTAACCCTGGGACTGTACATAGGGATTCTAACCCTGGGACTGTACATGGGGATTCTAACCCTGGGAATGTACATGGGGATTCCAACCCTGGGAATGTACATGGGGATTCTAACCCTGGGACTGTACATGGGGATTCTAACCCTGGGACTGTACATGGGGATTCTAACCCTGGGACTGTACATGGGGATTCTAACCCTGGGAATGTACATGGGGATTCTAACCTTGGGGCTGTACATGGGGATTCCAACCCTGGGACTGTACATGGGGATTCCAACCCTGGGACTGTACATGGGGATTCTAACCCTGGGAATGTACATGGGGATTCTAACCGTGGGACTGTACATGGGGATTCCAACACTGGTCTGTACATGGGGAGTCCAGCCCTGGGACGCTACATGGGGATTCTAAACTTGGGACTGTACATGGGGATTCCAACCCTGGGAATGTACATGGGGATTCCAACCCTGGGACTGTACATGGGGATTCTGACCCTGGGGCTGTACATGGGGACTCCGACCCTGGGATTGTACATGGGGATTCTAAACCTGGGACTGTACATGGGGACTCTAACCCTGGGACTGTACATGGGGATTTCAACCCTGGGACAGTACATGGGGATTCCAAACCTGGGACTGTACATGGGGATTCTAACCGTGGGACTGTACATGGAGATTCCAACACTGGGTCTGTACATGGGGAGTCCAGCCTTGGGACTGTATATGGGGTTTCTAACCATGGGACTGTACATGGGGATTCCAACCCTGGGACTGTACATGGGGATTCCAACCCTGGGACTGTAAATGGGGATTCTAACCCTGGGACTGTACATGGGGATTCCAACCCTGGAACGCTACATGGGGATTCTAACTCAGGGACAGTACATGGGGATTCCAACCCTGGGACTGTACATGGGGATTCCAACACTGGGTCTGTACATGGGGATTCTGACCCTGGGACTGTACATGGGGATTCTGACCCTGGGACTGTACATGGGGATCCTAACCTTGGGCCTGTAAATGGGAATTCCAACCCTGGGACTGTACATGGGGATTCTGACCCTGGGATTGTACATGGGGATTCCAACCCTGGAACGCTACATGGGGATTCTAACTCAGGGACAGTACATGGGGATTCCAACCCTGGGACTGTACATGGGGATTCCAACACTGGGTCTGTACATGGGGATTCTGACCCTGGGACTGTACATGGGGATCCTAACCTTGGGCCTGTAAATGGGAATTCCAGCCCTGGGACGCTACATGGGGATTCTAAACTTGGGACTGTACATGGGGATTCCAACCCTGGGACTGTACATGGGGATTCCAACCCTGGGACTGTACATGGGGATTCTGACCCTGGGACTGTACATGGGGATCCTAACCTTGGGCCTGTAAATGGGAATTCCAACCCTGGGACTGTACATGGGGATTCTGACCCTGGGACTGTACATGGGGACTCTAACCCTGGGACTGTACATGGGGATTCCAACCCTGGGACAGTACATGGGGATTCCAAACCTGGGACTGTACATGGGGATTCCAACCCTGGGACTGTACATGGGGATTCGAATCCTGGGACTGCACATGGGGATTCTAACCTTGGGACTGTACATGTGAATTCCAACCATGGGACTGTATATGGGAATTCCAGCCCCGAGACTGTACATGGGGAATCCAGCCCTGGGAATGAACATGGGGATTCCAGCCCTGGGAATGTACATGGGGATTCCAACCCTGGGACTGTACATGGGGATTCCAACCCTGGGACCGTACATGGGGATTCCAACCCTGGGACTGTACATGGGGATTCTAACCTTGGGAGTGTACATGGGGATTCCAACACTGGGTCTGTACATGGGGACTCCAGCCCTGGGACTGTACATGGGGATTCTAACCATGGGACTGTTCATGGGGATTCCAACCCTGGGACAGTACATGGGGATTCCAACTCTGGGACTGTACATGGGATTTCCAACACTGGGACTGTACATGCGGATTCTAAACCTGGGACTGTATATGGGGATTCCAGCCCTGGGACTGTACATGGGGATTCGAATACTGGGACTGTACATGGGAATTCCAAACTTGCGACTGTGCATGGGGATTCCAACCCTGGGACCGTACATGGGGATTCCAACCCTGGGACTGTACATGGGGATTCCAAAGCTGGGACTGTAGATGGGGATTCCAACCCTGGGGCTGAACATGGGGATTCTAGCCCTGGGACTGCACATGGGGATTCCAACACTGGACATGTACATGGGGATTCTAACCCTGGCTCTGTACATGGGGATTCCAACCCTAGGACTGTACATGGGGATTCCAACCCTGGGACGGTACATGGGGATTCTAACCTTGGGACTGTACATGGGGATTCTAACCTGGGACTGTACATGGGGATTCCAACTCTGGGACTGTACATGGGGATTCTAACCCTGGGACTGTACATCGGGATTCCAACCCTGGGACTGTATATGGGGATTCCAACCCTGGGACACTACATCGGGATTCTAAACTTGGGACTGTACATGGGGATCCTAACCTTGGGCCTGTAAATGGGGATTCCAACTCTTGAACTGTACATGGGGAGTCCAGCCCTGGGACTGTATATGGGGTTTCTAACCATGGGACTGTACATGGGGATTCCAACCCTGGGACTGTACATGGGGATTCCAACCCTGGGACTGCACATGGGGATTCCAACCCTGGGACTGTACATGGGGATTCGAATACTGGGACTGCACATGGGGATTCTAACCTTGGGACTGTACATGAGAATTCCAGCCCTGAGACTGTACATGGGGAATCCAGCCCTGGGAATGTACATGGGGATTCCAGCCCTGGGAATGTACATGGGGATTCCAACCCTGGGACTGTACATGGGGATTCCAACCCTGGGACCGTACATGGGGATTCCAACCCTGGGACCGTACATGGGGATTCCAACCCTGGGACCGTACATGGGGATTCCAACCCTGGGACTATACATGGGGATTCTAACCATGGGACTGTACATGGGGATTCCAACACTGGGTCTGTACATGGGGAGTCCAGCCTTGGGACTGTACATGGGGTTTCTAACCATGGGACTGTACATGGGGATTCCAACCCTGGGACTGTACATGGGGATTCCAACCCTGGGACTGTACATGGGGATTCCAACCCTGGGACTGTACATGGGGATTCCAACCCTGGGACTGTACATGGGGATTCCAACCCTGGGACGGTACATGGGGATTCTAGCCTTGGGACTGTACATGGGGATTCTAACCTGGGACTGTACATGGGGATTCCAACTCTGGGACTGTACATGGGGATTCTAACCCTGGTACTGTACATCGGGATTCCAACCCTGGGACTGTACATGGCGATTCCAACCCTGGGACACTACATGGGGATTCTAAACTTGGGACTGTACATGGGGATCCTAACCTTGGGCCTGTAAATGGGGATTCCAACCCTGGGACTGTACATGGGGATTCTGACCCTGGGGCTGTCCATGGGGCTTCGAACTCTGGGACTGTAGATGGGGATTCTAACCTTGGGACTGTACATGGGGATTCCAACCCTGGGACTGTACATGGGGATTCGAACACTGGGTCTGTACATGGGGAGTCCAGCCCCGGGACTGTATATGGGGTTTCTAACCATGGGACTGTACATGGGGATTCCAACCCTGGGACTGTACATGGGGATTCCAACCCTGGGACTGCACATGGGGATTCCAACCCTGGGACTGTACATGGGGCTTCGAATCCTGGGACTGCACATGGGGATTCTAACCTTGGGACTGTACATGTGAATTCCAACCATGGGACTGTACATGGGAATTCCAGCCCTGAGACTGTACATGGGGAATCCAGCCCTGGGAATGTACATGGGGATTCCAGCCCTGGGAATGTACATGGGGATTCCAACCCTGGGACTGTACATGGGGATTCCAACCCTGGGACCGTACATGGGGATTCCAACCCTGGGACCGTACATGGGGATTCCAACCCTGGGACTATACATGGTGATTCTAACCATGGGACTGTACATGGGGATTCCAGCACTGTGTCTGTACATGGGGAGTCCAGCCCTGGGACTGTACATGGGGATTCTAACCCTGGGACTGTACATGGGGATTCCAACCCTGGGACGCTACATGGGGATTCTAACTCAGGGACAGTACATGGGGATTTGAACTCTGAGACTGTAGATGGGGATTCTAACCTTGGGACTGTGCATGGGGATTCCAACCCTGGGACTGTACATGGGGATTCCAACCCTGGGACTGTACATGGGGACTCTAACCGTGGGACTGTACATGGGGATTCCAACACTGGGTCTGTACATGGGGAGTCCAGCCCTGGGACGCTACATGGGGATTCTAAACTTGAGACTGTACATGGGGATCCTAACCTTGGGCATGTAAATGGGAATTCCAACCCTGGGACTGTACATGGGGATTCTGACCCTGGGGCTTTACATGGGGACTCCGACCCTGGGACTGTACATGGGGATTCCAACCCTGGGACAGTAAATGGGGATTCCAAACCTGGGACTGTACATGGGGATTCTAACCGTGGGACTGTACATGGGGATTCCAACACTGGGTCTGTACATGGGGAGTCCAGCCTTGGGACTGTATATGGGGTTTCTAACCATGGGACTGTACATGGGGATTCCAACCCTGGGACTGTACATGGGGATTCCAACCCTGGGACTGTACATGGGGTTTCCAACCCTGGGACTGTACATGGGGATTCGAATCCTGGGACTGCACATGGGGATTCTAACCTTGGGACTGTACATGTGAATTCCAACCATGGGACTGTATATGGGAATTCCAGCCCCGAGACTGTACATGGGGAATCCAGCCCTGGGAATGTACATGGGGATTCCAGCCCTGGGAATGTACATGGGGATTCCAACCCTGGGACTGTACATGGGGATTCCAACCCTGGGACCGTACATGGGGATTCTAACCCTGGGACTGTACATGGGGATTCTAACCTTGGGAGTGTACATGGGGATACCAACACTGCGTCTGTACATGGGGACTCCAGCCCTGGGACTGTACATGGGGATTCTAACCATGGGACTGTACATGGGGATTCCAACCCTGGTACAGTACATGGGGATTCCAACTCTGCGACTGTACATGGGATTTCCAACACTGGGACTGTACATGCGGATTCTGAACCTGGGACTGTATATGGGGATTCCAGCCCTGGGACTGTACATGGGGATTCGAATCCTGGGACTGTACATGGGGATTCTAACCTTGGGACTGTACATGGGAATTCCAACCCTGCGACTGTGCATGGGGATTCCAACCCTGGGACCGTACATGGGGATTCCAACCCTGGGGCTGTACATGGGGATTCCAAAGCTGGGACTGTTGATGGGGATTCCAACCCTGGGACTGTAGATAGGGATTCCAACTCTGGGACTGAACATGGGGATTCTAGCCCTGGGACTGCACATGGGGATTCCAACACTGGACATGTACATGGGGATTCTAACCCTGGCTCTGTACATGGGGATTCCAACCCTAGGACTGTACATGGGGATTCCAACCCTGGGACGGTACATGGGGATTCTAACCTTGGGACTGTACATGGGGATTCTAACCTGGGACTGTACATGGGGATTCCAACTCTGGGACTGTACATGGGGATTCTAACCCTGGGATTGTAAATCGGGATTCCAACCCTGGGACTGTACATGGGGATTCCAACCCTGGGACACTACATCGGGATTCTAAACTTGGGACTCTACATGGGGATCCTAACCTTGGGCCTGTAAATGGGGATTCCAACCCTTGGACTGTACATGGGGATTCTGACCCTGGGGCTGTCCATGGGGATTCGAACTCTGGGACTGTAGATGGGAATTCTAACCTTGGGACTGTACATGGGGATTCCAACCCTGGGACTGTACAAGGGGATTGCAACCCTGGGACTGTACATGGGGATTCTAACCGTGGGACTGTACATGGGGATTCCAACACTGGGTCTGTACATGGGGAGTCCAGCCCTGGGACTGTATATGGGGTTTCTAACCATGGGACTGTACATGGGGATTCCAACCCTGGGACTGTACATGGGGATTCCAACCCTGGGACTGCACATGGGGATTCCAACCCTGGGACTGTACATGGGGATTCGAATCCTGGGACTGCACATGGGGATTCTAACCTTGGGACTGTACATGTGAATTCCAACCATGGGACTGTACATGGGAATTCCAGCCCTGAGACTGTACATGGGGAATCCAGCCCTGGGAATGTACATGGGGATTCCAGCCCTGGGAATGTACATGGGGATTCCAACACTGGGTCTGTACATGGGGAGTCCAGCCCTGGGACTGTACATGGGGATTCCGACCCTGGGACTGCACATGGGGATTCCAACCCTGGGACTGTACATGGGGATTCGAATCCTGGGACTGCACATGGGGATTCTAACCTTGGGACTGTACATGGGAATTCCAGCCCTGAGACTGTACATGGGGAATCCAGCCCTGGGAATGTACATGGGGATTCCAGCCCTGGGAATGTACATGGGGATTCCAACCCTGGGACTGTACATGGGGATTCCAACCCTGGGACCGTACATGGGGATTCCAACCCTGGGACCGTACATGGGGATTCCAACCCTGGGACTATACATGGGGATTCTAACCATGGGACTGTACATGGGGATTCCAACACTGGGTCTGTACATGGGGAGTCCAGCCTTTGGACTGTACATGGGGTTTCTAACCATGGGACTGTACATGGGGATTCCAACCCTGGGACTGTACATGGGGATTCCAACCCTGGGACTGTACATGGGGATTCCAACCCTGGGGCTGTACATGGGGATTCCAACCCTGGGACTGTACATGGGGATTCCAACCCTGGGACGGTACATGGGAATTCTAGCCTTGGGACTGTACATGGGGATTCTAACCTGGGACTGTACATGGGGATTCCAACTCTGGGACTGTACATGGGGATTCTAACCCTGGGACTGTACATCGGGATTCCAACCGTGGGACTGTACATGGGGATTCCAACCCTGGGACATTACATGGGGATTCTAAACTTGGGACTGTACATGGGGATCCTAACCTTGGGCCTGTAAATGGGGATTCCAACCCTGGGACTGTACATGGGGATTCTGACCCTGGGGCTGTCCATGGGGATTCGAACTCTGGGACTGTAGATGGGGATTCTAACCTTGGGACTGTACATGGGGATTCCAACCCTGGGACTGTACAAGGGGATTGCAACCCTGGGACTGTACATGGGGATTCTAACCGTGGCACTGTACATGGGGATTCGAACACTGGGTCTGCACATGGGGAGTCCAGCCCCGGGACTGTATATGGGGTTTCTAACCATGGGACTGTGCATGGGGATTCCAACCCTGGGACTGTACATGGGGATTCCAAACCTGGGACTGCACATGGGGATTCCAACCCTGGGACTGTACATGGGGCTTCGAATCCTGGGACTGCACATGGGGCTTCTAACCTTGGGACTGTACATGTGAATTCCAACCATGGGACTGTACATGGGAATTCCAGCCCTGAGACTGTACATGGGGAATCTAGCCATGGGAATGTACATGGGGATTCCAGCCCTGGGAATGTACATGGGGATTCCAACCCTGGGACTGTACATGGGGATTCCAACCCTGGGACCGTACATGGGGATTCCAACCCTGGGACCGTACATGGGGATTCCAACCCTGGGACTATCCATGGTGATTCTAACCATGGGACTGTACATGGGGATTCCAGCACTGTGTCTGTACATGGGGAGTCCAGCCCTGGGACTGTACATGGGGATTCTAACCATGGGACTGTACATGGGGATTCCAACCCAGGGACTGTACATGGGGATTCTGACCCTGGGGCTGTACATGGGGACTCCAACCCTGGGACTGTAAATGGGGATTCTAAACCTGGGACTGTACATGGGGATTCTAACCCTGGGACTGTAAATGGGGATTCTAAACCTGGGACTGTGCATGGGGATTCCAACCCTGGGACTGTACATGGGGATTCCAACCCTGCGACTGTACATGGGGACTCTAACCGTGGGACTGTACATGGGGATTCCAACACTGGGTCTGTACATGGGGAGTCCAGCCCTGGGACGCTACATGGGGATTCTAAACTTGGGACTGTACATGGGGATCCTAACCTTGGGCATGTAAATGGGAATTCCAACCCTGGGACTGTACATGGGGATTCTGACCCTGGGGCTTTACATGGGGACTCTGACCCTGGGACTGTACATGGGGATTCCAACCCTGGGACAGTACATGGGGATTCCAATCCTGGGACTGTACATGGGGATTCTAACCGTGGGACTGTACATGGGGATTCCAACACTGGGTCTGTACATGGGGAGTCCAGCCTTGGGACTGTATATGGGGTTTCTAACCATGGGACTGTACATGGGGATTCCAACCCTGGGACTGTACATGGGGATTCGAATCCTGGGACTGCACATGGGGATTCTAACCTTGGGACTGTACATGTGAATTCCAACCATGGGACTGTATATGGGAATTCCAGCCCCGAGACTGTACATGGGGAATCCAGCCCTGGGAATGTACATGGGGATTCCAGCCCTGGGAATGTACATGGGGATTCCAACCCTGGGACTGTACATGGGGATTCCAACCCTGGGACCGTACATGGGGATTCCAACCCTGGGACTGTACATGGGGATTCTAACCTTGGGAGTGTACATGGGGATTCCAACACTGCATCTGTACATGGGGACTCCAGCCCTGGGACTGTACATGGGGATTCTAACCATGGGACTGTACATGGGGATTCCAACCCTGGTACAGTACATGGGGATTCCAACTCTGCGACTGTACATGGGATTTCCAACACTGGGACTGTACATGCGGTTTCTGAACCTGGGACTGTATATGGGGATTCCAGCCCTGGGACTGTACATGGGGATTCGAATCCTGGGACTGTACATGGGGATTCTAACCTTGGGACTGTACATGGGAATTCCAAACCTGCGACTGTGCATGAGGATTCCAACCCTGGGACCGTACATGGGGATTCCAACCCTGTGGCTGTACATGGGGATTCCAAAGCTGGGACTGTTGATGGGGATTCCAACCCTGGGACTGTAGATAGGGATTCCAACTCTGGGACAGAACATGGGGATTCTAGACCTGGGACTGCACATGGGGATTCCAGCACTGGACATGTACATGGGGATTCCAACCCTGGGACGGTACATGGGGATTCTAACCTTGGGACTGTACATGGGGATTCTAACCTGGGACTGTACATGGGGATTCCAACTCTGGGACTGTACATGGGGATTCTAACCCTGGGACTGGACATCGGGATTCCAACCCTGGGACTGTACATGGGGATTCCAACCCTGGGACACTACATCGGGATTCTAAACTTGGGACTGTACATGGGGATCCTAACCTTGGGCCTGTAAATGGGGATTCCAACCCTGGGACTGTACATGGGGATTCTGACCCTGGGGCTGTCCATGGGGATTCGAACTCTGGGACTGTAGATGGGGATTCGAACCTTGGGACTGTACATGGGGATTCCAACCCTGGGACTGTACAAGGGGATTGCAACCCTGGGACTGTACATGGGGATTCCAACCCTGGGACTGTACATGGGGATTCCAACCCTGGGACTGCACATGGGGATTCCAACCCTGGGACTGTACATGGGGATTCGAATCCTGGGACTGCACATGGGGATTCTAACCTTGGGACTGTACATGTGAATTCCAACCATGGGACTGTACATGGGAATTCCAGCCCTGAGACTGTACATGGGGAATCCAGCCCTGGGAATGTACATGGGGATTCCAGCCCTGGGAATGTACATGGGGATTCCAACACTGGGTCTGTACATGGGGAGTCCAGCCCTGGGACTGTACATGGGGATTCTAACCATGGGACTGTACATGGGGATTCCAACCCTGGGACAGTACATGGGGATTCTGACCCTGGGGCTGTACATGGGGACTCCAACCCTGGGACTGTAAATGGGGATTCTAAACCTGGGACTGTACATGGGGATTCTAACCCTGGGACTGTACATGGGGATTCCAACCCTGGGACGCTACATGGGGATTCTAACTCAGGGACAGTACATGGGGATTCGAACTCTGGGACTGTAGATGGGGATTCTAACCTTGGGACTGTACATGGGGATTCCAACCCTGGGACTGTACATGGGGATTCCAACACTGGGTCTGTACATGGGGAGTCCAGCCCTGGGACTGTATATGGGGTTTCTAACAATGGGACTGTACATGGGGATTCCAACCCTGGGACTGTAAATGGGGATTCCAACCCTGGGACTGTACATGAGGATTCCAGCCCTTGGACTGTACATGGCGATTCCAACCCTGGGACTGTACATGGGGATTCCAACCCTGGGACTATACATGGGGATTCCAACCTTGGGACTGTACATGGGGATTCCAACAGTGGGTCTGTACATGGGGAGACCAGCCCTGGGACTGTACATGGGAATTCTAACCATGGGAGTGTACATGGGGATTCCAACCCTGGGACAGTACATGGGGATTCCAACTCTGGGACTGTACATGGGGTTTCCAACACTGGGACTGTACATGCGGATTCTAAACCTGGGACTGTACATGAGGATTCCAACCCTGGGACTGTACATGTGGATTCGAATCCTGGGACTGTACATGGGGATTCTAACCTTGGGTCTGTACATGGGAATTCCAACCCTGCGACTGTGCATGGGAATTCCAGCCCTGAGGCTGTACATGGGGATTCCAGCCCTGGGAATGTACATGGGGATTCCAGCCCTGGGAATGTACATGGGGATTCCAACCCTGGGACTGTACATGGGGATTCCAACCCTGGGACTGTAGGTGGGGATTCCAACCCTGGGACTGTAGATAGGGATTCCAACTCTGGGACTGTACATGGGGATTCTAGCCCTGGGACTGCACATGGGGATTCCAACACTGGACATGTACATGGGGATTCTAACCCTGGGACTGTACATGGGGATTCCAACCCTACGACTGTACATGGGGATTCCAACCCTGGGACGGTACATGGGGATTCTAACCTTGGGACTGTACATGGGGATTCTAACCCTGGGACTGCACATGGGGATTCCAACTCTGGGACTGTACATGGGGATTCCAGCCCTGGGACTGTACATGGGGAGTCCAACCCTGAGACTGTACAGGGGGATCCTAACCTTGGGACTGTACCGGGGGATTCCAACCCTGGGACTGTACAGGGGGATTCCAACCCTGGGACTGTACATGGGGATTGTAACCCTGGAACTGTACATGGTGATTCCAACCCTGGGACTGTACATGGGGATTCTAATCGTGGGACTGTACATGGGGATTCCAACACTGGGTCTGTACATGGGGAGTCCAGCCCTGGGACTGTACATGGGGATTCCAACCATGGGACTGTACATGGGGATTCCAACCCTGGGAATGTACATGGGGATTCCAACACTGGGACTGTACATGGGGATTCCAACCCTGGGACATTACATGGGGTTTCCAAACCTGGGACTGTACATGGGGATTCAAATCCTGGGACTACATGGGGATTCTAACCTTGGGACTGCACATGGTAATTCCAACACTGGGACTGTACATGGGAATTCCAGCCCTGAGACTGTACATGGGGATTCCAGCCCTGGGAATGTACATGGGGATTCCAACCCTGGGACTGTACATGGGGATTCCAACCCTGGGACTGTAAATGGGGATTCAAACTCTGTGACTGTACATGGGGATTCTAGCCCTGGGACTGTACATGGGGATTCCAACCGTGGGACTGTACATCGGGATTCTAACCCTGGGACTCTACATGGAGATTCCAACGCTGGGACTGTACATGAGGGTTCCAACCCTGGGACTGTACATGGGGATTCCAACTCTGGGACTGTGCATGGGGATTCCAACCCTGAGACTGTACATGGGGATTCTAACCCTGGGACTGTACATCGGGATTCCAACCCTGGGACTGTACATGGGGTTTCCAACCCTGGGACGCTATATGGGGATTCTAAACTTGGGACTGTACATGGGGATCCTAACCTTGGGCCTGTAAATGGGGATTTCAACCCTGGGACTGTAGATGGGGATTCCAACCCTGGGACTGTAGATAGGGATTCCAACTCTGGGACTGTACATGGGGATTCTAGCCCTGGGACTGCAGATGGGGATTCCAACATTGGACATGTACATGGGGATTCTAACCCTGGGACTGTACATGGGGATTCCAACCCTGGGACTGTACATGGGGATTCCAACCCTGGGACGGTACATGGGGATTCTAACCTTGGGACTGTACATGGGGATTCCAACCCTGGGACTGTAAATGGGGATTCCAACCCTGGGACTGTACATGGGGATTCCAACCCTGGGACTCTACATGGGGATTCTGACCGTGGGACTGTACATGGGGATTCCAGCGCTGGGACTGTACATGGGGATTCCAGCCCTGGGACTGTACATGGGGATTCCAGCCCTAGAACTGTACATGGGGATTCCAACCCTGGGACTGTACATGGGGATTCCAACACTGGGACTGTACATGGCGATTCAAACTCTGGGACTGTACATGGGGATTCCAACCCTGGGACAGTCCATGGGGATTCTAATCTTGGCACTGTACATGGGGATTCCAACCCTGGGACTGTACATGGGGATTCCAACGCTGGGACTGTACATCAGGATTCTAACCCTGGGACTGAACATGGGGATTCCAACCCTGAGACGGTACATGGGGATTCTAACCTTGGGAGTGTACATGGGGATTCTAACCCTGGGACTGTACATGGGGATTCCAAATCTGGGACTGTACATGGGGATTCTAACCCTGGGGCTGCACATGGGGATTCCAACCCTGGGACTGTACATGGGGCTACGAATCCTGGGACTGCACATGGGGATTCTAACCTTGGGACTGTACATGTGAATTCTAACCATGGGACTGTACATGGGAATTCCAGCCCTGAGACTGTACATGGGGAATCCAGCCCTGGGAATGTACATGGGGATTCCAGCCCTGGGAATGTACATGGGGATTCCAACCCTGGGACTGTACATGGGGATTCCAACCCTGGGACCGTACATGGGGATTCCAACCCTGGGACCGTACATGGGGATTCCAACCCTGGGACTATGCATGGTGATTCTAACCATGGGACTGTACATGGGGATTCCAGCACTGTGTCTGTACATGGGGAGTCCAGCCCTGGGACTGTACATGGGGATTCTAACCATGGGACTGTACATGGGGATTCCAACCCAGGGACTGTACATGGGGATTCCAACCCTGGGACTGTAAATGGGGATTCTAAACCTGGGACTGTACATGGGGATTCCAACCCTGGGACGCTACATGGGGATTCTAACTCAGGGACAGTACATGGGGATTCGAACTCTGAGACTGTAGATGGGGATTCTAACCTTGGGACTGTGCATGGGGATTCCAACCCTGGGACTGTACATGGGGATTCCAACCCTGGGACTGTACATGGGGACTCTAACCGTGGGACTGTACATGGGGATTCCAACACTGGGTCTGTACATGGGGAGTCCAGCCCTGGGACGCTACATGGGGATTCTAAACTTGGGACTGTACATGGGGATCCTAACCTTGGGCATGTAAATGGGAATTCCAACCCTGGGACTGTACATGGGGATTCTGACCCTGGGGCTTTACATGGGGACTCCGACCCTGGGACTGTACATGGGGATTCCAAACCTGGGACTGTACATGGGGATTCCAACCCTGGGACTACATGGGGATTCCAACCCTGGGACTGTACATGGGGTTTCCAACCCTGGGACTGTACATGGGGATTCGAATCCTGGGACTGCACATGGGGATTCTAACCTTGGGACTGTACATGTGAATTCCAACCATGGGACTATATATGGGAATTCCAGCCCCGAGACTGTACATGGGGAATCCAGCCCTGGGAATGTACATGGGGATTCCAGCCCTGGGAATGTACATGGGGATTCCAACCCTGGGACTGTATATGGGGATTCCAACCCTGGGACCGTACATGGGGATTCCAACCCTGGGACTGTACATGGGGATTCTAACCTTGGGAGTGTACATGGGGATTCCAACACTGCGTCTGTACATGGGGACTCCAGCCCTGGGACTGTACATGGGGATTCTAACCATGGGACTGTACATGGGGATTCCAACCCTGGTACAGTACATGGGGATTCCAACTCTGCGACTGTACATGGGATTTCCAACACTGGGACTGTACATGCAGATTCTGAACCTGGGACTGTATATGGGGATTCCAGCCCTGGGACTGTACATGGGGATTCGAATCCTGGGACTGTACATGGGGATTCTAACCTTGGGACTGTACATGGGAATTCCAACCCTGCGACTGTGCATGGGGATTCCAACCCTGGGACCGTACATGGGGATTCCAACCCTGGGGCTGTACATGGGGATTCCAAAGCTGGGACTGAACATGGGGATTCTAGCCCTGGGACTGCACATGGGGATTCCAACACTGGACGTGTACATGGGGATTCTAACCCTGGCTCTGTACATGGGGATTCCAACCCTAGGACTGTACATGGGGATTCCAACCCTGGGACGGTACATGGGGATTCTAACCTTGGGACTGTACATGGGGATTCTAACCTGGGACTGTACATGGGGATTCCAACTCTGGGACTGTACATGGGGATTCTAACCCTGGGACTGTACATCGGGATTCCAACCCTGGGACTGTACATGGGGATTCCAACCCTGGGACACTACATCGGGATTCTAAACTTGGGACTGTACATGGGGATCCTAACCTTGGGCCTGTAAATGGGGATTCCAACCCTGGGACTGTACATGGGGATTCTGACCCTGGGGCTGTCCATGGGGATTCGAACTCTGGGACTGTAGATGGGGATTCTAACCTTGGGACTGTACATGGGGATTCCAACCCTGGGACTGTACAAGGGGATTGCAACCCTGGCACTGTACATGGGGATTCTAACCGTGGGACTGTACATGGGGATTCCAACACTGGGTCTGTACATGGGGAGTCCAGCCCTGGGACTGTATATGGGGTTTCTAACCATGGGACTGTACATGGGGATTCCAACCCTGGGACTGTACATGGGGATTCCAACCCTGGGACTGCACATGGGGATTCCAACCCTGGGACTGTACATGGGGCTTCGAATCCTGGGACTGCACATGGGGATTCTAACCTTGGGACTGTACATGTGAATTCTAACCATGGGACTGTACATGGGAATTCCAGCCCTGAGACTGTACATGGGGAATCCAGCCCTGGGAATGTACATGGGGATTCCAGCCCTGGGACTGTACATGGGGATTCCAACCCTGGGACCGTACATGGGGATTCCAACCCTGGGACCGTACATGGGGATTCCAACCCTGGGACTATACATGGTGATTCTAACCATGGGACTGCACATGGGGATTCCAGCACTGTGTCTGTACATGGGGAGTCCAGCCCTGGGACTGTACGTGGGGATTCTAACCATGGGACTGTACATGGGGATTCCAACCCAGGGACTGTACATGGGGATTTTGACCCTGGGGCTGTACATGGGGACTCCAACCCTGGGACTGTAAATGGGGATTCTAAACCTGGGACTGTACATGGGGATTCTAACCCTGGGACTGTGCATGGGGACTCTAACCCTGGGACTGTAAATGGGGATTCTAAACCTGGGACTGTAAATGGGGATTCTAAACCTGGGACTGTACATGGGGATTCCAACCCTGGGACGCTACATGGGGATTCCAACCCTGGGACTGTACATGGGGACTCTAACCGTGGGACTGTACATGGGGATTCCAACACTGGGTCTGTACATGGGGAGTCCAACCCTGGGACTGTACATGGGGATTCTGACCCTGGGGCTTTACATGGGGTCTCCGACCCTGGGACTGTACATGGGGATTCCAAACCTGGGACTGTACATGGGGATTCTAACCGTGGGACTGTACATGGGGATTCCAACACTGGGTCTGTACATGGGGAGTCCAGCCTTGGGACTGTATATGGGGTTTCTAACCATGGGACTGTACATGGGGATTCCAACCCTGGGACTGTATATGGGGATTCCAACCCTGGGACCGTACATGGGGATTCCAACCCTGGGACTGTACATGGGGATTCTAACCTTGGGAGTGTACATGGGGATTCCAACACTGCGTCTGTACATGGGGACTCCAGCCCTGGGACTGTACATGGGGATTCTAACCATGGGACTGTACATGGGGATTCCAACCCTGGTACAGTACATGGGGATTCCAACTCTGCGACTGTACATGGGATTTCCAACACTGGGACTGTACATGCAGATTCTGAACCTGGGACTGTATATGGGGATTCCAGCCCTGGGACTGTACATGGGGATTCGAATCCTGGGACTGTACATGGGGATTCTAACCTTGGGACTGTACATGGGAATTCCAACCCTGCGACTGTGCATGGGGATTCCAACCCTGGGACCGTACATGGGGATTCCAACCCTGGGGCTGTACATGGGGATTCCAAAGCTGGGACTGAACATGGGGATTCTAGCCCTGGGACTGCACATGGGGATTCCAACACTGGACGTGTACATGGGGATTCTAACCCTGGCTCTGTACATGGGGATTCCAACCCTAGGACTGTACATGGGGATTCCAACCCTGGGACGGTACATGGGGATTCTAACCTTGGGACTGTACATGGGGATTCTAACCTGGGACTGTACATGGGGATTCCAACTCTGGGACTGTACATGGGGATTCTAACCCTGGGACTGTACATCGGGATTCCAACCCTGGGACTGTACATGGGGATTCCAACCCTGGGACACTACATCGGGATTCTAAACTTGGGACTGTACATGGGGATCCTAACCTTGGGCCTGTAAATGGGGATTCCAACCCTGGGACTGTACATGGGGATTCTGACCCTGGGGCTGTCCATGGGGATTCGAACTCTGGGACTGTAGATGGGGATTCTAACCTTGGGACTGTACATGGGGATTCCAACCCTGGGACTGTACAAGGGGATTGCAACCCTGGGACTGTACATGGGGATTCTAACCGTGGGACTGTACATGGGGATTCCAACACTGGGTCTGTACATGGGGAGTCCAGCCCTGGGACTGTATATGGGGTTTCTAACCATGGGACTGTACATGGGGATTCCAACCCTGGGACTGTACATGGGGATTCCAACCCTGGGACTGCACATGGGGATTCCAACCCTGGGACTGTACATGGGGCTTCGAATCCTGGGACTGCACATGGGGATTCTAACCTTGGGACTGTACATGTGAATTCTAACCATGGGACTGTACATGGGAATTCCAGCCCTGAGACTGTACATGGGGAATCCAGCCCTGGCAATGTACATGGGGATTCCAGCCCTGGGACTGTACATGGGGATTCCAACCCTGGGACCGTACATGGGGATTCCAACCCTGGGACCGTACATGGGGATTCCAACCCTGGGACTATACATGGTGATTCTAACCATGGGACTGCACATGGGGATTCCAGCACTGTGTCTGTACATGGGGAGTCCAGCCCTGGGACTGTACGTGGGGATTCTAACCATGGGACTGTACATGGGGATTCCAACCCAGGGACTGTACATGGGGATTTTGACCCTGGGGCTGTACATGGGGACTCCAACCCTGGGACTGTAAATGGGGATTCTAAACCTGGGACTGTACATGGGGATTCTAACCCTGGGACTGTGCATGGGGACTCTAACCCTGGGACTGTAAATGGGGATTCTAAACCTGGGACTGTAAATGGGGATTCTAAACCTGGGACTGTACATGGGGATTCCAACCCTGGGACGCTACATGGGGATTCCAACCCTGGGACTGTACATGGGGACTCTAACCGTGGGACTGTACATGGGGATTCCAACACTGGGTCTGTACATGGGGAGTCCAACCCTGGGACTGTACATGGGGATTCTGACCCTGGGGCTTTACATGGGGTCTCCGACCCTGGGACTGTACATGGGGATTCCAAACCTGGGACTGTACATGGGGATTCTAACCGTGGGACTGTACATGGGGATTCCAACACTGGGTCTGTACATGGGGAGTCCAGCCTTGGGACTGTATATGGGGTTTCTAACCATGGGACTGTACATGGGGATTCCAACCCTGGGACTACATGGGGATTCCAACCCTGGGACTGTACATGGGGTTTCCAACCCTGGGACTGTACATGGGGATTCGAATCCTGGGACTGCACATGGGGATTCTAACCTTGGGACTGTACATGTGAATTCCAACCATGGGACTATATATGGGAATTCCAGCCCCGAGACTGTACATGGGGAATCCAGCCCTGGGAATGTACATGGGGATTCCAGCCCTGGGAATGTACATGGGGATTCCAACCCTGGGACTGTATATGGGGATTCCAACCCTGGGACCGTACATGGGGATTCCAACCCTGGGACTGTACATGGGGATTCTAACCTTGGGAGTGTACATGGGGATTCCAACACTGCGTCTGTACATGGGGACTCCAGCCCTGGGACTGTACATGGGGATTCTAACCATGGGACTGTACATGGGGATTCCAACCCTGGTACAGTACATGGGGATTCCAACTCTGCGACTGTACATGGGATTTCCAACACTGGGACTGTACATGCAGATTCTGAACCTGGGACTGTATATGGGGATTCCAGCCCTGGGACTGTACATGGGGATTCGAATCCTGGGACTGTACATGGGGATTCTAACCTTGGGACTGTACATGGGAATTACAACCCTGCGACTGTGCATGGGGATTCCAACCCTGGGACCGTACATGGGGATTCCAACCCTGGGGCTGTACATGGGGATTCCAAAGCTGGGACTGTTGATGGGGATTCCAACTCTGGGACTGAACATGGGGATTCTAGCCCTGGGACTGCACATGGGGATTCCAACACTGGACGTGTACTTGGGGATTCTAACCCTGGCTCTGTACATGGGGATTCCAACCCTAGGACTGTACATGGGGATTCCAACCCTGGGACGGTACATGGGGATTCTAACCTTGGGACTGTACATGGGGATTCTAACCTGGGACTGTACATGGGGATTCCAACTCTGGGACTGTACATGGGGATTCTAACCCTGGGACTGTACATCGGGATTCCAACCCTGGGACTGTACATGGGGATTCCAACCCTGGGACACTACATCGGGATTCTAAACTTGGGACTGTACATGGGGATCCTAACCTTGGGCCTGTAAATGGGGATTCCAACCCTGGGACTGTACATGGGGATTCTGACCCTGGGGCTGTCCATGGGGATTCGAACTCTGGGACTGTAGATGGGGATTCTAACCTTGGGACTATACATGGGGATTCCAACCCTGGGACTGTACAAGGGGATTGCAACCCTGGGACTGTACATGGGGATTCTAACCGTGGGACTGTACATGGGGATTCCAACACTGGGTCTGTACATGGGGAGTCCAGCCCTGGGACTGTATATGGGGTTTCTAACCATGGGACTGTACATGGGGATTCCAACCCTGGGACTGTACATGGGGATTCCAACCCTGGGACTGCACATGGGGATTCCAACCCTGGCACTGTACATGGGGATTCGAATCCTGGGAATGTACATGGGGATTCTAACCTTGGGACTGTACATGTGAATTCCATCCATGGAACTGTACATGGGAATTCCAGCCCTGAGACTGTACATGGGGAATCCAGCCCTGGGAATGTACATGGGGATTCCAGCCCTGGGAATGTACATGGGGATTCCAACACTGGGTCTGTACATGGGGAGTCCAGCCCTGGGACTGTACATGGGGATTCTAACCCTGGGACTGTACATGGAGATTCCAACCCTACGACTGTACATGGGGATTCCAACCCTGGGACGGTACATGGGGATTCTAACCTTGGGACTGTACATGGGGATTCTAACCCTGGGACTGCACATGGGGATTCCAACTCTGGGACTGTACATGGGGATTCCAGCCCTGGGACTGTACATGGGGAGTCCAACCCTGAGACTGTACAGGGGGATCCTAACCTTGGGACTGTACAGGGGGATTCCAACCCTGGGACTGTACAGGGGGATTCCAACCCTGGGACTGTACATGGGGATTGTAACCCTGGAACTGTACATGGTGATTCCAACCCTGGGACTGTACATGGGGATTCTAATCGTGGGACTGTACATGGGGATTCCAACACTGGGTCTGTACATGGGGAGTCCAGCCCTGGGACTGTACATGGGGATTCCAACCATGGGACTGTACATGGGGATTCCAACCCTGGGAATGTACATGGGGATTCCAACACTGGGACTGTACATGGGGATTCCAACCCTGGGACATTACATGGGGTTTCCAAACCTGGGACTGTACATGGGGATTCAAATCCTGGGACTACATGGGGATTCTAACCTTGGGACTGCACATGGTAATTCCAACACTGGGACTGTACATGGGAATTCCAGCCCTGAGACTGTACATGGGGATTCCAGCCCTGGGAATGTACATGGGGATTCCAACCCTGGGACTGTACATGGGGATTCCAACCCTGGGACTGTAAATGGGGATTCAAACTCTGTGACTGTACATGGGGATTCTAGCCCTGGGACTGTACATGGGGATTCCAACCGTGGGACTGTACATCGGGATTCTAACCCTGGGACTCTACATGGAGATTCCAATGCTGGGACTGTACATGAGGGTTCCAACCCTGGGACTGTACATGGGGATTCCAACTCTGGGACTGTGCATGGGGATTCCAACCCTGAGACTGTACATGGGGATTCTAACCCTGGGACTGTACATCGGGATTCCAACCCTGGGACTGTACATGGGGTTTCCAACCCTGGGACGCTATATGGGGATTCTAAACTTGGGACTGTACATGGGGATCCTAACCTTGGGCCTGTAAATGGGGATTCCAACCCTGGGACTGTAGATGGGGATTCCAACCCTGGGACTGTAGATAGGGATTCCAACTCTGGGACTGTACATGGGGATTCTAGCCCTGGGACTGCAGATGGGGATTCCAACATTGGACATGTACATGGGGATTCTAACCCTGGGACTGTACATGGGGATTCCAACCCTGGGACTGTACATGGGGATTCCAACCCTGGGACGGTACATGGGGATTCTAACCTTGGGACTGTACATGGGGATTCCAACCCTGGGACTGTAAATGGGGATTCCAGCCCTGGGACTGTACATGGGGATTCCAACCCTGGGACTCTACATGGGGATTCTGACCGTGGGACTGTACATGGGGATTCCAGCGCTGGGACTGTACATGGGGATTCCAGCCCTGGGACTGTACATGGGGATTCCAGCCCTAGAACTGTACATGGGGATTCCAACCCTGGGACTGTACATGGGGATTCCAACACTGGGACTGTACATGGCGATTCAAACTCTGGGACTGTACATGGGGATTCCAACCCTGGGACAGTCCATGGGGATTCTAATCTTGGCACTGTACATGGGGATTCCAACCCTGGGACTGTACATGGGGATTCCAACGCTGGGACTGTACATCAGGATTCTAACCCTGGGACTGAACATGGGGATTCCAACCCTGAGACGGTACATGGGGATTCTAACCTTGGGAGTGTACATGGGGATTCTAACCCTGAGACTGTACATGGGGATTCCAAATCTGGGACTGTACATGGGGATTCTAACCCTGGGGCTGCACATGGGGATTCCAACCCTGGGACTGTACATGGGGCTACGAATCCTGGGACTGCACATGGGGATTCTAACCTTGGGACTGTACATGTGAATTCTAACCATGGGACTGTACATGGGAATTCCAGCCCTGAGACTGTACATGGGGAATCCAGCCCTGGGAATGTACATGGGGATTCCAGCCCTGGGAATGTACATGGGGATTCCAACCCTGGGACTGTACATGGGGATTCCAACCCTGGGACCGTACATGGGGATTCCAACCCTGGGACCGTACATGGGGATTCCAACCCTGGGACTATGCATGGTGATTCTAACCATGGGACTGTACATGGGGATTCCAGCACTGTGTCTGTACATGGGGAGTCCAGCCCTGGGACTGTACATGGGGATTCTAACCATGGGACTGTACATGGGGATTCCAACCCAGGGACTGTACATGGGGATTCCAACCCTGGGACTGTAAATGGGGATTCTAAACCTGGGACTGTACATGGGGATTCCAACCCTGGGACGCTACATGGGGATTCTAACTCAGGGACAGTACATGGGGATTCGAACTCTGAGACTGTAGATGGGGATTCTAACCTTGGGACTGTGCATGGGGATTCCAACCCTGGGACTGTACATGGGGATTCCAACCCTGGGACTGTACATGGGGACTCTAACCGTGGGACTGTACATGGGGATTCCAACACTGGGTCTGTACATGGGGAGTCCAGCCCTGGGACGCTACATGGGGATTCTAAACTTGGGACTGTACATGGGGATCCTAACCTTGGGCATGTAAATGGGAATTCCAACCCTGGGACTGTACATGGGGATTCTGACCCTGGGGCTTTACATGGGGACTCCGACCCTGGGACTGTACATGGGGATTCCAAACCTGGGACTGTACATGGGGATTCCAACCCTGGGACTACATGGGGATTCCAACCCTGGGACTGTACATGGGGTTTCCAACCCTGGGACTGTACATGGGGATTCGAATCCTGGGACTGCACATGGGGATTCTAACCTTGGGACTGTACATGTGAATTCCAACCATGGGACTATATATGGGAATTCCAGCCCCGAGACTGTACATGGGGAATCCAGCCCTGGGAATGTACATGGGGATTCCAGCCCTGGGAATGTACATGGGGATTCCAACCCTGGGACTGTATATGGGGATTCCAACCCTGGGACCGTACATGGGGATTCCAACCCTGGGACTGTACATGGGGATTCTAACCTTGGGAGTGTACATGGGGATTCCAACACTGCGTCTGTACATGGGGACTCCAGCCCTGGGACTGTACATGGGGATTCTAACCATGGGACTGTACATGGGGATTCCAACCCTGGTACAGTACATGGGGATTCCAACTCTGCGACTGTACATGGGATTTCCAACACTGGGACTGTACATGCAGATTCTGAACCTGGGACTGTATATGGGGATTCCAGCCCTGGGACTGTACATGGGGATTCGAATCCTGGGACTGTACATGGGGATTCTAACCTTGGGACTGTACATGGGAATTCCAACCCTGCGACTGTGCATGGGGATTCCAACCCTGGGACCGTACATGGGGATTCCAACCCTGGGGCTGTACATGGGGATTCCAAAGCTGGGACTGAACATGGGGATTCTAGCCCTGGGACTGCACATGGGGATTCCAACACTGGACGTGTACATGGGGATTCTAACCCTGGCTCTGTACATGGGGATTCCAACCCTAGGACTGTACATGGGGATTCCAACCCTGGGACGGTACATGGGGATTCTAACCTTGGGACTGTACATGGGGATTCTAACCTGGGACTGTACATGGGGATTCCAACTCTGGGACTGTACATGGGGATTCTAACCCTGGGACTGTACATCGGGATTCCAACCCTGGGACTGTACATGGGGATTCCAACCCTGGGACACTACATCGGGATTCTAAACTTGGGACTGTACATGGGGATCCTAACCTTGGGCCTGTAAATGGGGATTCCAACCCTGGGACTGTACATGGGGATTCTGACCCTGGGGCTGTCCATGGGGATTCGAACTCTGGGACTGTAGATGGGGATTCTAACCTTGGGACTGTACATGGGGATTCCAACCCTGGGACTGTACAAGGGGATTGCAACCCTGGCACTGTACATGGGGATTCTAACCGTGGGACTGTACATGGGGATTCCAACACTGGGTCTGTACATGGGGAGTCCAGCCCTGGGACTGTATATGGGGTTTCTAACCATGGGACTGTACATGGGGATTCCAACCCTGGGACTGTACATGGGGATTCCAACCCTGGGACTGCACATGGGGATTCCAACCCTGGGACTGTACATGGGGCTTCGAATCCTGGGACTGCACATGGGGATTCTAACCTTGGGACTGTACATGTGAATTCTAACCATGGGACTGTACATGGGAATTCCAGCCCTGAGACTGTACATGGGGAATCCAGCCCTGGGAATGTACATGGGGATTCCAGCCCTGGGACTGTACATGGGGATTCCAACCCTGGGACCGTACATGGGGATTCCAACCCTGGGACCGTACATGGGGATTCCAACCCTGGGACTATACATGGTGATTCTAACCATGGGACTGCACATGGGGATTCCAGCACTGTGTCTGTACATGGGGAGTCCAGCCCTGGGACTGTACGTGGGGATTCTAACCATGGGACTGTACATGGGGATTCCAACCCAGGGACTGTACATGGGGATTTTGACCCTGGGGCTGTACATGGGGACTCCAACCCTGGGACTGTAAATGGGGATTCTAAACCTGGGACTGTACATGGGGATTCTAACCCTGGGACTGTGCATGGGGACTCTAACCCTGGGACTGTAAATGGGGATTCTAAACCTGGGACTGTAAATGGGGATTCTAAACCTGGGACTGTACATGGGGATTCCAACCCTGGGACGCTACATGGGGATTCCAACCCTGGGACTGTACATGGGGACTCTAACCGTGGGACTGTACATGGGGATTCCAACACTGGGTCTGTACATGGGGAGTCCAACCCTGGGACTGTACATGGGGATTCTGACCCTGGGGCTTTACATGGGGTCTCCGACCCTGGGACTGTACATGGGGATTCCAAACCTGGGACTGTACATGGGGATTCTAACCGTGGGACTGTACATGGGGATTCCAACACTGGGTCTGTACATGGGGAGTCCAGCCTTGGGACTGTATATGGGGCTTCTAACCATGGGACTGTACATGGGGATTCCAACCCTGGGACTACATGGGGATTCCAACCCTGGGACTGTACATGGGGTTTCCAACCCTGGGACTGTACATGGGGATTCGAATCCTGGGACTGCACATGGGGATTCTAACCTTGGGACTGTACATGTGAATTCCAACCATGGGACTATATATGGGAATTCCAGCCCCGAGACTGTACATGGGGAATCCAGCCCTGGGAATGTACATGGGGATTCCAGCCCTGGGAATGTACATGGGGATTCCAACCCTGGGACTGTATATGGGGATTCCAACCCTGGGACCGTACATGGGGATTCCAACCCTGGGACTGTACATGGGGATTCTAACCTTGGGAGTGTACATGGGCATTCCAACACTGCGTCTGTACATGGGGACTCCAGCCCTGGGACTGTACATGGGGATTCTAACCATGGGACTGTACATGGGGATTCCAACCCTGGTACAGTACATGGGGATTCCAACTCTGCGACTGTACATGGGATTTCCAACACTGGGACTGTACATGCAGATTCTGAACCTGGGACTGTATATGGGGATTCCAGCCCTGGGACTGTACATGGGGATTCGAATCCTGGGACTGTACATGGGGATTCTAACCTTGGGACTGTACATGGGAATTCCAACCCTGCGACTGTGCATGGGGATTCCAACCCTGGGACCGTACATGGGGATTCCAACCCTGGGGCTGTACATGGGGATTCCAAAGCTGGGACTGTTGATGGGGATTCCAACTCTGGGACTGAACATGGGGATTCTAGCCCTGGGACTGCACATGGGGATTCCAACACTGGACGTGTACTTGGGGATTCTAACCCTGGCTCTGTACATGGGGATTCCAACCCTAGGACTGTACATGGGGATTCCAACCCTGGGACGGTACATGGGGATTCTAACCTTGGGACTGTACATGGGGATTCTAACCTGGGACTGTACATGGGGATTCCAACTCTGGGACTGTACATGGGGATTCTAACCCTGGGACTGTACATCGGGATTCCAACCCTGGGACTGTACATGGGGATTCCAACCCTGGGACACTACATCGGGATTCTAAACTTGGGACTGTACATGGGGATCCTAACCTTGGGCCTGTAAATGGGGATTCCAACCCTGGGACTGTACATGGGGATTCTGACCCTGGGGCTGTCCATGGGGATTCGAACTCTGGGACTGTAGATGGGGATTCTAACCTTGGGACTGTACATGGGGATTCCAACCCTGGGACTGTACAAGGGGATTGCAACCCTGGGACTGTACATGGGGATTCTAACCGTGGGACTGTACATGGGGATTCCAACACTGGGTCTGTACATGGGGAGTCCAGCCCTGGGACTGTATATGGGGTTTCTAACCATGGGACTGTACATGGGGATTCCAACCCTGGGACTGTACATGGGGATTCCAACCCTGGGACTGCACATGGGGATTCCAACCCTGGCACTGTACATGGGGATTCGAATCCTGGGACTGCACATGGGGATTCTAACCTTGGGACTGTACATGTGAATTCCATCCATGGAACTGTACATGGGAATTCCAGCCCTGAGACTGTACATGGGGAATCCAGCCCTGGGAATGTACATGGGGATTCCAGCCCTGGGAATGTACATGGGGATTCCAACACTGGGTCTGTACATGGGGAGTCCAGCCCTGGGACTGTACATGGGGATTCTAACCATGGGACTGTACATGGGGATTCCAACCCTGGGACTGTACATGGGGATTCTGACCCTGGGGCTGTCCATGGGGACACCAACCCTGGGACTGTAAATGGGGATTCTAAACCTGGGACTGTACATGGGGATTCTAACCCTGGGACTGTACATGGGGATTCCAACCCTGGGACGCTACATGGGGATTCTAACTCAGGGACAGTACATGGGGATTCGAACTCTGGGACTGTAGATGGGGATTCTAACCTTGGGACTGTACATGGGGATTCCAACCCTGGGACTGTACATGGGGATTCCAAAACTGGGTCTGTACATGGGGAGTCCAGCCCTGGGACTGTATATGGGGTTTCTAACAATGGGAGTGTACATGGGGATTCCAACCCTGGGACTGTAAATGGGGATTCCAACCCTGGGACTGTACATGGGGATTCCAGCCCTGGGAATGTACATGGGGATTCCAACCCTGGGACTGTACATGGGGATTCCAACCCTGGGACTATACATGGGGATTCTAACCTTGGGACTGTACATGGGGATTCCAACAGTGGGTCTGTACATGGGGAGACCAGCCCTGGGACTGTACATGGGGATTCTAACCATGGGAGTGTACATGGGGATTCCAACCCTGGGACAGTACATGGGGATTCCAACTCTGGGACTGTACATGGGGTTTCCAACACTGGGACTGTACATGCGGATTCTAAACCTGGGACTGTACATGAGGATTCCAACCCTGGGACTGTACATGGGGATTCGAATCCTGGGCCTGTACATGGGGATTCTAACCTTGGGTCTGTACATGGGAATTCCAACCCTGCGACTGTGCATGGGAATTCCAGCCCTGAGGCTGTACATGGGGACTCCAGCCCTGGGAATGTACATGGGGATTCCAGCCCTGGGAATGTACATGGGGATTCCAACCCTGGGACTGTACATGGGGATTCCAACCCTGGGACTGTAGATGGGGATTCCAACCCTGGGACTGTAGATAGGGATTCCAACTCTGGGACTGTACATGGGGATTCTAGCCCTGGGACTGCACATGGGGATTCCAACACTGGACATGTACATGGGGATTCTAACCCTGGGACTGTATATGGTGATTCCAACCCTACGACTGTACATAGGGATTCCAACCCTGGGACGGTACATGGGGATTCTAACCTTGGGACTGTACATGGGGATTCTAACCCTGGGACTGCACATGGGGATTCCAACTCTGGGACTGTACATGGGGATTCCAGCCCTGGGACTGTACATGGGGAGTCCAACCCTGAGACTGGACATGGGGATTCTAATCCTGGGACGTTACATGGGGATTCCAACCTTGGGACTGTACAGGGGGATCCTAACCTTGGGACTGTACAGGGGGATTCCAACCCTGGGACTGTACATGGGGATTCCAACCCTGGGACTGCACATGGGGATTCTGACCCTGGGGCTGTACATGGGGATTCTAACCTTGGGAGTCTGCATGGGGATTCCAACGCTGGGACTGTACATGGGGATTCCAACCCTGTGACTGTACATGGGGATACTACCATTGCGACTCTACATGGGGATTCTGACCCTGGGGCTGTACATGGGGACTCCGACCCTGGGACTGTACATGGGGAATCCAGCCCTGGGAATGTACATGGGGATTCCAGCCCTGGGAATGTACATGGGGATTCCAACCCTGGGACTGTACATGTGGATTCCAACCCTGGGACCGTACATGGGGATTCCAACCCTGGGACCGGACATGGGGATTCCAACCCTGGGACTATACATGGTGATTCTAACCATGGGACTGTACATGGGGATTCCAGCACTGTGTCTGTACATGGGGAGTCCAGCCCTGGGACTGTACATGGGGATTCTAACCATGGGACTGTACATGGGGATTCCAACCCAGGGACTGTACATGGGGATTTTGACCCTGGGGCTGTACATGGGGACTCCAACCCTGGGACTGTAAATGGGGATTCTAAACCTGGGACTGTACATGGGGATTCCAACCCTGGGACTGTACATGGGGATTCCAACCCTGGGACTGTACATGGGGACTCTAACCGTGGGACTGTACATGGGGATTCCAACACTGGGTCTGTACATGGGGAGTCCAGCCCTGGGACGCTACATGGGGATTCTAAACTTGGGACTGTACATGGGGATCCTAACCTTGGGCATGTAAATGGGAATTCCAACCCTGGGACTGTACATGGGGATTCTGACCCTGGGGCTTTACATGGGGACTCCGACCCTGGGACTGTACATGGGGATTCCAACCCTGGGACAGTACATGGGGATTCCAAACCTGGGACTGTACATGGGGATTCTAACCGTGGGACTGTACATGGGGATTCCAACACTGGGTCTGTACATGGGGAGTCCAGCCTTGGGACTGTATATGGGGTTTCTAACCATGGGACTGTACATGGGGATTCCAACCCTGGGACTACATGGGGATTCCAACCCTGGGACTGTACATGGGGTTTCCAACCCTGGGACTGTACATGGGGATTCGAATCCTGGGACTGCACATGGGGATTCTAACCTTGGGACTGTACATGTGAATTCCAACCATGGGACTATATATGGGAATTCCAGCCCCGAGACTGTACATGGGGAATCCAGCCCTGGGAATGTACATGCGGATTCCAGCCCTGGGAATGTACATGGGGATTCCAACCCTGGGACTGTACATGGGGATTCCAACCCTGGGACCGTACATGGGGATTCCAACCCTGGGACTGTACATGGGGACTCCAGCCCTGGGACTGTACATGGGGATTCTAACCATGGGACTGTACATGGGGATTCCAACCCTGGTACAGTACATGGGGATTCCAACTCTGCGACTGTACATGGGATTTCCAACACTGGGACTGTACATGCAGATTCCAACCCTGGGACTGTACATGGGGATTCCAACCCTGGGACACTACATCGGGATTCTAAACTTGGGACTGTACATGGGGATCCTAACCTTGGGCCTGTAAATGGGGATTCCAACCCTGGGACTGTACATGGGGATTCTGACCCTGGGGCTGTCCATGGGGATTCGAACTCTGGGACTGTAGATGGGGATTCTAACCTTGGGACTGTACATGGGGATTCCAACCCTGGGACTGTACAAGGGGATTGCAACCCTGGGACTGTACATGGGGATTCTAACCGTGGGACTGTACATGGGGATTCCAACACTGGGTCTGTACATGGGGAGTCCAGCCCTGGGACTGTATATGGGGTTTCTAACCATGGGACTGTACATGGGGATTCCAACCCTGGGACTGTACATGGGGATTCCAACCCTGGGACTGCACATGGGGATTCCAACCCTGGGACTGTACATGGGGCTTCGAATCCTGGGACTGCACATGGGGATTCTAACCTTGGGACTGTACATGTGAATTCTAACCATGGGACTGTACATGGGAATTCCAGCCCTGAGACTGTACATGGGGAATCCAGCCCTGGCAATGTACATGGGGATTCCAGCCCTGGGACTGTACATGGGGATTCCAACCCTGGGACCGTACATGGGGATTCCAACCCTGGGACCGTACATGGGGATTCCAACCCTGGGACTATACATGGTGATTCTAACCATGGGACTGCACATGGGGATTCCAGCACTGTGTCTGTACATGGGGAGTCCAGCCCTGGGACTGTACGTGGGGATTCTAACCATGGGACTGTACATGGGGATTCCAACCCAGGGACTGTACATGGGGATTTTGACCCTGGGGCTGTACATGGGGACTCCAACCCTGGGACTGTAAATGGGGATTCTAAACCTGGGACTGTACATGGGGATTCTAACCCTGGGACTGTGCATGGGGACTCTAACCCTGGGACTGTAAATGGGGATTCTAAACCTGGGACTGTAAATGGGGATTCTAAACCTGGGACTGTACATGGGGATTCCAACCCTGGGACGCTACATGGGGATTCCAACCCTGGGACTGTACATGGGGACTCTAACCGTGGGACTGTACATGGGGATTCCAACACTGGGTCTGTACATGGGGAGTCCAACCCTGGGACTGTACATGGGGATTCTGACCCTGGGGCTTTACATGGGGTCTCCGACCCTGGGACTGTACATGGGGATTCCAAACCTGGGACTGTACATGGGGATTCTAACCGTGGGACTGTACATGGGGATTCCAACACTGGGTCTGTACATGGGGAGTCCAGCCTTGGGACTGTATATGGGGTTTCTAACCATGGGACTGTACATGGGGATTCCAACCCTGGGACTACATGGGGATTCCAACCCTGGGACTGTACATGGGGTTTCCAACCCTGGGACTGTACATGGGGATTCGAATCCTGGGACTGCACATGGGGATTCTAACCTTGGGACTGTACATGTGAATTCCAACCATGGGACTATATATGGGAATTCCAGCCCCGAGACTGTACATGGGGAATCCAGCCCTGGGAATGTACATGGGGATTCCAGCCCTGGGAATGTACATGGGGATTCCAACCCTGGGACTGTATATGGGGATTCCAACCCTGGGACCGTACATGGGGATTCCAACCCTGGGACTGTACATGGGGATTCTAACCTTGGGAGTGTACATGGGGATTCCAACACTGCGTCTGTACATGGGGACTCCAGCCCTGGGACTGTACATGGGGATTCTAACCATGGGACTGTACATGGGGATTCCAACCCTGGTACAGTACATGGGGATTCCAACTCTGCGACTGTACATGGGATTTCCAACACTGGGACTGTACATGCAGATTCTGAACCTGGGACTGTATATGGGGATTCCAGCCCTGGGACTGTACATGGGGATTCGAATCCTGGGACTGTACATGGGGATTCTAACCTTGGGACTGTACATGGGAATTACAACCCTGCGACTGTGCATGGGGATTCCAACCCTGGGACCGTACATGGGGATTCCAACCCTGGGGCTGTACATGGGGATTCCAAAGCTGGGACTGTTGATGGGGATTCCAACTCTGGGACTGAACATGGGGATTCTAGCCCTGGGACTGCACATGGGGATTCCAACACTGGACGTGTACTTGGGGATTCTAACCCTGGCTCTGTACATGGGGATTCCAACCCTAGGACTGTACATGGGGATTCCAACCCTGGGACGGTACATGGGGATTCTAACCTTGGGACTGTACATGGGGATTCTAACCTGGGACTGTACATGGGGATTCCAACTCTGGGACTGTACATGGGGATTCTAACCCTGGGACTGTACATCGGGATTCCAACCCTGGGACTGTACATGGGGATTCCAACCCTGGGACACTACATCGGGATTCTAAACTTGGGACTGTACATGGGGATCCTAACCTTGGGCCTGTAAATGGGGATTCCAACCCTGGGACTGTACATGGGGATTCTGACCCTGGGGCTGTCCATGGGGATTCGAACTCTGGGACTGTAGATGGGGATTCTAACCTTGGGACTATACATGGGGATTCCAACCCTGGGACTGTACAAGGGGATTGCAACCCTGGGACTGTACATGGGGATTCTAACCGTGGGACTGTACATGGGGATTCCAACACTGGGTCTGTACATGGGGAGTCCAGCCCTGGGACTGTATATGGGGTTTCTAACCATGGGACTGTACATGGGGATTCCAACCCTGGGACTGTACATGGGGATTCCAACCCTGGGACTGCACATGGGGATTCCAACCCTGGCACTGTACATGGGGATTCGAATCCTGGGACTGCACATGGGGATTCTAACCTTGGGACTGTACATGTGAATTCCATCCATGGAACTGTACATGGGAATTCCAGCCCTGAGACTGTACATGGGGAATCCAGCCCTGGGAATGTACATGGGGATTCCAGCCCTGGGAATGTACATGGGGATTCCAACACTGGGTCTGTACATGGGGAGTCCAGCCCTGGGACTGTACATGGGGATTCTAACCCTGGGACTGTACATGGAGATTCCAACCCTACGACTGTACATGGGGATTCCAACCCTGGGACGGTACATGGGGATTCTAACCTTGGGACTGTACATGGGGATTCTAACCCTGGGACTGCACATGGGGATTCCAACTCTGGGACTGTACATGGGGATTCCAGCCCTGGGACTGTACATGGGGAGTCCAACCCTGAGACTGTACAGGGGGATCCTAACCTTGGGACTGTACAGGGGGATTCCAACCCTGGGACTGTACAGGGGGATTCCAACCCTGGGACTGTACATGGGGATTGTAACCCTGGAACTGTACATGGTGATTCCAACCCTGGGACTGTACATGGGGATTCTAATCGTGGGACTGTACATGGGGATTCCAACACTGGGTCTGTACATGGGGAGTCCAGCCCTGGGACTGTACATGGGGATTCCAACCATGGGACTGTACATGGGGATTCCAACCCTGGGAATGTACATGGGGATTCCAACACTGGGACTGTACATGGGGATTCCAACCCTGGGACATTACATGGGGTTTCCAAACCTGGGACTGTACATGGGGATTCAAATCCTGGGACTACATGGGGATTCTAACCTTGGGACTGCACATGGTAATTCCAACACTGGGACTGTACATGGGAATTCCAGCCCTGAGACTGTACATGGGGATTCCAGCCCTGGGAATGTACATGGGGATTCCAACCCTGGGACTGTACATGGGGATTCCAACCCTGGGACTGTAAATGGGGATTCAAACTCTGTGACTGTACATGGGGATTCTAGCCCTGGGACTGTACATGGGGATTCCAACCGTGGGACTGTACATCGGGATTCTAACCCTGGGACTCTACATGGAGATTCCAATGCTGGGACTGTACATGAGGGTTCCAACCCTGGGACTGTACATGGGGATTCCAACTCTGGGACTGTGCATGGGGATTCCAACCCTGAGACTGTACATGGGGATTCTAACCCTGGGACTGTACATCGGGATTCCAACCCTGGGACTGTACATGGGGTTTCCAACCCTGGGACGCTATATGGGGATTCTAAACTTGGGACTGTACATGGGGATCCTAACCTTGGGCCTGTAAATGGGGATTCCAACCCTGGGACTGTAGATGGGGATTCCAACCCTGGGACTGTAGATAGGGATTCCAACTCTGGGACTGTACATGGGGATTCTAGCCCTGGGACTGCAGATGGGGATTCCAACATTGGACATGTACATGGGGATTCTAACCCTGGGACTGTACATGGGGATTCCAACCCTGGGACTGTACATGGGGATTCCAACCCTGGGACGGTACATGGGGATTCTAACCTTGGGACTGTACATGGGGATTCCAACCCTGGGACTGTAAATGGGGATTCCAACCCTGGGACTGTACATGGGGATTCCAACCCTGGGACTCTACATGGGGATTCTGACCGTGGGACTGTACATGGGGATTCCAGCGCTGGGACTGTACATGGGGATTCCAGCCCTGGGACTGTACATGGGGATTCCAGCCCTAGAACTGTACATGGGGATTCCAACCCTGGGACTGTACATGGGGATTCCAACACTGGGACTGTACATGGCGATTCAAACTCTGGGACTGTACATGGGGATTCCAACCCTGGGACAGTCCATGGGGATTCTAATCTTGGCACTGTACATGGGGATTCCAACCCTGGGACTGTACATGGGGATTCCAACGCTGGGACTGTACATCAGGATTCTAACCCTGGGACTGAACATGGGGATTCCAACCCTGAGACGGTACATGGGGATTCTAACCTTGGGAGTGTACATGGGGATTCTAACCCTGGGACTGTACATGGGGATTCCAAATCTGGGACTGTACATGGGGATTCTAACCCTGGGGCTGCACATGGGGATTCCAACCCTGGGACTGTACATGGGGCTACGAATCCTGGGACTGCACATGGGGATTCTAACCTTGGGACTGTACATGTGAATTCTAACCATGGGACTGTACATGGGAATTCCAGCCCTGAGACTGTACATGGGGAATCCAGCCCTGGGAATGTACATGGGGATTCCAGCCCTGGGAATGTACATGGGGATTCCAACCCTGGGACTGTACATGGGGATTCCAACCCTGGGACCGTACATGGGGATTCCAACCCTGGGACCGTACATGGGGATTCCAACCCTGGGACTATGCATGGTGATTCTAACCATGGGACTGTACATGGGGATTCCAGCACTGTGTCTGTACATGGGGAGTCCAGCCCTGGGACTGTACATGGGGATTCTAACCATGGGACTGTACATGGGGATTCCAACCCAGGGACTGTACATGGGGATTCCAACCCTGGGACTGTAAATGGGGATTCTAAACCTGGGACTGTACATGGGGATTCCAACCCTGGGACGCTACATGGGGATTCTAACTCAGGGACAGTACATGGGGATTCGAACTCTGAGACTGTAGATGGGGATTCTAACCTTGGGACTGTGCATGGGGATTCCAACCCTGGGACTGTACATGGGGATTCCAACCCTGGGACTGTACATGGGGACTCTAACCGTGGGACTGTACATGGGGATTCCAACACTGGGTCTGTACATGGGGAGTCCAGCCCTGGGACGCTACATGGGGATTCTAAACTTGGGACTGTACATGGGGATCCTAACCTTGGGCATGTAAATGGGAATTCCAACCCTGGGACTGTACATGGGGATTCTGACCCTGGGGCTTTACATGGGGACTCCGACCCTGGGACTGTACATGGGGATTCCAAACCTGGGACTGTACATGGGGATTCCAACCCTGGGACTACATGGGGATTCCAACCCTGGGACTGTACATGGGGTTTCCAACCCTGGGACTGTACATGGGGATTCGAATCCTGGGACTGCACATGGGGATTCTAACCTTGGGACTGTACATGTGAATTCCAACCATGGGACTATATATGGGAATTCCAGCCCCGAGACTGTACATGGGGAATCCAGCCCTGGGAATGTACATGGGGATTCCAGCCCTGGGAATGTACATGGGGATTCCAACCCTGGGACTGTATATGGGGATTCCAACCCTGGGACCGTACATGGGGATTCCAACCCTGGGACTGTACATGGGGATTCTAACCTTGGGAGTGTACATGGGGATTCCAACACTGCGTCTGTACATGGGGACTCCAGCCCTGGGACTGTACATGGGGATTCTAACCATGGGACTGTACATGGGGATTCCAACCCTGGTACAGTACATGGGGATTCCAACTCTGCGACTGTACATGGGATTTCCAACACTGGGACTGTACATGCAGATTCTGAACCTGGGACTGTATATGGGGATTCCAGCCCTGGGACTGTACATGGGGATTCGAATCGTGGGACTGTACATGGGGATTCTAACCTTGGGACTGTACATGGGAATTCCAACCCTGCGACTGTGCATGGGGATTCCAACCCTGGGACCGTACATGGGGATTCCAACCCTGGGGCTGTACATGGGGATTCCAAAGCTGGGACTGAACATGGGGATTCTAGCCCTGGGACTGCACATGGGGATTCCAACACTGGACGTGTACATGGGGATTCTAACCCTGGCTCTGTACATGGGGATTCCAACCCTAGGACTGTACATGGGGATTCCAACCCTGGGACGGTACATGGGGATTCTAACCTTGGGACTGTACATGGGGATTCTAACCTGGGACTGTACATGGGGATTCCAACTCTGGGACTGTACATGGGGATTCTAACCCTGGGACTGTACATCGGGATTCCAACCCTGGGACTGTACATGGGGATTCCAACCCTGGGACACTACATCGGGATTCTAAACTTGGGACTGTACATGGGGATCCTAACCTTGGGCCTGTAAATGGGGATTCCAACCCTGGGACTGTACATGGGGATTCTGACCCTGGGGCTGTCCATGGGGATTCGAACTCTGGGACTGTAGATGGGGATTCTAACCTTGGGACTGTACATGGGGATTCCAACCCTGGGACTGTACAAGGGGATTGCAACCCTGGGACTGTACATGGGGATTCTAACCGTGGGACTGTACATGGGGATTCCAACACTGGGTCTGTACATGGGGAGTCCAGCCCTGGGACTGTATATGGGGTTTCTAACCATGGGACTGTACATGGGGATTCCAACCCTGGGACTGTACATGGGGATTCCAACCCTGGGACTGCACATGGGGATTCCAACCCTGGGACTGTACATGGGGCTTCGAATCCTGGGACTGCACATGGGGATTCTAACCTTGGGACTGTACATGTGAATTCTAACCATGGGACTGTACATGGGAATTCCAGCCCTGAGACTGTACATGGGGAATCCAGCCCTGGGAATGTACATGGGGATTCCAGCCCTGGGACTGTACATGGGGATTCCAACCCTGGGACCGTACATGGGGATTCCAACCCTGGGACCGTACATGGGGATTCCAACCCTGGGACTATACATGGTGATTCTAACCATGGGACTGCACATGGGGATTCCAGCACTGTGTCTGTACATGGGGAGTCCAGCCCTGGGACTGTACGTGGGGATTCTAACCATGGGACTGTACATGGGGATTCCAACCCAGGGACTGTACATGGGGATTTTGACCCTGGGGCTGTACATGGGGACTCCAACCCTGGGACTGTAAATGGGGATTCTAAACCTGGGACTGTACATGGGGATTCTAACCCTGGGACTGTGCATGGGGACTCTAACCCTGGGACTGTAAATGGGGATTCTAAACCTGGGACTGTAAATGGGGATTCTAAACCTGGGACTGTACATGGGGATTCCAACCCTGGGACGCTACATGGGGATTCCAACCCTGGGACTGTACATGGGGACTCTAACCGTGGGACTGTACATGGGGATTCCAACACTGGGTCTGTACATGGGGAGTCCAACCCTGGGACTGTACATGGGGATTCTGACCCTGGGGCTTTACATGGGGTCTCCGACCCTGGGACTGTACATGGGGATTCCAAACCTGGGACTGTACATGGGGATTCTAACCGTGGGACTGTACATGGGGATTCCAACACTGGGTCTGTACATGGGGAGTCCAGCCTTGGGACTGTATATGGGGTTTCTAACCATGGGACTGTACATGGGGATTCCAACCCTGGGACTACATGGGGATTCCAACCCTGGGACTGTACATGGGGTTTCCAACCCTGGGACTGTACATGGGGATTCGAATCCTGGGACTGCACATGGGGATTCTAACCTTGGGACTGTACATGTGAATTCCAACCATGGGACTATATATGGGAATTCCAGCCCCGAGACTGTACATGGGGAATCCAGCCCTGGGAATGTACATGGGGATTCCAGCCCTGGGAATGTACATGGGGATTCCAACCCTGGGACTGTATATGGGGATTCCAACCCTGGGACCGTACATGGGGATTCCAACCCTGGGACTGTACATGGGGATTCTAACCTTGGGAGTGTACATGGGGATTCCAACACTGCGTCTGTACATGGGGACTCCAGCCCTGGGACTGTACATGGGGATTCTAACCATGGGACTGTACATGGGGATTCCAACCCTGGTACAGTACATGGGGATTCCAACTCTGCGACTGTACATGGGATTTCCAACACTGGGACTGTACATGCAGATTCTGAACCTGGGACTGTATATGGGGATTCCAGCCCTGGGACTGTACATGGGGATTCGAATCCTGGGACTGTACATGGGGATTCCAACCCTGCGACTGTGCATGGGGATTCCAACCCTGGGACCGTACATGGGGATTCCAACCCTGGGGCTGTACATGGGGATTCCAAAGCTGGGACTGTTGATGGGGATTCCAACTCTGGGACTGAACATGGGGATTCTAGCCCTGGGACTGCACATGGGGATTCCAACACTGGACGTGTACTTGGGGATTCTAACCCTGGCTCTGTACATGGGGATTCCAACCCTAGGACTGTACATGGGGATTCCAACCCTGGGACGGTACATGGGGATTCTAACCTTGGGACTGTACATGGGGATTCTAACCTGGGACTGTACATGGGGATTCCAACTCTGGGACTGTACATGGGGATTCTAACCCTGGGACTGTACATCGGGATTCCAACCCTGGGACTGTACATGGGGATTCCAACCCTGGGACACTACATCGGGATTCTAAACTTGGGACTGTACATGGGGATCCTAACCTTGGGCCTGTAAATGGGGATTCCAACCCTGGGACTGTACATGGGGATTCTGACCCTGGGGCTGTCCATGGGGATTCGAACTCTGGGACTGTAGATGGGGATTCTAACCTTGGGACTGTACATGGGGATTCCAACCCTGGGACTGTACAAGGGGATTGCAACCCTGGGACTGTACATGGGGATTCTAACCGTGGGACTGTACATGGGGATTCCAACACTGGGTCTGTACATGGGGAGTCCAGCCCTGGGACTGTATATGGGGTTTCTAACCATGGGACTGTACATGGGGATTCCAACCCTGGGACTGTACATGGGGATTCCAACCCTGGGACTGCACATGGGGATTCCAACCCTGGCACTGTACATGGGGATTCGAATCCTGGGACTGCACATGGGGATTCTAACCTTGGGACTGTACATGTGAATTCCATCCATGGAACTGTACATGGGAATTCCAGCCCTGAGACTGTACATGGGGAATCCAGCCCTGGGAATGTACATGGGGATTCCAGCCCTGGGAATGTACATGGGGATTCCAACACTGGGTCTGTACATGGGGAGTCCAGCCCTGGGACTGTACATGGGGATTCTAACCATGGGACTGTACATGGGGATTCCAACCCTGGGACTGTACATGGGGATTCTGACCCTGGGGCTGTCCATGGGGACACCAACCCTGGGACTGTAAATGGGGATTCTAAACCTGGGACTGTACATGGGGATTCTAACCCTGGGACTGTACATGGGGATTCCAACCCTGGGACGCTACATGGGGATTCTAACTCAGGGACAGTACATGGGGATTCGAACTCTGGGACTGTAGATGGGGATTCTAACCTTGGGACTGTACATGGGGATTCCAACCCTGGGACTGTACATGGGGATTCCAAAACTGGGTCTGTACATGGGGAGTCCAGCCCTGGGACTGTATATGGGGTTTCTAACAATGGGAGTGTACATGGGGATTCCAACCCTGGGACTGTAAATGGGGATTCCAACCCTGGGACTGTACATGGGGATTCCAGCCCTGGGAATGTACATGGGGATTCCAACCCTGGGACTGTACATGGGGATTCCAACCCTGGGACTATACATGGGGATTCTAACCTTGGGACTGTACATGGGGATTCCAACAGTGGGTCTGTACATGGGGAGACCAGCCCTGGGACTGTACATGGGGATTCTAACCATGGGAGTGTACATGGGGATTCCAACCCTGGGACAGTACATGGGGATTCCAACTCTGGGACTGTACATGGGGTTTCCAACACTGGGACTGTACATGCGGATTCTAAACCTGGGACTGTACATGAGGATTCCAACCCTGGGACTGTACATGGGGATTCTAACCTTGGGACTGTACATGGGGATTCTAACCCTGGGACTGCACATGGGGATTCCAACTCTGGGACTGTACATGGGGATTCCAGCCCTGGGACTGTACATGGGGAGTCCAACCCTGAGACTGTACAGGGGGATCCTAACCTTGGGACTGTACAGGGGGATTCCAACCCTGGGACTGTACAGGGGGATTCCAACCCTGGGACTGTACATGGGGATTGTAACCCTGGAACTGTACATGGTGATTCCAACCCTGGGACTGTACATGGGGATTCTAATCGTGGGACTGTACATGGGGATTCCAACACTGGGTCTGTACATGGGGAGTCCAGCCCTGGGACTGTACATGGGGATTCCAACCATGGGACTGTACATGGGGATTCCAACCCTGGGAATGTACATGGGGATTCCAACACTGGGACTGTACATGGGGATTCCAACCCTGGGACATTACATGGGGTTTCCAAACCTGGGACTGTACATGGGGATTCAAATCCTGGGACTACATGGGGATTCTAACCTTGGGACTGCACATGGTAATTCCAACACTGGGACTGTACATGGGAATTCCAGCCCTGAGACTGTACATGGGGATTCCAGCCCTGGGAATGTACATGGGGATTCCAACCCTGGGACTGTACATGGGGATTCCAACCCTGGGACTGTAAATGGGGATTCAAACTCTGTGACTGTACATGGGGATTCTAGCCCTGGGACTGTACATGGGGATTCCAACCGTGGGACTGTACATCGGGATTCTAACCCTGGGACTCTACATGGAGATTCCAATGCTGGGACTGTACATGAGGGTTCCAACCCTGGGACTGTACATGGGGATTCCAACTCTGGGACTGTGCATGGGGATTCCAACCCTGAGACTGTACATGGGGATTCTAACCCTGGGACTGTACATCGGGATTCCAACCCTGGGACTGTACATGGGGTTTCCAACCCTGGGACGCTATATGGGGATTCTAAACTTGGGACTGTACATGGGGATCCTAACCTTGGGCCTGTAAATGGGGATTCCAACCCTGGGACTGTAGATGGGGATTCCAACCCTGGGACTGTAGATAGGGATTCCAACTCTGGGACTGTACATGGGGATTCTAGCCCTGGGACTGCAGATGGGGATTCCAACATTGGACATGTACATGGGGATTCTAACCCTGGGACTGTACATGGGGATTCCAACCCTGGGACTGTACATGGGGATTCCAACCCTGGGACGGTACATGGGGATTCTAACCTTGGGACTGTACATGGGGATTCCAACCCTGGGACTGTAAATGGGGATTCCAACCCTGGGACTGTACATGGGGATTCCAACCCTGGGACTCTACATGGGGATTCTGACCGTGGGACTGTACATGGGGATTCCAGCGCTGGGACTGTACATGGGGATTCCAGCCCTGGGACTGTACATGGGGATTCCAGCCCTAGAACTGTACATGGGGATTCCAACCCTGGGACTGTACATGGGGATTCCAACACTGGGACTGTACATGGCGATTCAAACTCTGGGACTGTACATGGGGATTCCAACCCTGGGACAGTCCATGGGGATTCTAATCTTGGCACTGTACATGGGGATTCCAACCCTGGGACTGTACATGGGGATTCCAACGCTGGGACTGTACATCAGGATTCTAACCCTGGGACTGAACATGGGGATTCCAACCCTGAGACGGTACATGGGGATTCTAACCTTGGGAGTGTACATGGGGATTCTAACCCTGGGACTGTACATGGGGATTCCAAATCTGGGACTGTACATGGGGATTCTAACCCTGGGGCTGCACATGGGGATTCCAACCCTGGGACTGTACATGGGGCTACGAATCCTGGGACTGCACATGGGGATTCTAACCTTGGGACTGTACATGTGAATTCTAACCATGGGACTGTACATGGGAATTCCAGCCCTGAGACTGTACATGGGGAATCCAGCCCTGGGAATGTACATGGGGATTCCAGCCCTGGGAATGTACATGGGGATTCCAACCCTGGGACTGTACATGGGGATTCCAACCCTGGGACCGTACATGGGGATTCCAACCCTGGGACCGTACATGGGGATTCCAACCCTGGGACTATGCATGGTGATTCTAACCATGGGACTGTACATGGGGATTCCAGCACTGTGTCTGTACATGGGGAGTCCAGCCCTGGGACTGTACATGGGGATTCTAACCATGGGACTGTACATGGGGATTCCAACCCAGGGACTGTACATGGGGATTCCAACCCTGGGACTGTAAATGGGGATTCTAAACCTGGGACTGTACATGGGGATTCCAACCCTGGGACGCTACATGGGGATTCTAACTCAGGGACAGTACATGGGGATTCGAACTCTGAGACTGTAGATGGGGATTCTAACCTTGGGACTGTGCATGGGGATTCCAACCCTGGGACTGTACATGGGGATTCCAACCCTGGGACTGTACATGGGGACTCTAACCGTGGGACTGTACATGGGGATTCCAACACTGGGTCTGTACATGGGGAGTCCAGCCCTGGGACGCTACATGGGGATTCTAAACTTGGGACTGTACATGGGGATCCTAACCTTGGGCATGTAAATGGGAATTCCAACCCTGGGACTGTACATGGGGATTCTGACCCTGGGGCTTTACATGGGGACTCCGACCCTGGGACTGTACATGGGGATTCCAAACCTGGGACTGTACATGGGGATTCCAACCCTGGGACTACATGGGGATTCCAACCCTGGGACTGTACATGGGGTTTCCAACCCTGGGACTGTACATGGGGATTCGAATCCTGGGACTGCACATGGGGATTCTAACCTTGGGACTGTACATGTGAATTCCAACCATGGGACTATATATGGGAATTCCAGCCCCGAGACTGTACATGGGGAATCCAGCCCTGGGAATGTACATGGGGATTCCAGCCCTGGGAATGTACATGGGGATTCCAACCCTGGGACTGTATATGGGGATTCCAACCCTGGGACCGTACATGGGGATTCCAACCCTGGGACTGTACATGGGGATTCTAACCTTGGGAGTGTACATGGGGATTCCAACACTGCGTCTGTACATGGGGACTCCAGCCCTGGGACTGTACATGGGGATTCTAACCATGGGACTGTACATGGGGATTCCAACCCTGGTACAGTACATGGGGATTCCAACTCTGCGACTGTACATGGGATTTCCAACACTGGGACTGTACATGCAGATTCTGAACCTGGGACTGTATATGGGGATTCCAGCCCTGGGACTGTACATGGGGATTCGAATCGTGGGACTGTACATGGGGATTCTAACCTTGGGACTGTACATGGGAATTCCAACCCTGCGACTGTGCATGGGGATTCCAACCCTGGGACCGTACATGGGGATTCCAACCCTGGGGCTGTACATGGGGATTCCAAAGCTGGGACTGAACATGGGGATTCTAGCCCTGGGACTGCACATGGGGATTCCAACACTGGACGTGTACATGGGGATTCTAACCCTGGCTCTGTACATGGGGATTCCAACCCTAGGACTGTACATGGGGATTCCAACCCTGGGACGGTACATGGGGATTCTAACCTTGGGACTGTACATGGGGATTCTAACCTGGGACTGTACATGGGGATTCCAACTCTGGGACTGTACATGGGGATTCTAACCCTGGGACTGTACATCGGGATTCCAACCCTGGGACTGTACATGGGGATTCCAACCCTGGGACACTACATCGGGATTCTAAACTTGGGACTGTACATGGGGATCCTAACCTTGGGCCTGTAAATGGGGATTCCAACCCTGGGACTGTACATGGGGATTCTGACCCTGGGGCTGTCCATGGGGATTCGAACTCTGGGACTGTAGATGGGGATTCTAACCTTGGGACTGTACATGGGGATTCCAACCCTGGGACTGTACAAGGGGATTGCAACCCTGGGACTGTACATGGGGATTCTAACCGTGGGACTGTACATGGGGATTCCAACACTGGGTCTGTACATGGGGAGTCCAGCCCTGGGACTGTATATGGGGTTTCTAACCATGGGACTGTACATGGGGATTCCAACCCTGGGACTGTACATGGGGATTCCAACCCTGGGACTGCACATGGGGATTCCAACCCTGGGACTGTACATGGGGCTTCGAATCCTGGGACTGCACATGGGGATTCTAACCTTGGGACTGTACATGTGAATTCTAACCATGGGACTGTACATGGGAATTCCAGCCCTGAGACTGTACATGGGGAATCCAGCCCTGGGAATGTACATGGGGATTCCAGCCCTGGGACTGTACATGGGGATTCCAACCCTGGGACCGTACATGGGGATTCCAACCCTGGGACCGTACATGGGGATTCCAACCCTGGGACTATACATGGTGATTCTAACCATGGGACTGCACATGGGGATTCCAGCACTGTGTCTGTACATGGGGAGTCCAGCCCTGGGACTGTACGTGGGGATTCTAACCATGGGACTGTACATGGGGATTCCAACCCAGGGACTGTACATGGGGATTTTGACCCTGGGGCTGTACATGGGGACTCCAACCCTGGGACTGTAAATGGGGATTCTAAACCTGGGACTGTACATGGGGATTCTAACCCTGGGACTGTGCATGGGGACTCTAACCCTGGGACTGTAAATGGGGATTCTAAACCTGGGACTGTAAATGGGGATTCTAAACCTGGGACTGTACATGGGGATTCCAACCCTGGGACGCTACATGGGGATTCCAACCCTGGGACTGTACATGGGGACTCTAACCGTGGGACTGTACATGGGGATTCCAACACTGGGTCTGTACATGGGGAGTCCAACCCTGGGACTGTACATGGGGATTCTGACCCTGGGGCTTTACATGGGGTCTCCGACCCTGGGACTGTACATGGGGATTCCAAACCTGGGACTGTACATGGGGATTCTAACCGTGGGACTGTACATGGGGATTCCAACACTGGGTCTGTACATGGGGAGTCCAGCCTTGGGACTGTATATGGGGTTTCTAACCATGGGACTGTACATGGGGATTCCAACCCTGGGACTACATGGGGATTCCAACCCTGGGACTGTACATGGGGTTTCCAACCCTGGGACTGTACATGGGGATTCGAATCCTGGGACTGCACATGGGGATTCTAACCTTGGGACTGTACATGTGAATTCCAACCATGGGACTATATATGGGAATTCCAGCCCCGAGACTGTACATGGGGAATCCAGCCCTGGGAATGTACATGGGGATTCCAGCCCTGGGAATGTACATGGGGATTCCAACCCTGGGACTGTATATGGGGATTCCAACCCTGGGACCGTACATGGGGATTCCAACCCTGGGACTGTACATGGGGATTCTAACCTTGGGAGTGTACATGGGGATTCCAACACTGCGTCTGTACATGGGGACTCCAGCCCTGGGACTGTACATGGGGATTCTAACCATGGGACTGTACATGGGGATTCCAACCCTGGTACAGTACATGGGGATTCCAACTCTGCGACTGTACATGGGATTTCCAACACTGGGACTGTACATGCAGATTCTGAACCTGGGACTGTATATGGGGATTCCAGCCCTGGGACTGTACATGGGGATTCGAATCCTGGGACTGTACATGGGGATTCTAACCTTGGGACTGTACATGGGAATTCCAACCCTGCGACTGTGCATGGGGATTCCAACCCTGGGACCGTACATGGGGATTCCAACCCTGGGGCTGTACATGGGGATTCCAAAGCTGGGACTGTTGATGGGGATTCCAACTCTGGGACTGAACATGGGGATTCTAGCCCTGGGACTGCACATGGGGATTCCAACACTGGACGTGTACTTGGGGATTCTAACCCTGGCTCTGTACATGGGGATTCCAACCCTAGGACTGTACATGGGGATTCCAACCCTGGGACGGTACATGGGGATTCTAACCTTGGGACTGTACATGGGGATTCTAACCTGGGACTGTACATGGGGATTCCAACTCTGGGACTGTACATGGGGATTCTAACCCTGGGACTGTACATCGGGATTCCAACCCTGGGACTGTACATGGGGATTCCAACCCTGGGACACTACATCGGGATTCTAAACTTGGGACTGTACATGGGGATCCTAACCTTGGGCCTGTAAATGGGGATTCCAACCCTGGGACTGTACATGGGGATTCTGACCCTGGGGCTGTCCATGGGGATTCGAACTCTGGGACTGTAGATGGGGATTCTAACCTTGGGACTGTACATGGGGATTCCAACCCTGGGACTGTACAAGGGGATTGCAACCCTGGGACTGTACATGGGGATTCTAACCGTGGGACTGTACATGGGGATTCCAACACTGGGTCTGTACATGGGGAGTCCAGCCCTGGGACTGTATATGGGGTTTCTAACCATGGGACTGTACATGGGGATTCCAACCCTGGGACTGTACATGGGGATTCCAACCCTGGGACTGCACATGGGGATTCCAACCCTGGCACTGTACATGGGGATTCGAATCCTGGGACTGCACATGGGGATTCTAACCTTGGGACTGTACATGTGAATTCCATCCATGGAACTGTACATGGGAATTCCAGCCCTGAGACTGTACATGGGGAATCCAGCCCTGGGAATGTACATGGGGATTCCAGCCCTGGGAATGTACATGGGGATTCCAACACTGGGTCTGTACATGGGGAGTCCAGCCCTGGGACTGTACATGGGGATTCTAACCATGGGACTGTACATGGGGATTCCAACCCTGGGACTGTACATGGGGATTCTGACCCTGGGGCTGTCCATGGGGACACCAACCCTGGGACTGTAAATGGGGATTCTAAACCTGGGACTGTACATGGGGATTCTAACCCTGGGACTGTACATGGGGATTCCAACCCTGGGACGCTACATGGGGATTCTAACTCAGGGACAGTACATGGGGATTCGAACTCTGGGACTGTAGATGGGGATTCTAACCTTGGGACTGTACATGGGGATTCCAACCCTGGGACTGTACATGGGGATTCCAAAACTGGGTCTGTACATGGGGAGTCCAGCCCTGGGACTGTATATGGGGTTTCTAACAATGGGAGTGTACATGGGGATTCCAACCCTGGGACTGTAAATGGGGATTCCAACCCTGGGACTGTACATGGGGATTCCAGCCCTGGGAATGTACATGGGGATTCCAACCCTGGGACTGTACATGGGGATTCCAACCCTGGGACTATACATGGGGATTCTAACCTTGGGACTGTACATGGGGATTCCAACAGTGGGTCTGTACATGGGGAGACCAGCCCTGGGACTGTACATGGGGATTCTAACCATGGGAGTGTACATGGGGATTCCAACCCTGGGACAGTACATGGGGATTCCAACTCTGGGACTGTACATGGGGTTTCCAACACTGGGACTGTACATGCGGATTCTAAACCTGGGACTGTACATGAGGATTCCAACCCTGGGACTGTACATGGGGATTCGAATCCTGGGCCTGTACATGGGGATTCTAACCTTGGGTCTGTACATGGGAATTCCAACCCTGCGACTGTGCATGGGAATTCCAGCCCTGAGGCTGTACATGGGGACTCCAGCCCTGGGAATGTACATGGGGATTCCAGCCCTGGGAATGTACATGGGGATTCCAACCCTGGGACTGTACATGGGGATTCCAACCCTGGGACTGTAGATGGGGATTCCAACCCTGGGACTGTAGATAGGGATTCCAACTCTGGGACTGTACATGGGGATTCTAGCCCTGGGACTGCACATGGGGATTCCAACACTGGACATGTACATGGGGATTCTAACCCTGGGACTGTATATGGTGATTCCAACCCTACGACTGTACATAGGGATTCCAACCCTGGGACGGTACATGGGGATTCTAACCTTGGGACTGTACATGGGGATTCTAACCCTGGGACTGCACATGGGGATTCCAACTCTGGGACTGTACATGGGGATTCCAGCCCTGGGACTGTACATGGGGAGTCCAACCCTGAGACTGGACATGGGGATTCTAATCCTGGGACGTTACATGGGGATTCCAACCTTGGGACTGTACAGGGGGATCCTAACCTTGGGACTGTACAGGGGGATTCCAACCCTGGGACTGTACATGGGGATTCCAACCCTGGGACTGCACATGGGGATTCTGACCCTGGGGCTGTACATGGGGATTCTAACCTTGGGAGTCTGCATGGGGATTCCAACGCTGGGACTGTACATGGGGATTCCAACCCTGTGACTGTACATGGGGATACTACCATTGCGACTCTACATGGGGATTCTGACCCTGGGGCTGTACATGGGGACTCCGACCCTGGGACTGTACATGGGGAATCCAGCCCTGGGAATGTACATGGGGATTCCAGCCCTGGGAATGTACATGGGGATTCCAACCCTGGGACTGTACATGTGGATTCCAACCCTGGGACCGTACATGGGGATTCCAACCCTGGGACCGGACATGGGGATTCCAACCCTGGGACTATACATGGTGATTCTAACCATGGGACTGTACATGGGGATTCCAGCACTGTGTCTGTACATGGGGAGTCCAGCCCTGGGACTGTACATGGGGATTCTAACCATGGGACTGTACATGGGGATTCCAACCCAGGGACTGTACATGGGGATTTTGACCCTGGGGCTGTACATGGGGACTCCAACCCTGGGACTGTAAATGGGGATTCTAAACCTGGGACTGTACATGGGGATTCCAACCCTGGGACTGTACATGGGGATTCCAACCCTGGGACTGTACATGGGGACTCTAACCGTGGGACTGTACATGGGGATTCCAACACTGGGTCTGTACATGGGGAGTCCAGCCCTGGGACGCTACATGGGGATTCTAAACTTGGGACTGTACATGGGGATCCTAACCTTGGGCATGTAAATGGGAATTCCAACCCTGGGACTGTACATGGGGATTCTGACCCTGGGGCTTTACATGGGGACTCCGACCCTGGGACTGTACATGGGGATTCCAACCCTGGGACAGTACATGGGGATTCCAAACCTGGGACTGTACATGGGGATTCTAACCGTGGGACTGTACATGGGGATTCCAACACTGGGTCTGTACATGGGGAGTCCAGCCTTGGGACTGTATATGGGGTTTCTAACCATGGGACTGTACATGGGGATTCCAACCCTGGGACTACATGGGGATTCCAACCCTGGGACTGTACATGGGGTTTCCAACCCTGGGACTGTACATGGGGATTCGAATCCTGGGACTGCACATGGGGATTCTAACCTTGGGACTGTACATGTGAATTCCAACCATGGGACTATATATGGGAATTCCAGCCCCGAGACTGTACATGGGGAATCCAGCCCTGGGAATGTACATGCGGATTCCAGCCCTGGGAATGTACATGGGGATTCCAACCCTGGGACTGTACATGGGGATTCCAACCCTGGGACCGTACATGGGGATTCCAACCCTGGGACTGTACATGGGGACTCCAGCCCTGGGACTGTACATGCAGATTCTGAACCTGGGACTGTATATGGGGATTCCAGCCCTGGGACTGTACATGGGGATTCGAATCCTGGGACTGTACATGGGGATTCTAACCTTGGGACTGTACATGGGAATTCCAACCCTGCGACTGTGCATGGGGATTCCAACCCTGGGACCGTACATGGGGATTCCAACCCTGGGGCTGTACATGGGGATTCCAAAGCTGGGACTGTTGATGGGGATTCCAACCCTGGGACTGTAGATAGGGATTCCAACTCTGGGACTGAACATGGGGATTCTAGCCCTGGGGCTGTACATGGGGATTCCAACCCTAGGACTGTACATGGGGATTCCAACCCTGGGACGGTACATGGGGATTCTAACCTTGGGACTGTACATGGGGATTCTAACCTGGGACTGTACATGGGGATTCCAACTCTGGGACTGTACATGGGGATTCTAACCCTGGGACTGTACATCGGGATTCCAACCCTGGGACTGTACATGGGGATTCCAACCCTGGGACTGTACATGGGGATTCTAACCTTGGGACTGTACATGGGGATTCCAACAGTGGGTCTGTACATGGGGAGACCAGCCCTGGGACTGTACATGGGGATTCTAACCATGGGAGTGTACATGGGGATTCCAACCCTGGGACAGTACATGGGGTTTCCAACACTGGGACTGTACATGCGGATTCTAAACCTGGGACTGTACATGAGGATTCCAACCCTGGGACTGTACATGGGGATTCGAATCCTGGGCCTGTACATGGGGATTCTAACCTTGGGTCTGTACATGGGAATTCCAACCCTGCGACTGTGCATGGGAATTCCAGCCCTGAGGCTGTACATGGGGACTCCAGCCCTGGGAATGTACATGGGGATTCCAGCCCTGGGAATGTACATGGGGATTCCAACCCTGGGACTGTACATGGGGATTCCAACCCTGGGACTGTAGATGGGGATTCCAACCCTGGGACTGTAGATAGGGATTCCAACTCTGGGACTGTACATGGGGATTCTAGCCCTGGGACTGCACATGGGGATTCCAACACTGGACATGTACATGGGGATTCTAACCCTGGGACTGTATATGGGGATTCCAACCCTACGACTGTACATGGGGATTCCAGCCCTGGGACGGTACATGGGGATTCTAACCTTGGGACTGTACATGGGGATTCTAACCCTGGGACTGCACATGGGGATTCCAACTCTGGGACTGTACATGGGGATTCCAGCCCTGGGACTGTACATGGGGAGTCCAACCCTGAGACTGTACATGGGGATGCTAATCCTGGGACGTTACATGGGGATTCCAACCTTGGGACTGTACAGGGGGATCCTAACCTTGGGACTGTACAGGGGGATTCCAACCCTGGGACTGTACATGGGGATTCCAACCCTGGGACTGCACATGGGGATTCTGACCCTGGGGCTGTACATGGGGATTCTAACCTTGGGAGTCTGCATGGGGATTCCAACGCTGGGACTGTACATGGGGATTCCAACCCTGTGACTGTACATGGGGATACTACCATTGCGACTCTACATGGGGATTCTGACCCTGGGGCTGTACATGGGGACTCCGACCCTGGGGCTGTACATGGGGACTCCGACCCTGGGACTGTACATGGGGATTCCAGCACTGGGAATGTACATGGGGATTCCAGCCCTGGGACTGTACATGGGGATTCTAACCATGGGACTGTACATGGGGATTCCAACCCAGGGACTGTACATGGGGATTTTGACCCTGGGGCTGTACATGGGGACTCCAACCCTGGGACTGTAAATGGGGATTCTAAACCTGGGACTGTACATGGGGATTCCAACCCTGGGACTGTACATGGGGATTCCAACACTGGGTCTGTACATGGGGAGTCCAGCTATGGGACGCTACATGGGGATTCTAAACTTGGGACTGTACATGGGGATCCTAACCTTGGGCATGTAAATGGGAATTCCAACCCTGGGACTGTACATGGGGATTCTGACCCTGGGGCTTTACATGGGGACTCCGACCCTGGGACTGTACATGGGGATTCCAACCCTGGGACAGTACATGGGGATTCCAATCCTGGGACTGTACATGGGGATTCTAACCGTGGGACTGTACATGGGGATTCCAACACTGGGTCTGTACATGGGGAGTCCAGCCTTGGGACTGTATATGGGGTTTCTAACCATGGGACTGTACATGGGGATTCCAACCCTGGGACTACATGGGGATTCCAACCCTGGGACTGTACATGGGGTTTCCAACCCTGGGACTGTACATGGGGATTCGAATCCTGGGACTGCACATGGGGATTCTAACCTTGGGACTGTACATGGGAATTCCAACCATGGGACTATATATGGGAATTCCAGCCCCGAGACTGTACATGGGGAATCCAGCCCTGGGAATGTACATGGGGATTCCAGCCCTGGGAATGTACATGGGGATTCCAACCCTGGGACTGTACATGGGGATTCCAACCCTGGGACCGTACATGGGGATTCCAACCCTGGGACTGTACATGGGGATTCTAACCTTGGGAGTGTACATGGGGATTCCAACACTGCGTCTGTACATGGGGACTCCAGCCCTGGGACTGTACATGGGGATTCTAACCATGGGACTGTACATGGGGATTCCAACCCTGGTACAGTACATGGGGATTCCAACTCTGCGACTGTACATGGGATTTCCAACACTGGGACTGTACATGCAGATTCTGAACCTGGGACTGTATATGGGGATTCCAGCCCTGGGACTGTACATGGGGATTCGAATCCTGGGACTGTACATGGGGATTCTAACCTTGGGACTGTACATGGGAATTCCAACCCTGCGACTGTGCATGGGGATTCCAACCCTGGGACCGTACATGGGGATTCCAACCCTGGGGCTGTACATGGGGATTCCAAAGCTGGGACTGTTGATGGGGATTCCAACCCTGGGACTGTAGATAGGGATTCCAACTCTGGGACTGAACATGGGGATTCTAGCCCTGGGACTGCACATGGGGATTCCAACACTGGACATGTACATGGGGATTCTAACCCTGGCTCTGTACATGGGGATTCCAACCCTAGGACTGTACATGGGGATTCCAACCCTGGGACGGTACATGGGGATTCTAACCTTGGGACTGTACATGGGGATTCTAACCTGGGACTGTACATGGGGATTCCAACTCTGGGACTGTACATGGGGATTCTAACCCTGGGACTGTACATCGGGATTCCAACCCTGGGACTGTACATGGGGATTCCAACCCTGGGACACTACATCGGGATTCTAAACTTGGGACTGTACATGGGGATCCTAACCTTGGGCCTGTAAATGGGGATTCCAACCCTGGGACTGTACATGGGGATTCTGACCCTGGGGCTGTCCATGGGGATTCGAACTCTGGGACTGTAGATGGGGATTCTAACCTTGGGACTGTACATGGGGATTCCAACCCTGGGACTGTACAAGGGGATTGCAACCCTGGGACTGTACATGGGGATTCTAACCGTGGGACTGTACATGGGGATTCCAACACTGGGTCTGTACATGGGGAGTCCAGCCCTGGGACTGTATATGGGGTTTCTAACCATGGGACTGTACATGGGGATTCCAACCCTGGGACTGTACATGGGGATTCCAACCCTGGGACTGCACATGGGGATTCCAACCCTGGCACTGTACATGGGGATTCGAATCCTGGGACTGCACATGGGGATTCTAACCTTGGGACTGTACATGTGAATTCCAACCATGGGACTGTACATGGGAATTCCAGCCCTGAGACTGTACATGGGGAATCCAGCCCTGGGAATGTACATGGGGATTCCAGCCCTGGGAATGTACATGGGGATTCTAACACTGGGTCTGTACATGGAGATTCCAACCCTGGGACTGTACATGGGGATTCTGACCCTGGGGCTGTACATGGGGACTCCAACCCTGGGACTGTAAATGGGGATTCTAAACCTGGGACTGTACATGGGGATTCTAACTCAGGGACAGTACATGGGGATTCGAACTCTGGGACTGTAGATGGGGATTCTAACCTTGGGACTGTACATGGGGATTCCAACCCTGGGACTGTACATGGGGATTCCAACACTGGGTCTGTACATGGGGAGTCCAGCCCTGGGACTGTATATGGGGTTTCTAACAATGGGACTGTACATGGGGATTCGAATCCTGGGCCTGTACATGGGGATTCTAACCTTGGGTCTGTACATGGGAATTCCAACCCTGCGACTGTGCATGGGAATTCCAGCCCTGAGGCTGTACATGGGGACTCCAGCCCTGGGAATGTACATGGGGATTCCAGCCCTGGGAATGTACATGGGGATTCAAACCCTGGGACTGTACATGGGGATTCCAACCCTGGGACTGTAGATGGGGATTCCAACCCTGGGACTGTAGATAGGGATTCCAACTCTGGGACTGTACATGGGGATTCTAGCCCTGGGACTGCACATGGGGATTCCAACACTGGACATGTACATGGGGATTCTAACCCTGGGACTGTATATGGGGATTCCAACCCTACGACTGTACATGGGGATTCCAACCCTGGGACGGTACATGGGGATTCTAACCTTGGGACTGTACATGGGGATTCTAACCCTGGGACTGCACATGGGGATTCCAACTCTGGGACTGTACATGGGGATTCCAGCCCTGGGACTGTACATGGGGAGTCCAACCCTGAGACTGTACATGGGGATTCTAATCCTGGGACATTACATGGGGATTCCAACCTTGGGACTGTACAGGGGGATCCTAACCTTGGGGCTGTACAGGGGGATTCCAACCCTGGGACTGTACATGGGGATTCCAACCCTGGGACTGCACATGGGGATTCTGACCCTGGGGCTGTACATGGGGATTCTAACCTTGGGAGTCTGCATGGGGATTCCAACGCTGGGACTGTACATGGGGATTCCAACCCTGTGACTGTACATGGGGATACTACCATTGCGACTCTACATGGGGATTCTGACCCTGGGGCTGGACATGGGGACTCCGACCCTGGGACTGTACATGGGGATTCTAAACCTGGGACTGGACATGGGGATTCCAACGCTGGGACTGTACAGGGGGATTCCAACCCTGGGACTGTACATGGGGATTCTGACCCTGGGGCTGGACATGGGGACTCCGACCCTGGGACTGTACATGGGGATTCTAAACCTGGGACTGGACATGGGGATTCCAACCCTGGGACTGTACATGGGGATTGTAACCCTGGAACTGTACAGGGTGATTCCAACCCTGGGACTGTACATGGGGATTCTAATCGTGGGACTGTACATGGGGATTCCAACCCTGGGACATTACATGGGGTTTCCAAACCTGGGACTGTACATGGGGATTCAAATCCTGGGACTACATGGGGATTCTAACCTTGGGACTGCACATGGTAATTCCAACACTGGGACTGCACATGGGAATTCCAGCCCTGAGACTGCACATGGGGATTCCAGCCCTGGGAATGTACATGGGGATTCCAACCCTGGGACTGTACATGGGGATTCTAGCCCTGGGACTGTACATGGGGATTCCAACCGTGGGACTGTACATCGGGATTCTAACCCTGGGACTCTACATGGAGATTCCAACGCTGGGACTGTGCATGGGGATTCCAGCCCTGAGACTGTACATGGGGATTCTAACCCTGGGACTGTACATCGGGATTCCAACCCTGGGACTGTACATGGGGATTCCAACCCTGGGACTGTACATGGGGATTCTGACCCTGGGGCTGTACATGGGGACTCCACCCCTGGGACTGTACATGGGGATTCTAAACCTGGGACTGTACATGGGGATTCTAACCCTGGGACTGTACATGGGGATTCCAACCCTGGGACTATACATGGGGATTCTAACTCAGGGACAGTACATAGGGATTCGATCCCTGGGACTAGACATGGGGATTCTACCTCTGGGACAGTACATGGGGATTCTAACCCTGGGACTGTAGATGGGGATTCTAACCTTGGGACTGTACATGGGGATTCCAGCGCTGGGACTGTACATGGGGATTCCAGCCCTGGGACTGTACATGGGGATTCCAACCCTAGAACTGTACATGGGGATTCCAACCCTGGGACTGTACATGGGGATTCCAACCTTGGGACTGTACATGGCGATTCAAACTCTGGGACTGTAGATGGGGATTCCAACCCTGGGACAGTACATGGGGATTCTAATCTTGGCACTGTACATGGGGATTCCAACCCTGGGACTGTACATGGTGATTCCAACGCTGGGACTGTACATCTGGATTCTCACCCTGGGACTGAACATGGGGATTCCAACCCTGAGACGGTACATGGGGATTCTAACCTTGGGAGTGTACATGGGGATTCTAACCCTGGGACTGTACATGGGGATTCCAACTCTGGGACTGTTCATGGGGATTCCAACCCTGGGACTGTACATGGGGATTCTAACTCTGGGACAGTACATGGGGATTCTAACCTTGTGACTGTACATGGGGATTCCAACCCTGGGACTGTACATGGGGATTCCAAATCTGGCACTGTACATGGGGATTCCAACCCTGGGACTGTACATGGGGATTCCAACCCTGGGAATGTACATCGGGATTCTAGCCCTGGGACAGTACATGGGGATTCCAACCCTGGGACTGTACATGGGGATTGTAACCGTGGGACTGTTCATGGGGATTCTAACCCTGGGACTGTAGATGGGGATTCTAACCTTGGGACTGTACATGGGGATTCCAACCCTGGGACTGTACATGGGGATTCCAACCCTGGGACTGTACATGGGGAGTCCAGCCCTGGGACTGTACATGGGGATTCTAACCATGGGACTGTACATGGGGATTCCCAAGCTGGGACTGTACATGGGGATTCCAACCTTGGGACTGTACATGGCGATTCAAATTCTGGGACTGTAGATGGGGATTCCAACCCTGGGACAGTACATGGGGATTCTAATCTTGGCACTGTACATGGGGATTCCAACCCTGGGACTGTACATGGTGATTCCAACGCTGCGACTGTACATCAGGATTCTCACCCTGGGACTGAACATGGGGATTCCAACCCTGAGACGGTACATGGGGATTCTAACCTTGGGAGTGTACATGGGGATTCTAACCCTGGGACTGTACATGGGGATTCCAACTCTGAGACTGTTCATGGGGATTCCAACCCTGGGACTGTACATGGGGATTCTAACTCTGGGACAGTACATGGGGATTCTAACCTTGTGACTGTACATGGGGATTCCAACCCTGGGACTGTACATGGGGATTCCAAATCTGGCACTGTACATGGGGATTCCAACCCTGGGACTGTACATGGGGATTCCAACCCTGGGAATGTACATCGGGATTCTAGCCCTGGGACAGTACATGGGGATTCCAACCCTGGGACTGTACATGGGGATTGTAACCGTGGGACTGTTCATGGGGATTCTAACCCTGGGACTGTAGATGGGGATTCTAACCTTGGGACTGTACATGGGGATTCCAACCCTGGGACTGTACATGGGGATTCCAACCCTGGGACTGTACATGGGGAGTCCAGCCCTGGGACTGTACATGGGGATTCTAACCATGGGACTGTACATGGGGATTCCCAAGCTGGATCTGTACATGGGGATTCCAACCCTGGGAATGTACATGGGGATTCCAGCCCTGGGAATGTACATGGGGATTCCAACCCTGGGACTGTACATGGGGATTCCAACCCTGGGACCGTACATGGGGATTCTAACCCTGGGACTGTACATGGGGATTCCAACCCTGGGACTGTACATGGTGATTCCAACCCTAGGACAGTACATGGGGATTCTAATCTTGGGACTGTACATGGGGATTCTGACCCTGGGACTGTACATGGGGATTCCAACCCTGGGACTGTACATGGGGATTCCGACCCGGTGACTGTACATGGGGATTCTGACCCTGGGGCTGTACATGGGGATTCTAAACGTGGGACTGTACATGCGGATTCTAACCCTGGCACTGTACATGGGGATTCCAACCCTGGGACTGTAGATGGGGATTCTAGCCTTGTGACTGTACATGTGGATTCGAACACTGGGACTGTACATGGGGATTCTGAACCTGGGGCTGTACATGGGGACTCCGACCCTGGGACTGTACATGGGGAGTCCAACTCTGGGACTGTCCATGGGGATTCCAAACCTGGGACTGTACATGGGGATTCCAGCCCTGGGACTGTACATGGGGATTCCAGCCCTTGGACTGTACATGGGGATTCCAACACTGGGAATGTACATGGGGATTCCAGCCCTGGGAATGTACATGGGGATTCCAACCCTGGGACTGTACATGGGGATTCCAAGCCTGGGACTGTACATGGGGATTCCAACCCTGGGACCGTACATGGGGATTCCAAACCTGGGACTGTACATGGGGATTCCAACCCTGGGACTGTGAATGGGGATTCAAACTCTGGGACTGTACATGGGGATTCTAGCCCTGGGACTGTAAATGGGGATTCCAACCCTGGGACTGTACATGGGGATTCCAACCCTGGGACTGTACATGGGGATTCTAACCCTGGGACTGTACATGGGGATTCTAACCCTGGGACTGTACATGGGGATTCCAACCCTAGGACGGTACATGGAGATTCTAAACTTGGGACTGTACATGGGGATTCTAAACCTGGTACTGTACATCGGGATTCCAATTCTGGGACTGAACATGGGGATTCCATACCTGGGACGCTACATGGGGATTCTAACCTTGGGACTGTACATGGGGATTCCCATGCTGGGACTGTACATGGGGATTCCAACCCTGGGACTGTACATGGGGATTCTACCCTTGCGACTCTACATTTGGATTCTAAACCTGGGACTGTACATGGCGATTTTAACCCTGGGACTGTACATGGGGATTCTAACTCTGGGACAGTACATGGGGATTCTAACCCTGGGACTGTAGATGGGGATTCTAACCTTGGGACTGTACATGGGGATTCCAACCCTGGGACTGTACATATTCATTCTAACCTTGTGACTGTACATATGGATTCGAACCCTGGGGCTGTACATGGGGATTCCAACCCTGGGACTGTACATGGGGATTCTACCCTTGCGACTCTACATTTGGATTCTAAACCTGGGACTGTACGTGGCGATTCTAACCCTGGGACTGTACATGGGGATTCTAACTCTGGGACAGTACATGGGGATTCTAACCCTGGGACTGTAGATGGGGATTCTAACCTTGGGACTGTACATGGGGATTCCAACCCTGGGACTGTACATATTCATTCTAACCTTGTGACTGTACATATGGATTCGAACCCTGGGGCTGTACATGGGGATTCCAACACTGGGACTATTGATGGGGATTCCAAACCTGGGACTGTACATGGGGATTCCAACCCTGGAACTGTACATGGGGATTCCAACCCTGGGACTGTACATGGGGATTCCAACCCTGGGACTGTACATGGCGATTCAAACACTGGGACTGTACATGGGGATTCCAACCCTGGGACTGTACATGGGGATTCTAACCCTTGGACTGTACATGGGGATTCTAACCTTGGGATTGTACATGGGGATTCCAACGCTGGGAATGTACATCGGGATTCTAACCCTGGGACTGTACATGGGGATTCCAACCCTGGGACTGAACATGGGGATTCCAACCCTGAGACGGTAGATGGGGTTTCCAACTCTGGGACTGTACATGGGGAGTCCAACCCTGAGACTGGACATGGGGATTCTAACCCTGGGACTGTATATCGGGATTCCAATCCTGGGACTGTACATGGGACTGTACATGGGGATTCCAACTCTGGGACTGTACATGGGGATTCCAACCCTGGGATGCTACATGGGGATTCTAACCCTAGGACAGTACATGGGGATTCTAATCTTGGGACTGTACATGGGGATTCTAACCCTGGGACTGTACATGGGGATTCCAACCCTAGGACAGTACATGGGGATTCTAATCTTGGGACTGTACATGGGGATTCTAACCCTGGGACTGTACATGGGGATTCCAACCCTAGGACAGTACATGGGGATTCTAACCCCGTGACTGTACATGGGGATTCTAACCTTGGGACTGTACATGGGGATTCCAACCCTGGGACTGTACATGGGGATTCTAACCTTGCGACTCTACATGGGGATTCTGACCCTGGGACTGTACATGGGGATTCCAACCCTGGGACTGTACATGGGGATTCTAACACTGGGACTGTACATGGGGATTCCAACCCTGGGATTGTAGATCGGCATTTTAACCTTGGGACTGTACATGGGGATTCCAACCCTGGAACTGTACATGGGGATTCCAACCCTGGGACTGTACATGGGGATTCCAACCCTGGGACTGTACATGGCGATTCAAACTCTGGGACAGTACATGGGGATTCCAACCCTGGGACTGTACATGGGGATTCTAACCCTTGGACTGTACATGGGGATTCCAACGCTGGGACTGTACATTGGGATTCTAACCCTGGGACTGTACATGGGGATTCCAACCCTGGGACTGAACATGGGGATTCCAACCCTGAGACGGTAGATGGGGATTCTAACCTTGGGAGTGTACATGGGGATTCTAACCCTCGGACTGTAAATGGGGATTCCAACTCTGGGACTGTACATGGGGAGTCCAACCCTGAGATTGGACATGGGGATTCTAACCCTGGGACAGTATATCGGGATTCCAATCCTGGGACTGAACATGGGGATTCCAACCCTGGGACGCTACATGGGGATTCTAATCTTGGGACTGTACATGGGGATTCTAACCCTGGGACTGTCCATGGGGATTCTAACCTTGGGACTGTGCATGGGAATTACAATGCTGGGACTGTACATGGGGATTCTACCCTTGCGACTCTACATGGGGATTCTGACCCTGGGACTGTACATGGGGATTCCAACCCTGGGACTGTACATGGGGATTCCAACCCTGGGACTGTACATATTCATTCTAACCTTGTGACTGTACATGTGGATTCGAACCCTGGGACTGTACATGGGGATTCTGACCCTGGGGCTGTACATGGGGACTCCGACCCTGGGACTGTACATGGGGAATCCAACCCTGGGGCTGTACATGTGGAGTCCAACACTGGGACTGTACACGGGGAGTCCAACTCTGGGACTGTACATGGGGATTCCAAACCTGGGACTGGACATGGGGATTCCAGCACTGGGACTGTACATGGGGATTCCAGCCCTGGGACTGTACATGGGGATTCCAACCCTGGGAATGTACATGGGGATTCCAGCCCTGGGAATGTACATGGGGATTCTAGCCCTGGGACTGTACATGGGGATTCCAACCCTGGGACTGTACATGGGGATTCTAACCCTGGGACTGTACATGGGGATTCTAACCCTGGGACTGTACATGGGGATTCCAGCCCTAGGACGGTACATGGAGATTCTAACCTTGGGACTGTACATGGGGATTCTAACCCTGGAACTGTACATGGGGATTCCAACCCTGAGACTGGACATGGGGATTCTAAACCTGGTACTGTACATCGGGATTCCAATTCTGGGACTGAACATGGGGATTCCATACCTGGGACGCTACATGGGGATTCTACGCTTGCGACTCTACATTTGGATTCTAAACCTGGGACTGTACATGGCGATTCTAACCCTGGGACTGTACATGGGGATTCTAACTCTGGGACAGTACATGGGGATTCTAACCCTGGGACTGTAGATGGGGATTCTAACCTTGGGACTGTACATGGGGATTCCAACCCTGGGACTGTACATATTCATTCTAACCTTGTGACTGTACATATGGATTCGAACCCTGGGGCTGTACATGGGGATTCCAACACTGGGACTGTTGATGGGGATTCCAAACCTGGGACTGTACATGGGGACTCCAACCCTGGAACTGTACATGGGGATTCCAACCCTGGGACTGTACATGGGGATTCCAACCCTGGGACTGTACATGGCGATTCAAACTCTGGGACTGTACATGGGGATTCCAACCCTGGGACTGTACATGGGGATTCTAACCCTTGGACTGTACATGGGGATTCTAACCTTGGGATTGCACATGGGGATTCCAACGCTGGGAATGTACATCGGGATTCTAACCCTGGGACTGTACATGGGGATTCCAACCCTGGGACTGAACATGGGGATTCCAACCCTGAGACGGTAGATGGGGATTCCAAATCTGGGACTGTACATGGGGATTCTAACCCTGGGACTGTATATCGGGATTCCAATCCTGGGACTGAACATGGGGATTCCAACCCTGGGACTGTACATGGGGATTCTAACCCTGGGACTGTATATCGGGATTCCAATCCTGGGACTGAACATGGGGATTCCAACCCTGGGACTGTACATGGGGATTCCAACCCTACGACAGTACATGGGGATTCTAATCTTGGGACTGTACATGGGGATTCTAACCCTGTGACTGTACATGGGGATTCTAACCTTGGGACTGTACATGGGGATTACAATGCTGGGACTGTACATGGGGATTCCAACCCTGGGACTGTACATGGGGATTCTAACCTTGCGACTCTACATGGGGATTCTGACCCTGGGACTGTACATGGGGATTCCAACCCTGGGACTGTACATGGGGATTCTAACACTGGGACTGTACATGGGGATTCTGACCCTGGGACTGTACATGGGGATTCCAACCCTGGGACTGTACATGGGGATTCCAACCCTGGGACTGTACATGGGGATTCCAACCCTGGAACTGTACATGGGGATTCCAACCCTGGGACTGTACATGGGGATTCCAACCCTGGGAGTGTACATGGGGATTCTAACCCTGGGACTGTCCATGGGGATTCCAACTCTGGGACTGTACATGGGGAGTCCAACCCTGAGATTGGACATGGGGATTCTAACCCTGGGACAGTATATCGGGATTCCAATCCTTGGACTGAACATGGGGATTCCAACCCTGGGACGCTACATGGGGATTCGAATCTTGGGACTGAACATGGGGATTCTAACCCTGGGACTGTAGATGGGGATTCCAACCCTGGGACTGTACATATTCATTCTAACCTTGTGACTGTACATATGGATTCGAACCCTGGGGCTGTACATGGGGATTCGAACCCTGGGACTGTACATGGGGATTCTGACCCTGGGGCTGTACATGTGGATTCGAACCCTGGGACTGTACATGGGGATTCTGACCCTGGGGCTGTACATGTGGATTCGAACCCTGGGACTGTACATGGGGATTCTGACCCTGGGACTGTACATGTGGATTCGAACCCTGGGACTGTACATGGGGATTCTGACCCTGGGGCTGTACATGGGGACTCCGACCCTGGGACTGTACATGGGGATCCTAACCTGGGACTGGACATGGGGATTCCAGCACTGGGACTGTACATGGGGATTCCAGCCCTGGGACTGTACATGGGGATTCCAACCCTGGGAATGTACATGGGGATTCCAGCCCTGGGAATGTACATGGGGATTCTAGGCCTGGGACTGTACATGGGGATTCCAACCCTGGGACTGTACATGGGGATTCCAACCCTGGGACTGTACATGGGGATCCTAACCTTGGGCCTGTACATAGGGATTCCCATGCTGGGACTGTACATGGGGATTCCAACCCTGGGACTGTACATGGGGACTCTACCCTTGCGACTCTTCATTTGGATTCTAAACCTGGGACTGTACATGGCCATTCTAACCCTGGGACTGTACATGTGGATTCTAACTCTGGGACAGTACATGGGGTTTCTAACCCTGGGACTGTAGATGGGGATTCTAACCTTGGGACTGTACATGGGGATTCCAACCCTGGGACTGTACATGGGGATTCTACCCTTGCGACTCTACATTTGGATTCTAAACCTGGGACTGTACATGGCGATTCTAACCCTGGGACTGTACATGGGGATTCTAACTCTGGGACAGTACATGGGGATTCTAACCCTGGGACTGTAGATGGGGATTCTAACATTGGGACTGTACATGGGGATTCCAACCCTGGGACTGTACATATTCATTCTAACCTTGTGACTGTACATATGGATTCGAACCCTGGGGCTGTACATGGGGATTCCAACACTGGGACTGTCGATGGGGATTCCAAACCTGGGACTGTACATGGGGATAACAGCCCTGGGACTGTACATGGGGATTCCAGCCCTGGGACTGTACATGGGGATTCAAACCCTGGGACTGTACATGGGGATTCTAACCCTGGGACTGCAGATGGGGTTTCTAACCCTGGGATTGTACATGGGGATTCCAACCCTGGAACTGTACATGGGGATTCCAACCCTGGGACTGTACATGGCGATTCAAACTCTGGGACTGTACATGGGGATTCTAACCCTTGGACTGTACATGTGGATTCTAACCTTGGGATTGTACATGGGGATTCCAACGCTGGGACTGTACATGGGGATTCTAACCCTTGGACTGTACATGTGGATTCTAACCTTGGGATTGTACATGGGGATTCCAACGCTGGGACTGTACATCGGGATTCTAACCCTGGGACTGTACATGGGGATTCCAACCCTGGGACTGAACATGGGGATTCCAACCCTGAGACGGTAGATGGGGATTCTAACCTTGGGAGTGTACATGGGGATTCTAACCCTGGGACTGTACATGGGGATTCCAACTCTGGGACTGTACATGGGGAGTCCAACCCTGAGACTGGACATGGCGATTCTAACCCTGGGACTGCATATCGGGATTCCAATCCTGGGACTGAACATGGGGATTCTAACCCTAGGGCAGTACATGGGGATTCTAATCTTGGGACTGTACATGGGGATTCTAACCCTGGGACTGTACATGGGGATTCCAACCCTAGGACAGTACATGGGGATTCTAATCTTGGGACTGTACATGGGGATTCTAATCCTGGGACTGTACATGGGGATTCTAACCTTGGGACTGTACATGGGCATTACAATGCTGGGACTGTACATGGGGATTCCAACCCTGGGACTGTACATGGGGATTCTACCCTTGCGACTCTACATGGGGATTCTGAACCTGGGACTGTACATGGGGATTCCAACCCTGGGACTGTACATGGGGATTCCAACCCTGGGACTGTAGATGGGGATTATAACCTTGGGACTGTACATGGGGATTCCAACCCTGGAACTGTACATGGGGATTCTAACCCTGGGACTGTACACAGGGATTCCAACCCTGGGACTGTAGATGGGGATTATAACCTTGGGACTGTACATGGGGATTCCAACCCTGGAACTGTACATGGGGATTCCAACCCTGGGACTGTACATGGGGATTCCAACGCTGGGACTGTACATTGGGATTCTAACCCTGGGACTGTACATGGGGATTCCAACCCTGGGACTGAACATGGGGATTCCAACGCTGAGACGGTAGATGGGGATTCTAACCTTGGGAGTGTACATGGGGATTCTAACCCTGGGACTGTACATGGGGATTCCAACTCTGGGACTGTACATGGGGAGTCGAACCCTGAGATTGGACATGGGGATTCTAACCCTGGGACAGGATATCGGGATTCGAATCCTGGGACTGAACATCGGGATTCCAACCCTGGGACGCGACATGGGGATTCTAATCTTGGGACTGTACATGGGGATTCTAACCCTGGGACTGTACATGGGGACTGCACATGGGGATTACAATGCTGGGACTGTACATGGGGATTCCAACCCTGGGACTGTACATGGGGATTCTACCCTTGCGACTCTACATGGGGATTCTGACCCTGGGACTGTACATGGGGATTCCAACCCTGGGACTGTACATGGGGATTCTAACCCTGGGACTGTACATGGGGATTCCAACCCTGGGACAGTACATGGGGATTCCAACCCTGGGACTGTACATGGGGATTCCAACCCTGGGACAGTACATGGGGATTCCAACCCTGGGACTGTAGATGGGGATTCTAACCTTGGGACTGTACATGGGGATTCCAACCCTGGGACTGTACATATTCATTCTAACCTTGGGACTGTACATGTGGATTCGGACCCTGGGACTGTACATGGGGATTCTGACCCTGGGGCTGTACATGGGGACTCCGACCCTGGGACTGTACATGGGGAATCCAACCCTGGGACTGTACATGTGGAGTCCAACACTGGGACTGTACATGGGGAGTCCAACTCTGGGACTGGACATGGGGATTCCAGCACTGGGACTGTACATGGGGATTCCAGCCCTGGGACTGTACATGGGGATTCCAACCCTGGGACTGTACATGGGGATTCCAACCCTGGGACTGTACATGGGGATTCTAACCCTGGGACTGTACATGGGGATTCCAACCCGGGGACGGTACATGGGGATTCCAACCCTGGGACTGTACATGGGGATTCCAACCCTGGGACTGTCCATGGGGATCCTAACCTTGGGCCTGTAAATGGGGATTCCAAACCTGGGACTGTACATGGGGATTCTAACCGTGGGACTGTACATGGGGATTCTAACCTTGGGACTGTACATGGCGATTCTAACCTTGGGACTGTACATGGGGATTCCAACGCTGGGACTGTGCATGGGGATTCCAACGCTGGGACTGTGCATGGGGATTCCAACCCTGGGACTGTACATGGGGATTCCAACCCTGTGACTGTACATGGGGATTCTGACCCTGGGGCTGTACATGGGGATTCTAAACCTGGAACTGTACATGGCGATTCTAACCCTGGGACTGTACATGGGGATTCCAACCCTGGGACTGTACATGGGGATTGTAACCCTGGGACTGTACATGGGGTTTCCAACACTGGGACTGTACATGGGGATTCCAACCATGGCACTGTACATCGGGATTCTAGCCCTGGGACTGCACATGGGGATTCCAAATCTGGGACTGTACATGGGGATTCCAGCCCTGGGACTGTACATGGGGAGTCCAACCCTGAGACTGCACATGGGAAATCTAACCCAGAGACTGTACATGGGGATTCTAACCCTGGGATGCGACATAGGGATTCTAACCTTGGGACTGTACATGGGGATCCTAACCTTGGGCCTGTAACTGGGGATTCCAACCCTGGGACTGCAAATGGGGATTCCAACCCTGGGAAAGTACATGGGGATTCTAACCTTGGGACTGTACATGGGGATTCCAACGCTGGGACTGTACATGGGGATACCAACACTGGGACTATACATGGGGATTCTAACTCTGGGACAGTACATGGGGATTCTAACCGTGGGACTGTACATGGGGATTCCAACACTGGGTCTGTACATTGGGAGCCCAACCCTGGGACTGTACATGGGGATTCCAACTCTGGGACTGTACATGGGGATTCCAACACTGGGACTGTACATGGGGATTCCAAGCCTGGGACTGTACATGGGGATTCCAGCCCTGGGACTGTACATGGGAATTCTAACCTTGGGACTGTACATGGGAATTCCAACTCTGGGACTGTACATGGGGATTCTAACCTTGGGTCTGTACATGGGGATCCTAACCTTGGGACTGTAAATGGGGATTCCAACCCTGGGACTGTACATGGGGATTCCAACCCTGGGACTGTACATGGGGATTCCAACCCTGCGACAGTACATGGGGATTCTAATCTTGGGACTGTACATGGGGATTCTAACCCTGGGACTGTACATGGGGATTCTAACCTTGGGACTGTACATGGGGATTCCAACGCTGGGACTGTACATGGGGATTCCAACCCTGGGACGGTACAGGGGATTGTAACCCTGGAACTGTACATGGGGATTCCAACCCTGGGAATGTATATGGGGATTCTAACCCTGGGACTGTAGATGGGGTTTCTAACTCTGGGATTGTATATGGGGATTCCAACCCTGGGACCGTACATGCAGATTCCCACCCTGGGCCTGTACATGGCGATGCAAACTCTGGGACTGTACACGGGGATTCTAACCCTGGGACTGTACATGGGGATTCCAACTCTGGGACTGTGCATGGGCTTTCCCGCCCTGGGACTGTACATGGGGAGTTCAACCCTGAGACTGTACATGGGGATTCTAACCCTGGGACGCGCCATGGGGATTCTAACCTTGGGACTGTACATGGGGATCCTAACCTTGGGCCTGTAACTGGGGATACAACCCTGGGACTGTACATGGGGATTCCAACACTGGGACTGTAAATGGGGATTCTACCCTTGCGACTCTACATGGGGATTCTGACCCTGGGACTGTACATGGGGATTCCAACCCTGGGACTGTACATAGGGATTCTAACCCTGGGACTGTACATGGGGATTCTAACTCTGGGACTGTACATGGGGATTCCAACCCTGGGACTGTACATGGGGATTGTAACCCTGGAACTGTACATGGGGATTCCAACCATGGGACTGTACATGGGGATTCCAACCCTGGGACTGTACATGGGGATTCTAACCATGGGACTGTACATGGGAATTCCAGCCCTGAAACTGTACATGGGGAATCCAGCCCTGGGAATGTACATGGGGATTCCAGATCTGGGAATGTACATGGGGATTCCAACCCTCTGACTGTATATGTGGATTCCAACTCTGGGACTGTACATGGGGATTCCAACCCTGGGACTGTACATGGGGGTTCCTACCCTGGGACTATACATGGGGATTCCAACACTGGGACTGTACATGGGGATTCCAACCCTGGGACTGTACAAGGGGATTTTAACCCTGGGACTGTGCATCGGGATTCCAACCCTGGGACTGTAATTGGGGATTCCAACCCTGGGACTGTAAATGGGGATTCAAACTCTGGGGCAGTACATGGGGATTCTAGCCCTGGGACTGCACATGGGGATTCCAAATCTGGGACTGCACATGGGAAATCTAACCCGGAGACTGTACATGGGGATTCTAACCCTGGGACGCGACATAGGGATTCTAACCTTGGGACTGTACATGGGGATCCTAACCTTGGGCCTGTAACTGGGGATTCCAACCCTGGGACTGTAAATGGGGATTCTAACCTTGGGACTGTACATGGGGATTCCAACGCTGGGACTGCACATGGGGATACCAACACTGGGACTATACATGGGGATTCTAACTCTGGGACAGCACATGGGGATTCTAACCGTGGGACTGTACATGGGGATTCCAACACTGGGTCTGTACATTGGGAGCCCAACCCTGGGACTGTACATGGGGATTCCAACTTTGGGACTGTACATGGGGATTCCAACACTGGGACTGTACATGGGGATTCCAAACCTGGGACTGTACATGGGGATTCCAGCCCTGGGACTGTACATGGGGATTCCAACCCTGGGACTGTACATGGGGATTCTAACCTTGGGACTGTACATGGGAATTCTAACCCTGGGACTGTACATGGGGATTCCAACTCTGGGACTGTACATGGGGATTCTAACCTTGGGTCTGTACATGGGGATCCTAACCTTGGGCCTGTAAATGGGGATTCCAACCCTGGGACTGTACATGGGGATTCCAACCCTGGGACTGTACATGGGGATTCCAACCCTGCGACAATACATGGGGATTCTAATCTTGGGACTGTACATGGGGATTCTAACCCTGGGACTGTACATGGGGATTCTAACCTTGGGACTGTACGTGGGGATTCCAACGCTGGGACTGTACATGGGGATTCCAACCCTGTGACTGTACATGGGGACTCTGACCCTGGGACTGTACATGGGGATTCCAACACTGGGACTGTACATGGGGATTCCAACACTGGGACTGTACATGGGGATTCCAAACTTGGGACTGTACATGGGGATTCCAGCCCTGGGATTGTACATGGGGATTCCAGCCCGGGGACTGTACATGGGGATTCCAACCCAGGAACTGTACATGGGGATTCTAACCCTGGGACTGTACATGGGGATTCCAACCTTGGGACTGCACATGGGGATTCCAACCCTGGGACTGCACATGGGGATTCCAACCCTGGGACGGTACAGGGGATTGTAACACTGGAACTGCACATGGGGATTCCAACCCTGGGAATGTATATGGGGATTCTAACCCTGGGACTGTAGGTGGGGTTTCTAACCCTGGGATTGTACATGGGGATTCCAACAATGGGACCGTACATGCAGATTCCCACCCTGGGACTGTACATGGCGATGCAAACTCTGGGACTGTACACGGGGATTCTAACCCTGGGACTGTACATGGGGATTCCAACTCTGGGACTGTACATGGGCTTTCCCGCCCTGGGACTGTACATGGGGAGTTCAACCCTGAGACTGTACATGGGAATTCTAACCCTGGGACTGTACATGGGGATTCCAACCCTGGGACTGTACATGGGGATTCTACCCTTGCGACTCTACATGGGGATTCTGACCCTGGGACTGTACATGGGGATTCCAACCCTGGGACTGTACATGGGGATTCTAAACCTGGGACTGTACATAGGGATTCTAACCCTGGGAATGTACATGGGGATTCTAACCCTGGGACTGTACATGGGGATTCCAACCCTGGGACTGTAGATGGGGATTGTAACCCTGGAACTGTACATGGGGATTCCAACCATGGGACTGTACATGGGGATTCCAACCCTGGGACTGTACATGGGGATTCTACCCTTGCGACTCTAGATGGGGATTCTGACCCTGGGACTGTACATGGGGATTCCAACCCTGGGACTGTACATGTGGATTCTAAACCTGGGACTGTATATAGGGATTCTAACCCTGGGACTGTACATGGGGATTCTAACCCTGGGACTGTACATGGGGATTCCAACCCTGGGACTGTACATGGGGATTGTAACACTGGAACTGTACATGGGGATTCCAACCATGGGACTGTACATGGGGATTCCAACCCTAGGACTGTACATGGGGATTCTAACCATGGGACTGTACATGGGAATTCCAGCCCTGAAACTGTACATGGGGAATCCAGCCCTGGGAATGTACATGGGGATTCCAGACCTGGGAATGTACATGGGGATTCCAACCCTCTGACTGTATATGGGGATTCCAACTCTGGGACTGTACATGGGGATTCCAACCCTGGGACTGTACATGGGGGTTCCTACCCTGGGACTATACATGGGGATTCCAACACTGGAACTGTACATGGGGATTCCAACCCTGGGACTGTACAAGGGGATTTCAACCCTGGGACTGTACATCAGGATTCTAACCCTGGGCCTGTACATGGGGATTCCAACCCTGGGACTGTAATTGGGGATTCCAACCGTGGGACTGTAAATGGGGATTCAAACTCTGGGGCAGTACATGGGGATTCTAGCCCTGGGACTGCACATGGGGATTCCAAATCTGGGACTGTACATGGGGATTCCAGCCCTGGGACTGTACATGCGGATTCCAACCCTGGGACTGTACATGCGGATTCCAACCCTGGGACTGTACATGGCGATTCAAACTCTGGGACTGTACATGGGGATTCTAGCCCTGGGACCGTACATGGGGATTCCAACACTGGGACTGTAGATGGGGATTCTAACCTTGGGACTGTACATATTCATTCTAACCTTGTGACTGTACATATGGATTCTAACCCTGGGACTGTACATGGGGATTCTGAACCTGGGGCTGTACATGGGGATTCCAACTCGGGGACTGTACATGGGGATTCCAATACAGGGACTGTAGATGGGGATTCCAAACCTGGGACTGTAAATCGGGATTCCAGCCCTGGGACTGTACATGGGGATTCCAGCCCTGGGACTGTACATGTGGATTCCAACCCTGGGACAGTACATGGGGATTCTAACCCAGGGACTGCAGATGGGGTTTCTAACCCTGGGATTGTACATGGAGATTCCAAACCTGGAACTGTACATGGAGATTCCAACCCTGGAACTGTGCATGGAGATTCCAACCCTGGGACTGTACATGGGGATTCTAGCCCTGGGACGGTACATGGGGATTCTAACCTTGTGACTGTACATGGGAATTCTAACCCTGGGACTGTACATGGGGATTCCAACTCTGGGACTGTACATGGGGATTCTAATCTTGGGACTGTACATGGGGATTCTAACCCTGGGACTGTACATGGGGATTCCAACCCTGGGACTGTACATGGGGATTCCAACACTGGGACTGTACATGGGGATTCCAACACTGGGACTGTACATGGGGTTTCTAACCCTGGGATTGTAAATGGGGATTCCAGCCTTGGGACTGTACATGGGACTTCCAGCCCTGGGAATGTACATGGGGAGTCCAACCCTGGACTGTACATGGGGATTTCAACCCTGGGACTGTACATGGGGATTCCAACCTTGGGACTGCACATGGGGATTCCAACCCTGGGACGGTACAGGGATTGTAACACTGGAACTGTACATGGGGATTCTAACCCTGGGACGTGACATGGGGATTCTAACCTTGGGACTGTACATGGGGATCCTAACCTTGGGCCTGTAACTGGGGATACAACCCTGGGACTGTACATGGGGATTCCAACCCTGGGACTGTACATGGGGATTCTAAACCTGGGACTGTACATGGGGATTCTAACCCTGGGACTGTCCATGGGGATTCTAACCATGGGACTGTACATGGGAATTCCAGCCCTGAAACATACATGGGAAATCCAGCCCTGGGAATGTACATGGGGATTCCAGACCTGGGAATGTACATGGGGATTCCAACCCACTGACTGTATATGGGGATTCCAACTCTGGGACTGTCCATGGGGATTCCAACCCTGGGACTGTACATGGGGGTTCCTACCCTGGGACTTTACTTGGGGATTCCAACACTGGGACTGTACAAGGGGATTTCAACCCTGGGCCTGTACATGGGGATTCCAACCCTGGGACTGTAATTGGGGATTCCAACCCTGCGACTGAACATGGGGATTCCAACCCTGGGACTGTAAATGGGGATTCAAACTCTGGGGCAGTACATGGGGATTCTAGCCCTGGGACTGCACATGGGGATTCCAAATCTGGGACTGTACATGGGGATTCCAGCCCTGGGACTGTACATGGGGAGTCCAACCCTGAGACTGCACATGGGAAATCTAACCCAGAGACTGTACATGGGGATTCTAACCTTGGGACTGTACATGGGGATTCTAACCTTGGGACTGTACATGGGGATCCTAACCTTGGGCCTGTAACTGGGGATTCCAACCCTGGGACTGTAAATGGGGATTCCAACCCTGGGAAAGTACATGGGGATTCTAACCTTGGGACTGTACATGGGGATCCTAACCTTGGGACTGTACATGGGGATGCCAACCCTGGGACTGTAAATGGGGATTCCAACCCTGGGAAAGTACATGGGGATTCTAACCTTGGGACTGTACATGGGGATTCCAACGCTGGGACTGCACATGGGGATACCAACACTGGGACTATACATGGGGATTCTAACTCTGGGACAGCACATGGGGATTCTAACCGTGGGACTGTACATGGGGATTCCAACACTGGGTCTGTACATTGGGAGCCCAACCCTGGGACTGTACATGGGGATTCCAACTCTGGGACTGTACATGGGGATTCCAACACTGGGACTGTACATGGGGATTCCAAACCTGGGACTGTACATGGGGATTCCAGCCCTGGGACTGTACATGGGGATTCCAACCCTGGGACTGTACATGGGGATTCCAACTCTGGGACTGTACATGGGGATTCCAACAGTGGGACTGTACATGGGGATTCCAAACCTGGGACTGTACATGGGGATTCCAGCCCTGGGACTGTACATGGGGATTCCAACCCTGGGACTGTACATGGGGATTCTATCCTTGGGACTGTACATGGGAATTCTAACCCTGGGACTGTACATGGGGATTCCAACTCTGGGACTGTACATGGGGATTCTAACCTTGGGTCTGTACATGGGGATCCTAACCTTGGGCCTGTAAATGGGGATTCCAACCCTGGGACTGTACATGGGGATTCCAACCCTGGGACTGTACATGGGGATTCCAACCCTGCGACAGTACATGGGGATTCTAATCTTGGGACTGTACATGGGGATTCTAACCCTGGGACTGTACATGGGGATTCTAACCTTGGGACTGTACATGGGGATTCCAACGCTGGGACTGTACATGGGGATTCCAACCCTGTGACTGTACATGGGGACTCTGACCCTGGGACTGTACATGGGGATTCCAACCCTGGGACGGTACAGGGGATTCTAACCCTGGGACGCGACATGGGGATCCTAACCTTGGGACTGTACATGGGGATCCTAACCTTGGGCCTGTAACTGGGGATTCCAACCCTGGGACTGGACATGGGGATTCTACCCTTGCGACTCTACATGGGGATTCTGACCCTGGGACTGTACATGGGGATTCCAACCCTGGGACTGTACATGGGGATTCTAAACCTGGGACTGTACATGGGGATTCTAACCCTGGGACTGTACATGGGGATTCTAACCCCGGGACTGTACATGGGGATTCCAGACCTGGGAATGTACATGGGGATTCCAACCCTCTGACTGTATATGGGGATTCCAACTCTGGGACTGTACATGGGGATTCCAGCCCTGGGACTGTGCATGGGGGTTCCTACCCTGGGACTATACTTGGGGATTCCAACACTGGGACTGTACAAGGGGATTTCAACCCTGGGACTGTACAAGGGGATTTCAACCCTGGGACTGTACATGGGGATGCCAACCCTGGGACTGTACATGGGGATTCCAACACTGGGACTGTACATGGGGATTCCAACACTGGGACTGTACATGGGGATTCCAAACCTGGGACTGTACATGGGGATTCCAGCCCTGGGATTGTACATGGGGCTTCCAGCCCTGGGACTGTACATGGGGATTCCAACCCAGGAACTGTACATGGGGATTCTAACCCTGGGACTGTACATGGGGATTCCAACCTTGGGACTGCACATGGGGATTCCAACCCTGGGACTGCACATGGGGATTCGAACCCTGGGACGGTACAGGGGATTGGAACACTGGAACTGTACATGGGGATTGCAACCCTGGGAATGTATATGGGGTTCTAACCCTGGGACTGTAGGTGGGGTTTCTAACCCTGGGATTGTACATGGGGATTCCAACCCTGGGACCGTGCATGCAGATTCCCACCCTGGGACTGTACATGGCGATGCAAACTCTGGGACTGGACACGGGGATTCTAAACCTGGGACTGTACATGGGGATTCCAACTCTGGGACTGTACATGTGCTTTCCCGTCCTGGGACTGTACATGGGGAGTTCAACCCTGAGACTGTACATGGGGATTCTAACCCTGTGACGTGACATGGGGATTCTAACCTTGGGACTGTACATGGGGATCCTAACCTTGGGCCTGTAACTGGGGATACAACCCTGGGACTGTACATGGGGATTCCAACCCTGGGACTGTACATGGGGATTCTACCCTTGCGACTCTACATGGGGATTCTGACCCTGGGACTGTACATGGGGATTCCAACCCTGGGACTGTACATGGGGATTCTAACCCTGGGACTGTACATGGGGATTCTAACCCTGGGACTGTACATGGGGATTCCAACCCTGGGACTGTACATGGGGATTGTCACCCTGGAACTGTACATGGGGATTCCAACCATGGGACTGTACATGGGGATTCCAACCCTGGGACTGTACATGGGGATTCTACCCTTGCGACTCTACATGGGGATTCTGACCCTGGGACTGTACATGGGGATTCCAACCCTGGGACTGTACATGTGGATTCTAAACCTGGGACTGTATATAGGGATTCTAACCCTGGGACTGTACATGGGGATTCTAATCCTGGGACTGTACATGGGGATTCCAGCCCTGGGACTGTACATGGGGATTCCAACCCTGGGAATGTACATGGGGATTCCAGCCCTGGAAATGTACATGGGGATTCTAGCCCTGGGACTGTACATGGGGATTCCAACCCTGGGACTGTACATGGGGATTCCAACCCTGGGACTGGACATGGGGATTCTAATCCTGGGACTGTACATGGGGATTCTAACCCTGGGACTGTACATGGGGATTCCAACCCGGGGACGGTACATGGGGATCCTAACCTTGGGCCTGTAAATGGGGATTCCAAACCATGGACTGTACATGGGGATTCTAACCGTGGGACTGTACATGGGGATTCTAACCTTGGGACTGTACATGGCGATTCTAACCTTGGGACTGTACATGGGGATTCCAACGCTGGGACTGTACATGGGGATTCCAACCCTGGGACTGTACATGGGGATTCCAACCCTGTGACTGTACATGGGGATTCTGACCCTGGGGCTGTACATGGGGATTCTAAACCTGGGACTGTACATGGCGATTCTAACCCTGGGACTGTAGATGGGGATTCCAACCCTGGGACTGTACATGGGGATTCTGAACCTGGGGCTGTACATGGGGATTCCAACTCTGGGACTGTACATGGGGATTCCAATACAGGGACTGTAGATGGGGATTCCAAACCTGGGACTGTACATCGGGATTCCAGCCCTGGGACTGGACATCGGGATTCCAGCCCTGGGGCTGTACATGGGGATTCTAAACCTGGGACTGTACATGGCGATTCTAACCCTGGGACTGCAGATGGGGTTTTAACCCTGGAACTGTACATGGAGATTCCAACCCTGGATCTGTGCATGGAGATTCCAACCCTGGGACTGTACATGGGGATTCTAGCCCTGGGACTATACATGGGGATTCTAACCTTGTGACTGTACATGGGAATTCTAACCCTGGGACTGTACATGGGGATTCCAACTCTGGCACTGTACATGGGGATTCTAACCTTGGGACTGTACATGGGGATCCTAACCTTGGGCCTGTAAATCGGGATTCCAACCCTGGGACTGTACATGGGGATTCCAACCCTGGGACTGTACATGGGGATTCCAACCCTGCGACAATACATGGGGATTCTAATCTTGGGACTGTACATGGGGATTCTAACCCTGGGACTGTACATGGGGATTCCAACCCTGTGACTGTACATGGGGATTCCAACACTGGGACTGTACATAGGGATTCCAACACTGGGACTATACATGGGGTTTCTAACCCTGGGATTGTAAATGCGGATTCCAGCCTTGGGACTGTACATGGGAATTCCAGCCCTGGGAATGTACATGGGGAGTCCAACACTGGACTGTACATGGGGATTTCAACCCTGGGACTGTACATGGGGATTCCAACCTTGGGACTGCACATGGGGATTCCAACCCTGGGACGGTACAGGGGATTGTAACACTGGAACTGTACATGGGGATTCCAACCCTGGGACCGTACATGCAGATTCCAACCCTGGGACTGTACATGGCGATGCAAACTCTGGGACTGTACACGGGGATTCTAACCCTGGGACTGTACATGGGGATTCCAACTCTGGGACTGTACATGGGCTTTCCCGCCCTGGGACTGTACATGGGGAGTTCAACCCTGAGACTGTACATGGGGATTCTAACCCTGGGACGCGACATGGGGATCCTAACCTTGGGCCTGTAACTGGGGATACAACCCTGGGACTGTACATGGGGATTCCAACCCTGGGACTGGACATGGGGATTCTACCCTTGCGACTCTACATGGGGATTCTGACCCTGGGACTGTACATGGGGATTCCAACCCTGGGACTGTACATGGGGATTCTAAACCTGGGACTGTACATGGGGATTCTAACCCTGGGACTGTACATGGGGATTCTAACCCCGGGACTGTACATGGGGATTCCAGACCTGGGAATGTACATGGGGATTCCAACCCTCTGACCGTATATGGGGATTCCAACTCTGGGACTGTACATGGGGATTCCAGCCCTGGGACTGTGCATGGGGGTTCCTACCCTGGGACTATACTTGGGGATTCCAACACTGGGACTGTACAAGGGGATTTCAACCCTGGGACTGTACAAGGGGATTTCAACCCTGGGACTGTACATGGGGATGCCAACCCTGGGACTGTACATGAGGATTCAAACTCTGGGACTGTACATGGGGATTCTAGCCCTGGGACCGTACATGGGGATTCCAACACTGGGACTGTACATGGGGATTCCAACCCTGGCACTGTACATCGGGATTCTAACCCTGGGCCTGTACATGAGGATTCCAACCCTGGGACTGTAATTGGGGATTCCAACCCTGCGACTGAACATGGGGATTCCAACCCTGGGACTGTAAATGGGGATTCAAACTCTGGGGCAGTACATGGGGATTCTAGCCCTGGGACTGCACATGGGGATTCTAACCTTGGGCCTGTAACTGGGGATTCCTACCCTGGGACTGGAAATGGGGATTCCAACCCTGGGAAAGTACATGGGGATTCTAACCTTGGGACTGTACATGGGGATACCAACACTGGGACTATACATGGGGATTCTAACTCTGGGACAGTACATGGGATTCTAACCGTGGGACTGTACATGGGGATTCCAACACTGGGTCTGTACATTGGGAGCCCAACCCTGGGACTGTACATGGGGATTCCAACTCTGGGACTGTACATGGGGATTCCAACACTGGGACTGTACATGGGGATTCCAAACCTGGGACTGTACATGGGGATTCCAGCCCTGGGACTGTACATGGGGATTCCAACCCTGGGACTGTACATGGGGATTCTAACCTTGGGACTGTACATGGGAATTCTAACCCTGGGACTGTACATGGGGATTCCAACTCTGGGACTGTACATGGGGATTCTAACCTTGGGTCTGTACATGGGGATCCTAACCTTGGGCCTGTAAATGGGGATTCCAACCATGGGACTGTACATGGGGATTCCAACCCTGGGACTGTACATGGGGATTCCAACCCTGCGACAGTACATGGGGATTCTAATCTTGGGACTGTACATGGGGATTCTAACCCTGGGACTGTACATGGGGATTCTAACCTTGGGACTGTACATGGGGATTCCAACGCTGGGACTGTACATGGGGATTCCAACCCTGTGACTGTACATGGGGACTCTGAACCTGGGACTGTACATGGGGATTCCAACACTGGGACTGTACATGGGGATTCCAACACTGGGACTGTACATGGGGATTCCAACCCTGGGAATGTATATGGGGATTCTAACCCTGGGACTCTAGGTGGGGTTTCTAACCCTGGGATTGTACATGGGGATTCCAACCCTGGGACCGTACATGCAGATTCCCACCCTGGGACTGTACATGGCGATGCAAACTCTGGGACTGTACACGGGGATTCTAACCCTGGGACTGTACATGGGGATTCCAACTCTGGGACTGTACATGGGCTTTCCCGCCCTGGGACTGTACATGGGGAGTTCAACCCTGAGACTGTACATGGGGATTCTAACCCTGGGACGCGACATGGGGATTCTAACCTTGGGACTGTACATGGGGATCCTAACCTTGGGCCTGTAACTGGGGATACAACCCTGGGACTGTACATGGGGATTCCAACCCTGGGACTGTACATGGGGATTCTACCCTTGTGACTCTGCATGGGGATTCTGACCCTGGGACTGTACATGGGGATTCCAACCCTGGGACTGTACATGGGGATTCTAAACCTGGGACTGTACATAGGGATTCCAACCCTGGGACTGTACATGGGGATTCTAACCCTGGGACTGTACATGGGGATTCCAACCCTGGGACTGTACATGGGGATTGTAACCCTGGAACTGTACATGGGGATTCTAACCCTGGGACTGTACATGGGGATACCAACCCTGGGACTGTACATGCGGATTCTAAACCTGGGACTGTACATGGGGTTTGTAACCCTGAGACTGTACATGGGGATTCTAACCCTGGGACTGTACATGGGGATTCCAACCCTGGGACTGTATATGGGGATTCTAACCCTGGAACTGTACATGGGGATTCCAACCATGGGACTGTACATGGGGATTCCAACCCTGGGACTGTACATGGGGATTCTAACCATGGGACTGTACATGGGAATTCCAGCCCTGAAACTGTACATGGGGAATCCAGCCCTGGGAATGTACATGGGGATTCCAACACTGGGACTGTACAAGGGGATTTCAACCCTGGGACTGTACAAGGGGATTTCAACCCTGGGACTGTACATGGGGATTCCAACCCTGGGACTGTACATGAGGATTCAAACTCTGGGACTGTACATGGGGATTCTAGCCCTGGGACTGTACATGGGGATTCCAACCCTGGCACTGTACATCGGGATTCTAACCCTGGGCCTGTACATGGGGATTCCAACCCTGGGACTGTAATTGGGGATTCCAACCCTGCGACTGAACATGGGGATTCCAACCCTGGGACTGTCAATGGGGATTCAAACTCTGGTGCAGTACATGGGGATTCTAGCCCTGGGACTGCACATGGGGATTCCAAATCTGGGACTGTACATGGGGATTCCAGCCCTGGGACTGTACATGGGGAGTCCAACCCTGAGACTGCACATGGGAAATCTAACCCAGAGACTGTACATGGGGATTCTAACCCTGGGACGCGACATAGGGATTCTAACCTTGGGACTGTACATGGGGATCCTAACCTTGGGCCTGTAACTGGGGATTCCAACCCTGGGACTGTAAATGGGGATTCCAACCCTGGGAAAGTACATGGGGATTCTAACCTTGGGACTGTACATGGGGATCCCAACACTGGGACTATACATGGGGATTCTAACTCTGGGACAGTACATGGGGATTCTAACCGTGGGACTGTACATGGGGATTCCAACACTGGGTCTGTACATTGGGAGCCCAACCCTGGGACTGTACATGGGGATTCCAACTCTGGGACTGTACATGGGGATTCCAACACTGGGACTGTACATGGGGATTCCAAACCTGGGACTGTACATGGGGATTCCAGCCCTGGGACTGTACATGGGGATTCCAACCCTGGGACTGTACATGGGGATTCTAACCTTGGGACTGCACATGGGAATTCTAACCCTGGGACTGTACATGGGGATTCCAACTCTGGGACTGTACATGGGGATTCTAACCTTGGGTCTGTACATGGGGAACCTAACCTTGGGCCTGTAAATGGGGATTCCAACCCTGGGACTGTACATGGGGATTCCAACCCTGGGACTGTACACGGGGATTCCAACCCTGCGACAGTACATGGGGATTCTAATCTTGGGACTGTACATGGGGATTCCAGCCCTGGGACTGTACATGGGGATTCTAACCTTGGGACTGTACATGGGGATTCCAACGCTGGGACTGTACATGGGGATTCCAACCTTTGACTGTACATGGGGACTCTGACCCTGGGACTGTACATGGGGATTCCAACACTGGGACTGTACATGGGGATTCCAACACTGGGACTGTACATGGGGATTCCAAACCTGGGACTGTACATGGGGATTCCAGCCCTGGGATTGTACATGGGGCTTCCAGCCCTGGGACTGTACATGGGGATTCCAACCCAGGAACTGTACATGGGGATTCTAACCCTGGGACTGTACATGGGGATTCCAACCTTGGGACTGCACATGGGGATTCCAACCCTGGGACTGCACATGGGGATTCGAACCCTGGGACGGTACAGGGGATTGGAACACTGGAACTGTACATGGGGATTGCAACCCTGGGAATGTATATGGGGATTCTAACCCTGGGACTGTAGGTGGGGTTTCTAACCCTGGGATTGTACATGGGGATTCCAACCCTGGGACCGTGCATGCAGATTCCCACCCTGGGACTGTACATGGCGATGCAAACTCTGGGACTGGACACGGGGATTCTAAACCTGGGACTGTACATGGGGATTCCAACTCTGGGACTGTACATGTGCTTTCCCGTCCTGGGACTGTACATGGGGAGTTCAACCCTGAGACTGTACATGGGGATTCTAACCCTGTGACGTGAAATGGGGATTCTAACCTTGGGACTGTACATGGGGATCCTAACCTTGGGCCTGTAACTGGGGATACAACCCTGGGACTGTACATGGGGATTCCTACCCTGGGACTGTACATGGGGATTCTACCCTTGCGACTCTACATGGGGATTCTGACCCTGGGACTGTACATGGGGATTCCAACCCTGGGACTGTACATGGGGATTCTAACCCTGGGACTGTACATGGGGATTCTAACCCTGGGACTGTACATGGGGATTCCAACCATGGGACTGTACATGGGGATTGTCACCCTGGAACTGTACATGGGGATTCCAACCATGGGACTGTACATGGGGATTCCAACCCTGGGACTGTACATGGGGATTCTACCCTTGCGACTCTACATGGGGATTCTGACCCTGGGACTGTACATGGGGATTCCAACCCTGGGACTGTACATGGGGATTCTAAACCTGGGACTGTATATAGGGATTCTAACCCTGGGACTGTACATGGGGATTCTAATCCTGGGACTGTACATGGGGATTCCAGCCCTGGGACTGTACATGGGGATTCCAACCCTGGGAATGTACATGGGGATTCCAGCCCTGGAAATGTACATGGGGATTCTAGCCCTGGGACTGTACATGGGGATTCCAACCCTGGGACTGTACATGGGGATTCCAACCCTGGGACTGGACATGGGGATTCTAATCCTGGGACTGTACATGGGGATTCTAACCCTGGGACTGTACATGGGGATTCCAACCCGGGGACGGTACATGGGGATCCTAACCTTGGGCCTGTAAATGGGGATTCCAAACCATGGACTGTACATGGGGATTCTAACCGTGGGACTGTACATGGGGATTCTAACCTTGGGACTGTACATGGCGATTCTAACCTTGGGACTGTACATGGGGATTCCAACGCTGGGACTGTACATGGGGATTCCAACCCTGGGACTGTACATGGGGATTCCAACCCTGTGACTGTACATGGGGATTCTGACCCTGGGGCTGTACATGGGGATTCTAAACCTGGGACTGTACATGGCGATTCTAACCCTGGGACTGTAGATGGGGATTCCAACCCTGGGACTGTACATGGGGATTCTGAACCTGGGGCTGTACATGGGGATTCCAACTCTGGGACTGTACATGGGGATTCCAATACAGGGACTGTAGATGGGGATTCCAAACCTGGGACTGTACATCGGGATTCCAGCCCTGGGACTGGACATGGGGATTCCAGCCCTGGGACTGTACATGTGGATTCCAACCCTGGGACAGTACATGGGGATTCTAACCCTGGGACTGCAGATGGGGTTTTAACCCTGGAACTGTACATGGAGATTCCAACCCTGGATCTGTGCATGGAGATTCCAACCCTGGGACTGTACATGGGGATTCTAGCCCTGGGACTATACATGGGGATTCTAACCTTGTGACTGTACATGGGAATTCTAACCCTGGGACTGTACATGGGGATTCCAACTCTGGCACTGTACATGGGGATTCTAACCTTGGGACTGTACATGGGGATCCTAACCTTGGGCCTGTAAATCGGGATTCCAACCCTGTGACTGTACATGGGGATTCCAACCCTGGGACTGTACATGGGGATTCCAACCCTGCGACAATACATGGGGATTCTAATCTTGGGACTGTACATGGGGATTCTAACCCTGGGACTGTACATGGGGATTCCAACCCTGTGACTGTACATGGGGATTCCAACACTGGGACTGTACATAGGGATTCCAACACTGGGACTGTACATGGGGTTTCTAACCCTGGGATTGTAAATGCGGATTCCAGCCTTGGGACTGTACATGGGAATTCCAGCCCTGGGAATGTACATGGGGAGTCCAACACTGGACTGTACATGGGGATTTCAACCCTGGGACTGTACATGGGGATTCCAACCTTGGGACTGCACATGGGGATTCCAACCCTGGGACGGTACAGGGGATTGTAACACTGGAACTGTACATGGGGATTCCAACCCTGGGACCGTACATGCAGATTCCAACCCTGGGACTGTACATGGCGATGCAAACTCTGGGACTGTACACGGGGATTCTAACCCTGGGACTGTACATGGGGATTCCAACTCTGGGACTGTACATGGGCTTTCCCGCCCTGGGACTGTACATGGGGAGTTCAACCCTGAGACTGTACATGGGGATTCTAACCCTGGGACGCGACATGGGGATTCTAACCTTGGGACTGTACATGGGGATCCTAACCTTGGGCCTGTAACTGGGGATACAACCCTGGGACTGTACATGGGGATTCCAACCCTGGGACTGGACATGGGGATTCTACCCTTGCGACTCTACATGGGGATTCTGACCCTGGGACTGTACATGGGGATTCCAACCCTGGGACTGTACATGGGGATTCTAAACCTGGGACTGTACATGGGGATTCTAACCCCGGGACTGTACATGGGGATTCCAGACCTGGGAATGTACATGGGGATTCCAACCCTCTGACTGTATATGGGGATTCCAACTCTGGGACTGTACATGGGGATTCCAGCCCTGGGACTGTGCATGGGGGTTCCTACCCTGGGACTATATTGGGGATTCCAACACTGGGACTGTACAAGGGGATTTCAACCCTGGGACTGTACAAGGGGATTTCAACCCTGGGACTGTACATGGGGATGCCAACCCTGGGACTGTACATGAGGATTCAAACTCTGGGACTGTACATGGGGATTCTAGCCCTGGGACCGTACATGGGGATTCCAACACTGGGACTGTACATGGGGATTCCAACCCTGGCACTGTACATCGGGATTCTAACCCTGGGCCTGTACATGGGGATTCCAACCCTGGGACTGTAATTGGGGATTCCAACCCTGCGACTGACCATGGGGATTCCAACCCTGGGACTGTAAATGGGGATTCAAACTCTGGGGCAGTACATGGGGATTCTAGCCCTGGGACTGCACATGGGGATCCTAACCTTGGGCCTGTAACTGGGGATTCCTACCCTGGGACTGGAAATGGGGATTCCAACCCTGGGAAAGTACATGGGGATTCCAACGCTGGGACTGCACATGGGGATACCAACACTGGGACTATACATGGGGATTCTAACTCTGGGACAGTACATGGGATTCTAACCGTGGGACTGTACATGGGGATTCCAACACTGGGTCTGTACATTGGGAGCCCAACCCTGGGACTGTACATGGGGATTCCAACTCTGGGACTGTACATGGGGATTCCAACACTGGGACTGTACATGGGGATTCCAAACCTGGGACTGTACATGGGGATTCCAGCCCTGGGACTGTACATGGGGATTCCAACCCTGGGACTGTACATGGGGATTCTAACCTTGGGACTGTACATGGGAATTCTAACCCTGGGACTGTACATGGGGATTCCAACTCTGGGACTGTACATGGGGATTCTAACCTTGGGTCTGTACATGGGGATCCTAACCTTGGGCCTGTAAATGGGGATTCCAACCATGGGACTGTACATGGGGATTCCAACCCTGGGACTGTACATGGGGATTCCAACCCTGCGACAGTACATGGGGATTCTAATCTTGGGACTGTACATGGGGATTCTAACCCTGGGACTGTACATGGGGATTCTAACCTTGGGACTGTACATGGGGATTCCAACGCTGGGACTGTACATGGGGATTCCAACCCTGTGACTGTACATGGGGACTCTGACCCTGGGACTGTACATGGGGATTCCAACACTGGGACTGTACATGGGGATTCCAAACCTGGGACTGTACATGGGGATTCCAGCCCTGGGATTGGACATGGGGATTCCAGCCCAGGGACTGTACATGGGGATTCCAACCCAGGAACTGTACATGGGGATTCTAACCCTGGGACTGTACATGGGGATTCCAACCTTGGGACTGCACATGGGGATTCCAACCCTGGGACTGCACATGGGGATTCTAACCCTGGGACGGTACAGGGGATTGTAACACTGGAACTGCACATGGGGATTCCAACCCTGGGAATGTATATGGGGATTCTAACCCTGGGACTGTAGGTGGGGTTTCTAAACCTGGGATTGTACATGGGGATTCCAACCCTGGGACCGTACATGCAGATTCCCACCCTGGGACTGTACATGGCGATGCAAACTCTGGGACTGTACACGGGGATTCTAACCCTGGGACTGTACATGGGGATTCCAACTCTGGGACTGTACATGGGCTTTCCCGCCCTGGGACTGTACATGGGGAGTCCAACCCTGAGACTGTACATGGGGATTCTAACCCTGGGACTGTACATGGGGATTCCAACTCTGGGACTGTACATGGGCTTTCCCGCCCTGGGACTGTACATGGGGAGTTCAACCCTGAGACTGTACATGGGGATTCTAACCCTGGGACGCGACATGGGGATTCTAACCTTGGGACTGTACATGGGGATCCTAACCTTGGGCCTGTAACTGGGGTTACAACCCTGGGACTGTACATGGGGATTCCAACCCTGGGACTGGACATGGGGATTCTACCCTTGTGACTCTGCATGGGGATTCTGACCCTGGGACTGTACATGGGGATTCCAACCCTGGGACTGTACATGGGGATTCTAAACCTGGGACTGGACATATGGATTCCAACCCTGGGACTGTACATGGGGATTCCAACCCTGGGACTGTACATGGGGATTGTAACCCTGGAACTGTACATGGGGATTCCAACCATGGGACTGTACATGGGGATTCTGACCCTGGGACTGTACATGGGGATTCCAACCCTGGGACTGTACATGTGGATTCTAAACCTGGGACTGTATATCGGGATTCTAACCCTGGGACTGTACATGGGGATTCTAACCCTGGGACTGTACATGGGGATTCCAACCCTGGGACTGTACATGGGGATTGTAACCCTGGAACTGTACATGGGGATTCCAACCATGGGACTGTACATGGGGATTCCAACCATGGGACTGTACATGGGGATTCCAACCCTAGGACTGTACATGGGGATTCTAACCATGGGACTGTACATGGGAATTCCAGCCCTGAAACTGTACATGGGGAATCCAGCCCCGGGAATGTACATGGGGATTCCAGACCTGGGAATGTACATGGGGATTCCAACCCTGGGACTGTACATGGGGGTTCCTACCCTGGGACTATACATGGGGATTCCAACACTGGGACTGTACATGGGGATTCCAACCCTGCGACTGTACAAGGGGATTTCAACCCCGGGACTGTACATCGGGATTCTAACCCTGGGCCTGTACATGGGGATTCCAACCCTGGGACTGTAATTGGGGATTCCAACCGTGGGACTGTAAATGGGGATTCAAACTCTGGGGCAGTACATGGGGATTCTAGCCCTCGGACTGCACATGGGGATTCCAAATCTGGGACTGTACATGGGGATTCCAGCATTGGGACTGTACATGGGGAGTCCAACCCTGAGACTGCACATGGGAAATCTAAACCGGAGACTGTACATGGGGATTCTAACCCTGGGACACGACATAGGGATTCTAACCTTGGGACTGTACATGGGGATCCTAACCTTGGGCCTGTAACTGGGGATTCCAACCCTGGGACTGTAAATGGGGATTCCAACGCTGGGACTGTACATGGGGATACCAACCCTGGGAGTGTACATGGGGATTGTAACCCTGGAACTGTACATGGGGATTCCAACACTGGGACTATACATGGGGATTCTAACTCTGGGACAGTACATGGGGAGTCCAGCCCTGGGACTGTACATGAGGATTCTAGCCATGGGACTGTACATGGGGTTTCGAATCCTGGGACTATACATGGGGATTCTAATCTACGGACTGTACATGGGAATTCCAGCCCGAAGACTGTTCATGGGGATTCCAGCCCTGGGACAGTACATGGGGATTCCAACCCTGGGACTGTACATGGGGATTCTAACCCTGGGACTGTACATGGGGATTCTAACCCTGGGACTGTAGATGGGGATGCTAAGCCTGGGACTGTACATGGGGATTCTAACCCAGGGACTGCGCATGATGATTCTAACCCTGGGACTGTACATGGGGATTCCAACCCTGGGACAGTACATGGAGATTCCAACCCTGGAATTGTAAATGGGGATTATAACCATGGGACTGTACATGGGGATTCCAACCCTGGGACTGTACATGGGGATTCCAACACAGGGACTGGACATGGGGATTCTAACCCTGGGACTGCACATGGGGATTCCAGCCCTGGGACTGTACATGGGGATTCCAACCCTGGGACGGTACATGGGGATTCCAACCCTGGGACTGTACATGGGGATTCGAATCCTGGGACTGTACAAGGGGAATCCAACCCTGGGACTGTACATGGGGCTTCTAACCCTGGGACTGTAGATGGGGATTCTAACCCTGGGACTGTACATGGGCATTCCAACACTGGGACAGTATATGGGGATTCGAACCCAGGGACTGTACATGGGGATTCCAACCCTGGGACTGTACATGGGGATTCGAATCCTGGGACTGTAAATGGGGATTCTAACCTTGGGACTGTACATGGGAATTCCAACCCTGGGACTGTACATGGGAATTCCAGCCCTGAGACTGCACATGGGGATTCCAGCACTGGGTCAGTACATGGGGATTCCAAATCTGGGACTGTACATGGGGATTCCAACACTGGGACAGTATATGGGGATTCGAACCCGGGGACTGTACATGGGGATTCCAACCCTGGGACTGTAGATGGGGATTCTAAGCCTGGGACTGCACATGGGGATTCTAACCCTGGGACTGTACATGGGGTTTCCAGCCCATGGAACTGTACATGGGGATTCTAACCTTGTGACTGTACATGAGGATTCGAACCCTGGGACTGTACATGGGCATTCCAACCCTGTGATTGTAAATGGGGATTCTAACCATGGGACTGTACATGGGGATTCCAACCCTGGGACTGTACATGGGGATTCTAACCCTGGGACTGTACATGGGGATTCCAACCCTTGGACTGTACATGGGGATTCCAGCCCTGGGACAGTACAAGGGGAATCGAACCCTGAGACAGTACATGGGGATTCTCACCCTGGGACTGTACAAGGGGAATCCAACCCTGGGACTGTACATGGGGATTCTAACCTTGGGACTGTACATGGGGATTCCAAACCAGCGACTGTACATGGGGATTCCAGCCCTGGCACTGTACATGGGGATTCCAGCCCTGGGAATGTACATGGGGATTCCAGCACTGGGAATTTACATGGAGATTCCAGCCCTGGGAATGTACATGGGGATTCCAACCCTGGGACTGTACATGGGGATTCAACCCTGGGACTGTACATGCGGATTCCAACCCTGGGACTGTACATGCGGATTCCAACCCTGGGACTGTACATGGCGATTCAAACTCTGGGACTGTACATGGGGATTCTAGCCCTGGGACCGTACATGGGGATTCCAACACTGGGACTGTACATGGGGATTCCAACCCTGGGACTGTACATCGGGATTCTGAACCTGGGACTGTACATGGGGATTCCAACCCTGAGACTGTGATTGGGGATTCCAACCCTGGGACGGTACATGGGGATTCTACCCTTGCGACTCTACATGGGGATTCTGACCCTGGGACTGTACATGGGGATTTCAACCCTGGGACTGTACATGGGGAATCCGACCCTGGGACTGTACATGGGGAATCCGACCCTGGGACTGTACATGGGGATTCCAACCCTGGGACTGTACATGGGGATTCCCACACAGGGACTGTACATGGGGATTCAAATCCTGGGACTGTACAAGGGGAATCCAACCCTGGGACTGTACATGGGGATTCTAACCCTGGGACTGTACATGGGGATTCCAACCCTGGGACTGTACATGGGGATTCTAACCCTGGGACTGGACATGGGGATTCCAACCCTGGGACTGTACATGGGGATTCTAACCCTGGGACTGTAAATGGGGATTCTAACCCTGGGACTGGACATGGGGATTGCAACCCGGGGATTGTGCGTGGAGATTCTAACCCTGGGACCGTACATGGGTATTCCAACCCTGGGACTGTACATGGGGATCCCAACCCTGGAACTGTACATGGGGATGACAACCCTGGGACTGTACATGGGGATTCTAACCTTGGGACTGTACATGCGGATTCCAACCCTGCGACTGTACATGGGGATTCCAGCCCAGGGACAGTGCATGGGGATTCCAAACTTGGGACTGTATATGGGGATTCCAACCCTGGGAATGTACATGGGGATTCTAACACTGGGACTGCAGATGGGGATTTTAACCCTGGGATTGTGCATGTGGATTCCAGCCCTGGGACTGTACATGGGGATTCCAGCCCTGGGAATGTACATGGGGATTCCAGCCCTGGGAATGTACATGGGGATTCCAACCCTGGGACTGCACATGGGGATTCCCACCCTGGGACTGCACATGGGGATCCCAACCCTGGGACTGCACATGGGGATTGCAACACTGGAACTGTACATGGGGATTCCAACCCTGGTAATGTATATGGGGATTCTAACCCTGGGACTGTACATGGGAATTCCAAACCTGGGACTGTACATGGGGATTCCAGCCCTGGGAATGTACATGGGGATTCCAGCCCTGGGAATATACAAGGGGATTCCAACCCTGGGACTGTAAATGGGGATTCCAACCCTGGGACTCTACATGGGGATTCCAACCTTGGGACTGCACATGGGGATTCCAAACCTGGGAATGTACATCGGCATTCTAACGCTGAGACTGTATATGGGGATGCTAATTGTGGGACTGTACATGGGGATTCCAACACTGGGACAGTACATGGGGATTCGAACCCGGGGACTGTACATGGGGATTCCAACCCTGGGACTGTACATGGGGATTCGAATCCTGGGACTGTAAATGTGGATTCTAACCTTGGGACTGTACATGGGAATTCCAACCCTGGGACTGTACATGGGAAATGCAGCCCTGAGACTGCACATGGGGATTCCAGCCCTCCGAATGTACATGGGGTTTCCAGCCCTGGGAAAGTGCATGTGGATTCTAACCCTGGGACTGTAGATGGGGATTCTAAGCCTGAGACTGTACATGGGGATTCTAACACTGGGTCTGTACATGGTTATTCTAATCCTGGGACCGTAAATGATGATTCTAACCCTGGGACTGCACATGGGGATTCCAACCCTGGGAATGTACATGGGGTTTCCAGCCCTGGGACTGTACATGGGGGTTCCAACCCTGGGAATGTACATGGGGATTCCAACCCCGGGACTGTACATGGGGATTCAACCCTGGGACTGTGCATGGGGATTCCAGCCCTGGGACTGTACATGGGGATTCCAGCCCTGGGACAGAACATGGGGGTTCTAACCCTGGGACTGTACATGGGGATTCCAACCCTGGGACTGAACATGGGGATTCCAACCTTGGGACTGTACATGGGGATTCAACCCTGGGACTGTACATGGGGATTCCAACCCTGGGACTGTACATGGGGATTCCAACCCTGGGACTGTACATGGGGATTCCAAACTTGCGACTGTACATGGGGATTCTAACCCTGGGACTGTACATGGGGATTCCAGCCCTGGGAATGTACATGGGGATTCCAGCCCTGGGCAGCACATGGGGATTCCAACCCTGGGACTGTACATGGGGTTTCCCAACCTGGGACTGTACATGGGGATTCCAATCCTGGGACTCAACATGGGGATTCTAACCCTGGGACTGTACATGGGGATTCTAACCTTGGGACTGTACATGGGGATTCTAACCTTGGGACTGTACATGGGGATTCCAACGCTGGGACTGTCCATGGGGATTCCAACCCTGGGACTGTACATGGGGATTCCAACCCTGTGACTGTACATGGGTATTCTGACCCTGGGGCTGTACATGGGGATTCTAAACCTGGGACTGTACATGGCGATTCTAAACCTGGGACTGTACATGGGGATTCCAACCCTGCGACTGTACATGGGGATTCTAACCCTAGAACTGGACATGGGGATTCCAAACCTGGGACTGTACATGGGGATTCTAACACTGGGACTGCAGATGGGGTTTCTAACCCTGGGATTGTACATGGGGATTCCAACCCTGGAACTGTACATGGAGATTCCAACCCTGGGACTGTAAATGGGGATTCTAGCCCTGGGACTGTACATGGGGATTCCAACTCTGGGACTATACATGGGGTTTCCAACCCTGGGACTGTACATCGGGCTTCTAACCCTGGGACTGTACATGGAGATTCCAACCCTGGACTGAACATGGGGATTCCAACCCTGGGACGGAACATGGGGATTCTAACCTTGGGACTGTACAAGTGGATTCTAACCCTGGGAATGTACATGGGGATTCCAACTCTGGGACTGTACATGGGGATTCTAACCTTGGGACTGTACATGGGGATCCTAACCTTGGGCCTGTAAATGGGGATTCCAACCCTGGGACTGTATATGGGGATTCCAACCCTGGGACTGTACATGGGGATTCCAACCCTGCGACAGTACATGGGGATTCTAATCTTGGGACTGTACATGGGGATTCTAACCCTGGGACTGTACATGGGGATTCTAACATTGGGACGGTACATGGGGATTCCAACGCTGGGACTGTACATGGGGATTCCAACCCTGTGACTGTACATGGGGATTCTGACCCTGGGGCTGTACATGGGGATTCTAAACCTGGGACTGTACATGGCGATTCTAACCCTGGGACTGTACATGGGGATTCCAACCCTGGGGCTGTACATGGGGATTGTAACCCTGGAACTGTACATGGGGATTCCAACCCTGGGACTAGACATGGGGATTCTAACCTTGGGACTGCACATGGGGATTCCAACCCTGGGACTGTACATATTCATTCTAACCTTGTGACTGTCCATGTAGATTCGAAGCCTGGGACTGTACATGGGGATTCCAACACTGGGACTGTACATGGGGATTCCAACACTGGGACTGTACGTGGGGATTCCAAACCTGGGACTGTACATGGGGATTCCAGCCCTGGGACTGCAGATGGGGTTTCTAACCCTAGGATTGTAAATGGGGATTCCAGCCCTGGGACTGTACATGGGGATTCCAGCACAGGGAATGTACATGGGGATTCCAGCCCTGGGAATGTACATGGGGATTCCAGCCCTGGGAATGTACATGGGGATTCCAGCCCTCGGAATGTACATGGGGATTCCAGCCCTGGGAATGTACATGGGGATTCCAACCCTGGACTGTACATGGGGATCCCAATCCTGGGACTGCACATGGGGATTCCAACCTTGGGACTGCACATGGGGATTCCAACCCTGGGACGGTACAGGGGATTGTAACACTGGAACTGTACATGGGGATTCCAACCCTGGGAATGTATATGGGGATTCTAACCCTGGGACTGTACATGCAGATTTCAACCCTGGGACTGTACATGGCGATACAAACTCTGGGACTGTACACGGGGATTCTAACCCTGGGACTGTACATGGGGATTCCAACTCTGGGACTGTACATGGGCTTTCCAGCCCTGGGACTGTACATGGGGAGTCCAACCCTGAGACTGTACATGGGGATTCTAACCCTGGGACGCGACATGGGGATTCTAACTTTGGGACTGTACATGGGGATCCTAACCTTGGGCCTGTAACTGGGGATTCCAACCTTGGGACTGTACATGGGGATTCCAAACCTGGGACTGTACATGGGGATTCTAAACTTGGGATTGTACATGGGGATTCCAACGCTGGGACTGTATATGGGGATTCCAACCCTGGGACTGTATATGGGGATTCCAGACCTGGAAATGTACATGGGGATTCCAACCCTGTGACTGTATATTGGGATTCCAACTCTGGGACTGTACATGGGGATTCCAACCCTGGGACTGTACATGGGGTTTCCTACCCTGGGACTGTACATGGGGATTCCAACCCTGGGACTGTACATGGGGATTCCAACCCTGGGACTGTACATGGGGATTTCAACCCTGGGAATGTACGTGGGGATTCCAACCCTGGGATTGTACATGAGGATTCAAACTCTGGGACTGTACATGGGGATGCTAGCCCTGGGACCGTACATGGGGATTCCAACACTGGGACTGTACATGGGGATTCCAACCCTGGCACTGCACATCGGGATTCTAACCCTGGGACTGTACATGGGGATTCCAACCCTGGGACTGTAATTGGGGATTCCTACCCTGGGACTGTACATGGGGATTCCAACCCTGTGACTGTATATGGGGATTCCAACTCTGGGACTGTACATGGGGATTCCAACCCTGGGACTGTACATGGGGTTTCCTACCCTGGGACTGTACATGGGGATTCCAACCCTGGGACTGTACATGGGGATTCCAACCCTGGGACTGTACATGGGGATTTCAACCCTGGGAATGTACGTGGGGATTCCAACCCTGGGATTGTACATGAGGATTCAAACTCTGGGACTGTACATGGGGATGCTAGCCCTGGGACCGTACATGGGGATTCCAACACTGGGACTGTACATGGGGATTCCAACCCTGGCACTGCACATCGGGATTCTAACCCTGGGACTGTACATGGGGATTCCAACCCTGGGACTGTAATTGGGGATTCCTACCCTGGGACTGTACATGGGGATTCCAGCCCTGGGACTGTACATGGGCAGTCCAACCCTGAGACTGTACATGGGAAATCTAACCCGGAGACTGTACATGGGGATTCTAACCCTGGGACGTGACATAGGGATTCTAACCTTGGGACTGTACATGGGGATCCTAACCTTGGGCCTGTAACTGGGGATTCCAACCCTGGCACTGTAAATGGGGATTCCAACACTGGGAAAGTACATGGGGATTCTAACCTTTGGATTGTACATGGGGATTCCAACGCTGGGACTGTACATGGGGATACCAACCCTGGGACTGTACATGGGGATTCTAACCCTGGAACTGTACATGGGGATTCCAACCCTGGGACTATACATGGGGATTCTAACTCTGGGACAGTACATGGGGATTCTAACCGTGGGACTGTACATGGGGATTCCAACACTGGGTCTGTACATGGGGAGTCCAACCTTGGGACTGTACATGGGGATTCCAACTCTGGGACTGTACATGGGGATTCCAACACTGGGACTGTACATGGGGATTCCAAACCTGGGACTGTACATGGGGATTACAGCCCTGGGACTGTACATGGGGATTCCAGCCCTGGGACTGTACATGGGGATTCTAACCTTGGGACTGTACATGGGAATTCCAAAACTGGGATTGTACATGGGAATTCCAGCCCTGAGACTGTATATGGGGATTCCAGCCCTGGGAATGTACATGGGGATTCCAGCCCTGGGAATGTACATGGGGATTCCAACCCTGGGACAGTACATGGGGATTCCAACCCTGGGACTGTACATGGGGATTGTAACCCTGGAACTGTTCATGGGGATTCTAACACTGGGACAGTACATGGGGATTCCAGCCCTGGGACTGTACATGGGGATTCCAGCCCTGGGACTGTACATGGGCAGTCCAACCCTGAGACTGTACATGGGAAATCTAACCCGGAGACTGTACATGGGGATTCTAACCTTGGGACTGTACATGGGGATCCTAACCTTGGGCCTGTAACTGGGGATTCCAACCCTGGCACTGTAAATGGGGATTCCAACCCTGGGAAAGTACATGGGGATTCTAACCTTTGGATTGTACATGGGGATTCCAACGCTGGGACTGTACATGCGGATACCAACCCTGGGACTGTACATGGGGATTCTAACCCTGGAACTGTACATGGGGATTCCAACCCTGGGACTATACATGGGGATTCTAACTCTGGGACAGTACATGGGGATTCTAACCGTGGGACTGTACATGGGGATTCTAACTCTGGGACAGTACATGGGGAGTCCAACCTTGGGACTGTACATGGGGATTCCAACTCTGGGACTGTACATGGGGATTCCAACACTGGGACTGTACATGGGGATTCCAAACCTGGGACTGTACATGGGGATTTCAGCCCTGGGACTGTACATGGGGATTCCAGCCCTGGGACTGTACATGGGGATTCTAACCTTGGGACTGTACATGGGAATTCCAAAACTGGGATTGTACATGGGAATTCCAGCCCTGAGACTGTATATGGGGATTCCAGCCCTGGGAATGTACATGGGGATTCCAGCCCTGGGAATGTACATGGGGATTCCAGCCCTGGGACAGTACATGGGGATTCCAACCCTGGGACTGTACATGGGGATTGTAACCCTGGGACTGTTCATGGGGATTCTAACACTGGGACAGTACAAGCGGATTCTAGCCCTGAGACTGTGGATGGGGATTCTAACCTTGGGAGTGTACATGGGGATTCCAAACCTGGGACTGTACATGGGCATTCTAACCATGGGACTGTCCATGGGGATTCCAACACTGGGTCTGTACATGGGGAGTCCAGCCCTGGGACTGTACATGGGGATTCTAACCATGGGACTGTACATGGGGATTCCAACCGTGGGACTGTGCATGGGTATTCCAACACTGGGACTGCACATGGGGATTGTAACCCTGGAACTGTACATGGGGATTCCAACCCTGGGACTATACATGGGGATTCTAACTCTGGGACAGTACATGGGGATTCTAACCCTGGGACTGTACATGGGGATTTCAACACTGGGTCTGTACATGGGGAGTCCAGCCCTGGGACTGTACATGAGGATTCTAACCATGGGACTGTACATGGGGTTTCGAATCCTGGGACTATACATGGGGATTCAAACCTTGGGACTGTACATGGGAATTCCAGCCCTAAGACTGTTCATGGGGATTCCAGCCCTGGGACAGTAGATGGGGATTCCAGCCCTGGGAATGTACATGGGGATTCCAGCCCTGGGAATGTACATGGGGATTCCAGCCCTGGGACAGTAGATGGGGATTCCAACCCTGGGACTTTACATGGGGATTCTAACCCTGGGACTGTACATGGGGATTCTAACCCTGGGACTGTAGATGGGGATGCTAAGCCTGGGACTGTAGATGGGGATTCTAACCCAGGGACTGCACATGATGATTCTAACCCTGGGACTGTACATGGGGATTCCAACCCTGGGACAGTACATGGGGATTCGAACCTGGGACTGTACATGGGGATCCCAACACTGGGACTGTACATCGGGATTCCAACCCTGGAATTGTAAATGGGGATTATAACCATGGGACTGTACATGGGGATTCCAACCCTGGGACTGTACATGGGGATTCCAACACTGGGACTGTACATGGGGATTCTAACCCTGGGACTGTACATGGGGATTCCAGCCCTGGGACTGTACATGGGGATTCCAAGCCTGGGACGGTACATGGGGATTCCAACCCTGGGACTGTACATGGGGATTCGAACCCTGGGACTGTAGATGGGGATTCTAACCCTGGGACTGTACATGGGCATTCTAACGTTGTGACTATATATGTGGATTCAAACCCTGGGACTGTACATGGGGATCCCAACCCTGGGACTGTACATGGGGATTCCAACCCTGGGTCAGTACATGGGGATTCCAACTCTGGGACTGTATATGGGGATTCCAACACTGGGACAGTATATGGGGATTTGAACCCGGGGACTGTACATGGGGATTCCAACCCTGGGACTGGACATGGGGATTCGAATCCTGGGACGGTACATGGGAATTCCAGCCCTGAGACTGCACATGGGGATTCCAGCACTGGGTCAGTACATGGGGATTCCAAATCTGGGACTGTACATGGGGATTCCAACACTGGGACAGTATATGGGGATTCGAACCCGGGGACTGTACATGGGGATTCCAACCCTGGGACTGTACATGGGGATTCGAATCCTGGGACTGTAAATGGGGATTCTAACCCTGGGACTGCACATGGGGATTCGAATCCTGGGACTGTACATGGGGATTCCAGCCCTGAGACTGCACATGGGGATTCCAGCACTGGGTCAGTACATGGGGATTCCAAATCTGGGACTGTACATGGGGATTCCAACACTGGGACAGTATATGGGGATTCGAACCCGGGGACTGTACATGGGGATTCCAACCCTGGGACTGTACATGGGGATTCGAATCCTGGGACTGTAAATGAGGATTCGAACCGGGGAATGTACATGGGGATTCGAATCCTGGGACTGTAAATGGGGATTCTAACCGTGGGACTGTACATGGGGATTCCAACACTGGGTCAGTACATGGGGATTCCAACTCTGGGACTGTACATGGGGATTCCAACACTGGGACAGTATATGGGGATTCGAACCCGGGGACTGTACATGGGGATTCCAACCCTGGGACTGTACATGGGGATTCGAATCCTGGGACTGTAAATGGTGATTCTAACCTTCGGATTGTACATGGGAATTCCAACCCTGGGACTATACATGGGAATTCCAGCCCTGAGACTGCGCATGGGGTTAGCAGCCCTCCGAATGTACATGGGGTTTCCAGCCCTGGGAATGTGCATGGGGATTCTAACCCTGGGACAGTACATGGGGATTCCAAACCTGGGACTGCAGAGGGGGATTCTAATCCTGGGACTGCACATGGGGATTCCAACCCTGGGACTGTACATGGGGTTTCCAGCCCTTGGAACTGTACATGAGGGTTCGAACCCTGCGACTGTACATGGGCATTCCAACCCTGTGATTGTAAATGGGGATTCTAACCATGGGACTGTACATGGGGATTCCAACTCTGGGACTGTACATGGGGATTCCAACACTGGGACTGTACATGGGGATTCGAATCCTGAGCCTGTACAAGGGGAATCCAACCCTGGGACTGTACATGGGGTTTCTAACCCTGGGACTGTACATGGGGATTCCAACCCTTGGACTGTACATGGGGATTCCAGCCCTGGGACAGTACAAGGGGAATCGAACCCTGAGACAGTACATGGGGATTCTAACCCTGGGACTGTACAAGGGGAATCCAACCCTGGGACTGTACATGGGGATTCTAACCTTGGGACTGTACATGGGGATTCCAAACCTGCAACTGTACATGGGGATTCCAGCCCTGGCACTGTACATGGGGATTCCAGCCCTGGGAATGTACATGGGGATTCCAACCCTGGGACTGTGCAGGGGGATTCAACCCTGGGACTGTACATGCGGATTCCAACCCTGGGACTGTACATGCGGATTCCAACCCTGGGACTGTACATGGCGATTCAAACTCTGGGACTGTACATGGGGATTCTAGCCCTGGGAACGTACATGGGGATTCCAACACTGGGACTGTACATGGGGATTCCAACCCTGGGACTGTACATCGGGATTCTAACCCTGGGACTGTACATGGGGATTCCAACCCTGGGACTGTGATTGGGGATTCCAACCCTGGGACGGTACATTGGGATTCTAACATTGGGACTGTACATGGGGATTCTAACCCTGGGACTGTACATGGGCTTTCCAGCCCTGGGACTGTGCATGGGGATTCCAACCATGGGATTGTACATGGGGATTGTAACCCTGGAACTGTACATGGGGATTCCAACCATGGGACTGTACATGGGGATTCCAACCCTGGGACTGTACATGGGGATTCCAACCGTGGGACTGTACATGGGAATTCCAGCCCTGAGACTGTACATGGGGAATACAGCCCTGGGAATGTACATGGGGATTCCAGCCCTGGGAATGTACATGGGGATTCCAACTCTGGGACGGTACATGGGGATTCTAACCCTGGGACTGTAATTGGGGATTCCAACCCTGGGACGGTACATGGGGATTCTAACCCTGGGACGGTACATGGGGATTCTAACCCTGGGACTGCACATGGGGATTCCAACTCTGGGACTGTACATGGGGATTCCAGCCCTGGGACTGTACATGGGGAGTCCAACCCTTAGACTGTAAATGGGAAATCTAACCCGGAGACTGTACATGGGGATTCTAACCTTGGGACTGTACATGGGGATCCTAACCTTGGGCCTGTAACTGGGGGTTCCAGCCCTGGGACTGTAAATGGGGATTCCAGCCCTGGGAATGTACATGGGGATTCCAGCCCTGGGAATGTACATGGGGATTCTAGCCCTGGGACAGTACATGGGGAATCCAACCCTGGGACTGTACATGGGGATTGGAACCCTGGGACTATTCATGGGGATTCTAACACTGGGACAGTACATGTGGATTCTAGCTCTGAGACTGTAGATGGGGATTCTAACCTTGGGACTGTACATGTGGATTCCAACCCTGGGACTGTACATGGGGATCCCAACCCTGGGAATGTACATGGAGATTCCAACACTGGGACTGTACATGGGGATTCTAACCATGGGACTGTCCATGGGGATTCCAACACTGGGTCTGTACATGGGGAGTCCAGCCCTGGGACTGTACATGGGGATTCTAACCATGGGACTGTACATCGGGATTCCAACCCTGGGATTGTAAATGGGGATTCTAACTTTGTGACTGTACATGTGGATGCGAACCTGGGACTGTACATGGGGATCCCAACCCTGGGACTGTACATAGGGATTCCAACCCTGGGACTGTACATGGGGATTCGAACTCTGGGACTGTACATGGGGATTCCAACCCTGGGACTGTACATGGGGATTCGAATCCTGGGACTGTACAAGGGGAATCCAACCCTGGGACTGTACATGGGGATTCCAACCCTGGGACTGTACATGGGGATTCTAAGCCTGGGTCTGTACATGGGGATTCTAACCTTGGGACTGTACATGGGGATTCCAAACCTGCAACTGTACATGGGGATTCCAGCCCTGGCACTGTACATGGGGATTCCAGCCCTGGGAATGTACATGGGGATTCCAACCCTGGGACTGTGCAGGGGGATTCAACCCTGGGACTGTACATGCGGATTCCAACCCTGGGACTGTACATGCGGATTCCAACCCTGGGACTGTACATGGCGATTCAAACTCTGGGACTGTACATGGGGATTCTAGCCCTGGGAACGTACATGGGGATTCCAACACTGGGACTGTACATGGGGATTCCAACCCTGGGACTGTACATCGGGATTCTAACCCTGGGACTGTACATGGGGATTCCAACCCTGGGACTGTGATTGGGGATTCCAACCCTGGGACGGTACATTGGGATTCTAACATTGGGACTGTACATGGGGATTCTAACCCTGGGACTGTACATGGGCTTTCCAGCCCTGGGACTGTGCATGGGGATTCCAACCATGGGATTGTACATGGGGATGTAACCCTGGAACTGTACATGGGGATTCCAACCATGGGACTGTACATGGGGATTCCAACCCTGGGACTGTACATGGGGATTCCAACCGTGGGACTGTACATGGGAATTCCAGCCCTGAGACTGTACATGGGGAATACAGCCCTGGGAATGTACATGGGGATTCCAGCCCTGGGAATGTACATGGGGATTCCAACTCTGGGACGGTACATGGGGATTCTAACCCTGGGACTGTAATTGGGGATTCCAACCCTGGGACGGTACATGGGGATTCTAACCCTGGGACGGTACATGGGGATTCTAACCCTGGGACTGCACATGGGGATTCCAACTCTGGGACTGTACATGGGGATTCCAGCCCTGGGACTGTACATGGGGAGTCCAACCCTTAGACTGTAAATGGGAAATCTAACCCGGAGACTGTACATGGGGATTCTAACCTTGGGACTGTACATGGGGATCCTAACCTTGGGCCTGTAACTGGGGGTTCCAGCCCTGGGACTGTAAATGGGGATTCCAGCCCTGGGAATGTACATGGGGATTCCAGCCCTGGGAATGTACATGGGGATTCTAGCCCTGGGACAGTACATGGGGAATCCAACCCTGGGACTGTACATGGGGATTGGAACCCTGGGACTATTCATGGGGATTCTAACACTGGGACAGTACATGTGGATTCTAGCTCTGAGACTGTAGATGGGGATTCTAACCTTGGGACTGTACATGTGGATTCCAACCCTGGGACTGTACATGGGGATCCCAACCCTGGGAATGTACATGGAGATTCCAACACTGGGACTGTACATGGGGATTCTAACCATGGGACTGTCCATGGGGATTCCAACACTGGGTCTGTACATGGGGAGTCCAGCCCTGGGACTGTACATGGGGATTCTAACCATGGGACTGTACATCGGGATTCCAACCCTGGGATTGTAAATGGGGATTCTAACTTTGTGACTGTACATGTGGATGCGAACCTGGGACTGTACATGGGGATCCCAACCCTGGGACTGTACATAGGGATTCCAACCCTGGGACTGTACATGGGGATTCGAACTCTGGGACTGTACATGGGGATTCCAACCCTGGGACTGTACATGGGGATTCGAATCCTGGGACTGTACAAGGGGAATCCAACCCTGGGACTGTACATGGGGATTCCAACCCTGGGACTGTACATGGGGATTCTAAGCCTGGGTCTGTACATGGGGATTCTAACCCTGGCACTGTACATGGGGATTCTAACCCTGGGACTGGACATGGGGATTCTAACCCTGGGACTGGACATGGGGATTCTAAACCTGGGACTGTACATGGGGATTCCAACCCTGGGACTGTACATGAGGATTCTAACCCTGGGACTGTAAATGGGGATTCTAACCCTGGGACTGTACATGGGGATTGCAACCCAGGGATTGTGCGTGGAGATTCTAACCCCGAGACTGTACATGGTTATTCTAACCCTGGGACTGTACATGGGGATTCTGACCCTGGGACTGTACATGGGGATTCCAACGCTGGGACTGTACATGGGGATTCCAACCCTGGGACTATACATGGGGATTCCAACCATGGGATTGTACATGGGGATTGTAACCCTGGAACTGTACATGGGGATTCCAGCCCTGGGAATGTACATGGGGATTCCAACCCTGGGACTGTATATGGGGATTCCAACTCTGGGACGGTACATGGGGATTCTAACCCTGGGACTGTAATTGGGGATTCCAACCCTGGGACGGTACATGGGGATTCTAACCCTAGGACTGCACATGGGGATTCCAACTCTGGGACTGTACATGGGGATGCCAGCCCTGGGACTGCACATGGGGAGTCCAACCCTGAGACTGTAAATGGGAAATCTAACCCGGAGACTGTACATGGGGATTTTAACCCTGGGACGCGACATGGGGATCCTAACCTTGGGCCTGTAACTGGGGGTTCAAGCCATCGGACAGTAAATGGGGATTCCAGCCCTGGGAATGTACATGGGGATTCCAGCCCTGGGAATGTACATGGGGATTCTAGCCCTGGGACAGTACATGCGGAATCCAACCCTGGGACTGTACATGGGGATTGTAACCCTGGGACTATTCATGGGGATTCTAACCTTGGGACTGTACATGTGGATTCAAACCCTGGGACTGTACATGGGGATTCTAACCATGGGACTGTCCATGGGGATTCCAACACTGGGTCTGTACATGGGGAGTCCAGCCCTGGGACTGTACATGGGGATTCTAACCATGGGACTGTACGTGGGGATTGCAGCCCTGGGACAGTACATGGGGATTCTAACCCTGGGACTGTACATGGGGATTCTAACCCTGGGAATGTAGATGGGGATTCTAAGCCTGGGACTGTACATGGGGCTTCTAACCCTGGGACTGCACATGATGATTCTAACCCTGGAACTGTACATGGGGATTCCAACCCTGGGACAGTACATGGGGATTCTAACCTTGTGACTGCAGATGGGGATTCGAACCCGGGGACTGTACATCAGGATTCCAACCCTGGGATTGTAAATGGGGATTCTAACTTTGTGACTGTACATGTGGAGGCGAATCTGGGACTGTACATGGGGATCCCAACCCTGGGACTGTACATAAGGATTCCAACCCTGGGACTGTACATGGGGATTCTAACCCTGGGACTGTACAGGGGGACTCTAACCCTGGGACTGGACATGGGGATTCTAACCCTGGGACTGTACATGGGGATTCTAAACCTGGGACTGTACATGGGGATTCTAAACCTGGGACTGTACATGGGGATTCCAACCCTGGGACTGTACATGGGGATTCTAACCCTGGGACTGTAAATGGGGATTCTAACCCTGGGACTGTACATGGGGATTGCAACCCAGGGGTTGTGCATGGAAATTCTAACCCTGGGACTGTACATGGGTATTCCAACCCTGGGACTGTACATTGGGGATCCCAACCCTGGGACTGTACATGGGGATTACAACCCTGGGACTGTACATGGGGATTCTAACCTTGGGACTGTACATGCGGATTCCAACCCTGTGACTGTACATGGGGATTCCAGCCCAGGGACAGTGCATGGGGATTCCAAACTTGGGACTGTATATGGGGATTCCAACCCTGGGAATGTACATGGGGATACTAACCCTGGGACTGCAGATGGGGATTTTAACCCTGGGATTGTACATGTGGATTCCAGCCCTGGGACTGCACATGGGGATTCCAGCCCTGGGAATGTACATGGGGATTCCAGCCCTGGGAATGTACATGGGGATTCCAGCCCTGGGAATGTACATGGGGATTCCAGCCCTGGGAATGTACATGGGGATTCCAACACTGGGAATGTACATGGGGATTCCAACACTGGGACTCCACATGGGGATTCCAACACTGGGACTGTACATGGGGATTCCAACCTTGGGACTGCACATGGGGATTCCAACCCTGGGACTGTACATGGGGATTGCAACACTGGAACTGTACATGGGGATTCCAACCCTGGGAATGTATGTGGGGATTCTAACCGTGGGACTGCACATGGGGATTCTAACCCTGGGTCTGTACATGGGGATTCTAACCCTGGGATTGTACATGGGGATTCCAAACCTGGGACTGTACATGGGGATTCCAGCCCTGGGAATGTACATGGGGATTCCAGCCCTGGGAATGTACATGGGGATTCCAACCCTGGGACTGTAAATGGGGATTCTAACCCTGGGACTCTACATGGGGATTCCAACCTTGGGACTGTACATGGGGATTCCAACCCTGGGAATGTACATCGGGATTCTAACCCTGAGACTGTATATGGGGATGCTAATCTTGGGACTGTACATGGGGATTCCAACCCTGGGACTGTACATGGGGATTACAACCCTGGGACTGTACATGGGGATTACAACCCTGGGACTGTACATGGGGGTTCAAATCCTGGGACTGTAAATGGGGATTCTAACCTTGGGATTGTACATGGGAATTCCAACCCTGGGACTGTACATGGGAAATGCAGCCCTGAGACTGCACATGGGGATTCCAGCCCTCCGAATGTACATGGGGTTTCCAGCCCTGGGAAAGTGCATGGGGATTCTAATCCTGGGACCGTAAATGATGATTCTAACCCTGGGACTGCACATGGGGATTCCAACCCTGGGAATGTACATGGGGATTCCAGCCCTGGGACAGAACATGGGGGTTCTAACCCTGGGACTGTACATGGGGATTCCAACCTTGGGACTGTACATGGGGATTCCAACCCTGGGACTGTACATGGGGATTCCAACCCTGGGACTGTACATGGGGATTCCAAACTTGCGACTGTACATGGGGATTCCAACCCTGGGACTGTACATGGGGATTGTAACACTGGAACTGTACATGGGGATTCCAACCCTGGGAATGTACATGGGGATTCTAACTCTGGGACTTTACATGGGGATTCTAACCCTGGGACTGTAGATGGGGATTCTAACCCTGGGATTGTACATGGGGATTCCAACCCTGGCACTGTACATGGGGATTCCAAACCTGGGACTCTACATGGGGAGTCCAGCCTTGGGACTGTACATGGGGATTCCAACCCTGGGACTGTACATGGGATTCTAACCCTGCGACTGTACATGGGAATTCTGACCCTGGGACCGTACATGGGGATTCTAACCATGGGACTGCACATGGGGATTCCAACCCTGGGACTGTACATGGGGATTCTAACCCTACGACTGTAGATGGGGATTCTGACCTGGGACTGTACATGGGGATTCCAACCCTGGGACTGTACATGGGGATTCTGACACTGGGGCTGTACATGGGGATTGTAACCCTGGAACATTACATGGGGATTCCAACCCTGGGACTGTACATGGGGATTCGAATTCTGGGACTGTACATGGGGATCACAAACCTGGGACTGTACATGGGGATTCTAACCTTGTGACTGTACTTGGGGATTCGAACCCTGGGACTGTACATGGGGATTCCAACCCTGGGACTGTACATGGGGATTCCAACCCTGGGACTGTACATGGGGATTCTAACCTTGTTACTGTACATGTGGATTCGAAGCCTGGGACTGTACATGGGGATCCCAACCCTGGGACTGTACATGGGGTTCCAACCCTGGGATTGTGAATGGGGATTCTAAACCTGTGACTGTACATGGGGATTCCAGCCGTGAGACTGTAAATGGAGATTCCAACCCTGGCACTGTACATGGGGATTCCAACCCTGGGACTGTAAATGGGGATTCCAACCCTTGGACTGTACATGGTGATTCGAATGCTGGGACTGTACATCGGGATTCCAACCCTGGGACTGTACATGGGGATTCCAACCCTGGGATTGTGCATGGAGATTCTAACCCTGGGACTGTACATCGGGATTCCAACCCTGGGACTGTACATGGGGATTCCAACCCTGGGATTGTGCATGGAGATTCTAACCCTGGGACTGTACATGGGGATTCCAACCCTGGGACTGTACATGGGTATTCTAAGCCTTGGACTGTACATGGGGATTCTAAGCCTGCAACTGTGCATGGGGATTCCAACCCTGGGACTGTACATGAGGATTCCAACCCTGGGACTGTATCTGGGAATTCCAACCCTCGAACTGTACATGGGGATTCCAACCCTGGGACTGTACAAGGGGTTTCTAACCCTGGGACTGTACATGGGTATTCTAAGCCTTGGACTGTACATGGGCATTCTAAGCCTGCAACTGTACATGGGGATTCCAACCCTGGGACCGTACATAGGGTTTCCAACCCTGGGACTGTACATGGGGATTCTGACCCTGGGACTGGATATGGGGACTCCGAACCTGGGACTGTACATGGGGATACTAAACCTGGGTCTGGATATGGGGATTATAATCCTGGGACTGTACATCGGGATTCCAATCCAGGGACTGGATTGGAACCCTGTAACATTACATGCGGATTCCAACCCAGGGACTGTACATGGGGATTCTACCCCTGGGACTGTACATGGTGATTCTAACCCCGGGACTGTACATGTGGATTCGAACCCTGGGACTATTCATGGGGATTCCAAACCTGGGACTGTGCATGGGGATTCCAACCCTGGGACTGTACAATGGGATTCCAACCCTGGGAATGTACATGAGGATTCCAAACCTGGGACTGTACATGGGGATTCCAACCCTGGGGCTGCACATGGGGATTCCAACCCTGGGGCTGTACATGGGGATTCCAACCCTGGGACTGTACATGGGGATTCCAACCCTGGGGCTGTACATGGGGATTCTAACCCACCGACTGCACATGGAGATTCTGAACCTGGGGCTGCACATGGGGATTCTAACCCTGGGACCGTACATGGGGATTCTAACCTTGGGACTGTACATGGGGATTCCAACCCTGGGACTGTACATGGGGATTCCAACCCTGGGACTGTACATGGGGATTCCAACCCTGGGACTGTACATGGGGATTCTAACCCTGCAACTGTCCATGGGGATTGTGACCTGGGATTGTACATGGGGATTCTAAACCTGGGACTGGACATGGGGATTATCACCCTGGGACTGTACATGGGGATTCCATCCCTGGGACTGTACATGGGGATTGTAACCCTACGACTGTAAATGGGGATTCTAACACTGGGAATGTACATGGTGATTCGAACCCTGGGACTGTACATGGGGTGCCAACCCTGGGACTGTACATGCGGATTCCAACCCTGGGATTGTAAATGGGGATTCTAACCATGGGACTGTACATGGGGATTCCAAGCCTGGGACTCTACATGGGGATTCCAACCCTGGGACTGTACATGGGGATTACAACACTGGGACTGCAAATGGGGATTCTAACCCTGGGACTGTGCATGGGGATTCCAACCCTGGGACTGTACAAGGGGATTCCAACCCTGGGACTGTATAATGGGGATTCTAACCCTAGGACTGTATAATGGGGATTCTAACCCTGGGACTGTACATGGGGATTCTAACCCTGGAACTGTAGATGGGGATTCCAACCCTGGGACTGTACGTGGGGATTCCAACCCTGGGATTGGGGATGGAGATTCTAACCCTGGGACTGTACATGGGTATTCCAACCCTGGGACAGTACAAGGGGATTCTAACCCTGGGGCTGTACATGGGTATTCTAAGCCTGGGACTGCACATGGGGATTCTAAACTTGGGACTATACATGGGGATTCTGACCCTGGAGCTGTACATCGGGATTCTAACCCTGGGACTGTACATGGGGATTCTACCTGTGGGACTGTACATGGTGATTCTAACAGCGGGACTGTACATGGGCATTCCAACCCGGAGGCTGTAAATGGGGATTCTAACCTTGTGACTGTACATGGGGATTCCAACCATGGGACTGAACATGGGGATTCCAAACCTGGGACTCTTCATGGGGATTCCAACCCTGGGAATGTACATGGGGATTCCAACACTGGGACTGTACATGGGGATTCTAAACCTGGGACTGTACATGGGGATTCCAAACCTGGGACTGTAAATGGAGATTCCAACCCTGCCACTGTACATGGGGATTCCAACCCTGGGACTGTACATGGGGATTCCAACCCTGGGACTGTACATGGGGATTCTAAACCTTGGACTGTACATGGGGATTCCAACCCTGGGAATGTAAATGGAGATTCCAACCCTGCCACTGTACATGGGGATTCCAACCCTGGGACTGTACATGGGGATTCCAACCCTGGGACTGTACGAGGGGATTCTAACCCTGGGAGTGTACATGGGGATTCTAACCGTGGGACTGTACATGGGGATTCCAACCCTGGGACTGTACATGGGGATTCCATCCCTGGGACTGTACATGGGGATACTAAACCTGGGTCTGGATATGGGGATTATAATCCTGGGACTGTACAGCGGGATTCCAATCCTGGGACTGGATTGGGACCCTGGAACATTACATGCGGATTCCAACCCAGGGACTGTACATGGGGATTCTACCCCTGGGACTGTTCATGGGGATTCCAAACCTGGGACTATACATGGGGATTCCAACCCTGGGACTGTACAATGGGATTCTAACCCGGAGACTGTACATGGGGATTCCAAACCTAAGACTGTACATTGGGATTCTAACCTTGGGACTGTACATGGGGATTCCAACCCTGGGACTGTACGTGGGGATTCCAACCCTGGGAATGTACATGGGGATTCCAAACCTGGGACTGTACATGGGGATTCCAACCCTGGGACTGTACATGGGGTTTCTAACCCTGGAACTGTAGATGGGGATTCCAACCCTGGGACTGTACGTGGGGATTCCAACCCTGGGATTGGGGATGGAGATTCTAACCCTGGGACTGTACATGGGTATTCCAACCCTGGGACTGTACAAGGGGATTCTAACCCTGGGGCTGTACATGGGTATTCTAAGCCTGGGACTGTACATGGGGATTCCAACCCTGGGAATGTACATGGGGATTCCAAACCTGGGACTGTACATGGGGATTCCAACCCTGGGACTGTACATGGGGATTCTAACCCTGGAACTGTAGATGGGGATTCCAACCCTGGGACTGTACGTGGGGATTCCAACCCTGGGATTGGGGATGGAGATTCTAACCCTGGGACTGTGCATGGGTATTCCAACCCTGGGACTGTACAAGGGGATTCTAACCCTGGGGCTGTACATGGGTATTCTAAGCCTGGGACTGCACATGGGGATTCCAACGCTGGGACTGTTCATGGGTATTCTAAGCCTGGGACTGCACATGGGGATTCTAAACTTGGGACTGTACATGGGCATTCCAACCCTTGTACTGTACATGGGGATTCTAACCGTGCGACTGTACATGGGGATCCTAACCCTCGGACTGCATATGGGGATACCAACCTGTAGTGTATGTACCCGTCTACCTTTAAGAGAACTATTGTATGTAACCGTTCACCTTTAAGAGAACTATTTTAGGTGTGGCACTGCTTTGTTTGGCTTCTGTATACTGTAATACCGACGGTGACCACACCAGTATATAAGTGTTGTGTCAGGATTTATTGGGCAGATTCGCCCTGACCTTCGAATAGTAAAGTCCTGTTTTAAGTTACTCTTGGAGTCTGTGTATTAATTAACTAAACAACCCACAGACTTTACAGTGGCGACGAGTCTGATCGTACCCTGCGGCAACAATACTTCCGAAGCAGTTAACGAGCGTCGAGAAGAGGCAACCGCCCTCGTCATTCTACTGGGAGAAAACTCGAGTCTGCAGAGCTGGAAAGGAGGAAGAATTTAGAGACAAAGACTTCCATCAGCAACAGGCACTGACTGTCCCTTCTGCCACGGTGAGGAGTGAGCCGATCAGCACGAGAAGCAAGGCGGCCACGGTGACTGTGAGTAAGGGAAAGTAAAAAGAATAACCGGAGGATAAGGGCGGTGCACTCGACCATGGTTGAGGGGGAAAGGAGCCGGACAGAAGTCGGGTCCAGAGGCGCTGAGACTGGGGCAGCATGGAGCAAGGAAGCCGCGGTACAGACAGGCTGGGGGATGCAACGGCGTCGTGAGACAGCTAGACTGCGACCGGTGGAAAAAGGCCGGGCAGCGACCGAAGCCACGAAGCACTGCGACCGGGAACGTAGGCGCGGGAAGAGATAAACTCAGCCGCAGCCGGGGAGGGAAGCACCGGACTGCGAGAGGGCTGGGAGGCGCGATTGGGAGCCGAGCGAGCGGGAGAGAGACAGAGCCCGAGCAAGGGAGACGGAGCGAGAGCCAGTCCAGCGGCTGAAACTGTTCTCCGTCAACGGGGTGTACCCAGCGCCGGTAGAGCCGAGCGAGCGGGAGAGAGACAGAGCCCGAGCAAGGGGAACTGAGCGAGAGCCAGCCCAGCGGCTGAAACTGTTCGCCGTCAACGGGGTGTACCCAGCGCCGGTTGCCCTGCCGAGAAAAGGGAAAGCACTGAAGCCGACGCGCAGGCTGTGAACCTGAAAGCCAGCGGCCGTTGCCCGTGGGGAAAGTGTACCCCTCCCGCCAGGGATGAAACGCGGGAAGCCGCCATTAGGCGGGGAAGAAGACAGAAGCAGGAAACCGCCATTGAAGTGGGCGGGGAGAGAAGATAAGCGCGGGAAACCGCCATTTTCGCGGGAACCGCCATCTTGAAAAAAAAAAAAAAATTTTAAAGAAATAATTCGTGGTGTTTATCAGGAAGAGAGGAAGATGCCTAAGCGTGGTAACATCAACGATTTTAATTCCGAGGTAGAAGACTGGGCCACGTATGTGGAATGCATTGAGATCTATTGTGAGGCCAATAAAATAGAAGAAGATGACAAAGCTATAACCTTGCTAAACTCGATGGGCGCGAAGACATACGGGCTCTTGAAGCATCTACTATCACCAGCTAAACCGGTGGATCAGACTTTCGATGATATTGTGGCTGTTCTGAAGGATCACTTGAACCCCACACCGTTGATGTTGGCGGAACGATTCAAATTCTATGCGAGAACGCAACGGAAAGACAAAAGCAACGCAGAATACTTGGTCGAACTGCGTAGACTAGCGAAATACTGCCAGTTTGGAGGGAATCTGACAGAGGCATTGCGAGACAAGTTCGTGTGCGGATTGGCAAAGGAAGGAACGCAAAAGCGACTACTCGAAGAGAACGACCTTACACTTGACAGGGCTGTCCTTATTGCAGCATCGCACGAAGCCGCAGCGAAGGGAACTGCGGAAATGCAGCTAAAGACAGCGGCACTCAGTGTGGATCAAATTACCTCGACAACAACCAAATGCTATCGTTGTGGGAAGACAACACACGACCAGAACCAATGCTGGTTTAAGAACCAGGAATGTAGGAAATGTGGCAAACTGGGTCACATAGCTAAGGTATGCCGGTCAGGGAAGAAGACCAACAACCAAAGGACCAACAACCAAAGGAAGCCATCACAGGAAAAGTACAACAAGGTACACAAGGTGGCTGAGAAGAGTTCAGACGAACAGAATTCGGACTCAGACCCAAACGGCCAAGAGCTGGGTAGTCTGAGAATTCACAATGTGAGTAAGGAAGCTGACCTACAAACTATCTGGGTCATGCTAAAAATAGCTGGAGTCCAAGTGAAAATGGAGTTGGACACTGGATCAGCTCTATCAGTCATAAATCGAAGGGATTACCACCAGCTATTCTCACATATACCCTTAAGAGATACCAAGTTCGTATTGCAGACATACACGGGGCATAAAGTATACCCCACGGGAAAGATAAGAGTCAAGGTGAGAGATAGGGGTAAAGAACACCCAAGAATGAACTTATACGTACTACCTGAGGGAGGACCACCACTTCTAGGACGGGAGTGGATCAAGAAAATGGACATGGAATGGCACTATCTAAAAGCCATAACGAGTGAGGACTCGGTGCAGACAATCAGCTCAGATTCTGAATCGGATGACGATAAGACCAACCCAAATGTGAAAGACAAGGCTAAAATGGACTTGCCGACTAAGGTTGGAAAAACGAAGGCATGCAGAAAGGCTTATGCTCCAGAGAAGAACAAAGTTTCAGAACAGATCTCCACCGAACAACGGCAACATAGTTCGACAGAGAATTCTGAGTCTGTTCAGTTTAAGGACATATCCATGACGGAAGAACACCGAGCTCGGACTCAACTTTATTTCAAATTACGACAACAATTAGAACAATTGAGTTACCGTCTCGTACAAGAGATGAAAACAATGAAAAAGTTCTATGACACCGAATGGGAGAATCTGGAAAGACAACAGAAGCAGCTAGCTCAAGCAGAGAGTGACCATAGAGCCATCGTGACCAATCACCGGTCACATCTCCCTTATGATGTTCAGGAGTTAGAATATTTGCAGAAAGAAGTAAATGAAGAGGAATCTTCAGGAAGCCAGGATTTTATTCCAGTTCTTCTCTACGACTCCTTACAAGCAGAGTTTGAGAAGTTGAAGGAACAGTATGAACAGGCCCAGGCTACAATCCTGGAGGGGGTTAACTCGGCAACCTCCGAAAAGCTAGTTACAGTGGAAGCATATGAGCAACTAAAGGTTGAACATGAGCAAGAAGTCCAAAGGCTGCAGGAAATTCTTGATGAGCTCAAGGCCAAGACAGACTCATCGGTAGAAGTTCCATCCATAGATGAGAAATTAGAGGTGAAAGACATGGCAGAACATGAAAGTCAAGATGTCCAAGGACTCATAAAAATATTGAAGGAAACCCAAGACAAATATGAGGCGGCAATGACCGAGGTTCAACAACTTGAAGAACAGATTCAACTGGGAATTCTTTCAGTGACAGAAAAGGCAACTGTAAGAAACACAGAGACTGTAAGAATGGCCCCTGAACATGAGCTAGAGAGCATCAAGGCGCAACTTCTCCGAGCGCTTAAAGCCAAAGTACAAGAGGAAAAAAAGGTGAAAGCATTGGAGGAAAAGGTGGATGAAATGGAGAAGACTCTGATCCACAGGGTCCCCGTGGAAGAGTTAACGGTCAGCCAACTCCTTCATATGCTGAGAGACAAGACTCTGCAATGGGAACCATTTGAACACGAGCTTCAATCTTCAAAGGGAAGGGGTTCGGAGCACTCAAAAGTTTGGGGAATAGTTGAGGTTGCAACACAGATTTTACGGGGCTGCCGAAAGTACGCTGAATCACGTCAATGTGAACTACAGAATGTTGAAACAGCTGCTCCAGTAGAAGGATTGAATAGCCCGATCAATCAATCCCCGATGGAAGGGGAAGTATTGGAATCACAAATGAGGTCATTAGTGAAGGATTGGCAGGAAACCCAGGAAGAGCGGGATGAATACGAACGCATGAAGAAGTCTCTTCAGGAAAGATGTCTAGGGAGGGAACAACAGTCGGCTAACGTCCAGTTGGGTAAGGAAGAAGTAGCAGGCCCTCTCGCTAGACTAGCTCAGGACGACACCGAATATTACCATGACCTGTTGAGTGACACGGAATATTACGATGACTTGGTCTGCCCAGCTTGTGATGAAAACTCCCAAAGTGCAGAAATGAGGATGAAGCACTTAAAGTCTAAGGAACATAGGGAGATGGTGGCGCTACAGCTGGCAGCGGATAAGGGAGCCCCGAGAGTCTCCAAGAAGCAGAAAAGAAAAAGACGAAGCAGAAGACGATAACCATCTAAATCATTATCACTTCTATCAGTTCATGCACGTGGGCCCTACGAAGGAGGCCAAATCAGTTGGAAAGTAGGAAAAATTACCAAGGCAGTCCAGCTGTTTGTAAAAGTCAGCACTGCTGGTTCAGCAGGACGGAAGTTCAAGCTGTTAAGCCAAGGGAAAGACTATTGGATGAGTCACGCTAGAAATGTGAACCGGCTACACCACAGAGATGTTGTTCGGACCGAGTCAAGACCAGAGACTGAATCTGTGAACTGTTCCCGCAGAGACTGAATCTGTGAACTGTTTCCCGCAGAGACACTATCTGTGAATTGTTTTACATGAAGTTGATTATATGTTATGTTTAATGGGGAATAAGTATGTTGTAAGCTAAAAAGGGAGGATTGTAGTGTATGTACCCGTCTACCTTTAAGAGAACTATTGTATGTAACCGTTCACCTTTAAGAGAACTATTTTAGGTGTGACACTACTTTGTTTGGCTTCTGTATACTGTAACACCGACGGTGACCACACCAGTATATAAGTGTTGTGTCAGGATTTATTGGGCAGATTCGCCCTGACCTTCGAATAGTAAAGTCCTGTTTCAAGTTACTCTTGGAGTCTGTGTATTAATTAACTAAACAACCCACAGACTTTACACAACCCTGGGAATGTACATGGGGATTCCAACCCTGGGACTGTACATGGAGATTCTGACCTTGGGACTGTACATGGGGATTCTGACCCTGGGGCTGTACATCGGGATTCTAACCCTGGGACCGTACATGGGGATTCTAACCTTGGGACTGTACATGGGGATTGTAACTCTGGAACATTACATGGGGATTCCAACCCTGGGACTGTACATGGGGATTCTACCCCTGGGACTGTACATGGTGATTCTAACAGCGGGATTGTACATGGGCATTCCAACCCGGAGACTGTAAATGGGGATTCTAACCTTGTGACTGTACATGGGGATTCGAACCCTGGGACTGTACATGGGGATTCCAACCATGGGACTGTACATAGGGATGCCAAACCTGAGACTCTACATGGGGATTCCAACCCTGGGAATGTACATGGGGATTCCAACACGGGGACTGTACATAGGGATTCTAAACCTGGGACTGTACATGGGGATTCCAACCCTGGGACTGTAAATGGAGATTCCAACCCTGCCACTGTACATGGGGATTCCAACCCTGGGACTGTACATGGGGATTCCAACCCTGGGACTGTACATGGGGATTCTAAACCTGGGACTGTACATGGGGATTCCAACCCTGGGAATGTAAATGGAGATTCCAACCCTGCCACTGTACATGGGGATTCCAACCCTGGGACTGTACATGGGGATTCCAACCCTGGGACTGTACGAGGGGATTCTAACCTTGGGACTGTACATGGGGATCCCAATCCTGGGAATGTACATGGGAATTGCAACCCTGGGAGTGTACATGGGGATTCTAACCGTGGAGCTGCACATGGGGATTCCTACCCTGGGACTGTACATGGGGATTCCAACCCTGGGACTGTACATGGGGATTCTAACCCTGCAACTGTCCATGGGGATTGTGACCTGGGATTGTACATGGGGATTCTAAACCTGGGACTGGACATGGGGATTATCACCCTGGGGCTGTACATGGGGATTCCATCCCTGGGACTGTACATGGGGATTGTAACACTGGAACATTACATGGGGATTCCAACCCTGGGACTGTACATGGGGATCCTAACCCTGGGACTGTACATGGGGATTCCAACCCTACGACTGTACATGGGGATTCTAACACTGGGAATGTACATGGGGATTCTAACACTGGGAATGTACATGGTGATTCTACCCCTGGGACTGTATATGGTGATTCTGACCCCAGGACTGCACATGGGGATTCCAACCCTGGGACTGTACATGGGGATTCTACCCTTGTGACCGTACATGTGGATTCGAACCCTGGGACTGTACATGGGGATGCCAACCCTGGGACTGTACATGGGGATTACAACACTGGGACTGTAAATGGGGATTCTAACCCTGGGACTGTACATGGGGATTCCAACCCTGGGACTGTACATGGGGATTCCAACCCTGGGACGGTACATGGGGATTCTAACACTGGAACTGTAGATGAGGATTCCAACCCTGGGACTGTACGTGGGGATTCCAACCCTGGGATTGGGGATAGAGCTTCTAACCCTGGGACTGTACATGGGTATTCCAACCCTGGAACTGTACAAGGGGATTCCAACCCTGGGACTGTATAATGGCGATTCTAACCCTGGGACTGTACATGGGGATTCCAACCCTGGGACTGTACGTGGGGATTCCAACCCTGGGATTGGGGATGGAGATTCTAACCCTGGGACTGTACAAGGGGATTCTAACCCCGGGGCTGTACATGGGTATTCTAACCCTGGGGCTGTACATGGGTATTCTAAGCCTGGGACTGCACATGGGGATTCCAGCGCTGGGACTGTTCATGGGTATTCTGAGCCTGGGACTGCACATGGGGATTCTAACCCTGGGACTGTACATGGGGATCCCAACCCTGGGAATGCACATGGGGAGTCCAGCCCTGGGACTATTCATGGGGATTCTAACCATGGGACTGTACATGCGGATTCAAATCCTGGGACTGTACATGGGAATTCCAGCCCTAAAACTGTACTTGGGGATTCCAGCCCTGGTAATGCACTTGGGGATTCCAGCCCTGGGAATGAACATGGGGATTCCAGCCCTGGGACAGTACATGGGGATTCCAACCCTGGGACTGTACATGGGGATTCTAACCTTGGGACTGTACATGGGGATTGTAACTCTGGAACATTACATGGGGATTCCAACCCTGGGACTGTACATGGGGATTCTACCCCTGGGACTGTACATGGTGATTCTAACAGCGGGATTGTACATGGGCATTCCAACCCGGAGACTGCAAATGGGGATTCTAACCTTGTGACTGTACATGGGGATTCGAACCCTGGGACTGTACATGGGGATTCCAACCATGGGACTGTACATAGGGATGCCAAACCTGAGACTCTACATGGGGATTCCAACCCTGGGAATGTACATGGGGATTCCAACACTGGGACTGTACATAGGGATTCTAAACCTGGGACTGTACATGGGGATTCCAACCCTGGGACTGTAAATGGAGATTCCAACCCTGCCACTGTACATGGGGATTCCAACCCTGGGACTGTACATGGGGATTCCAACCCTGGGACTGTACATGGGGATTCTAAACCTGGGACTGTACATGGGGATTCCAACCCTGGGAATGTAAATGGAGATTCCAACCCTGCCACTGTACATGGGGATTCCAACCCTGGGACTGTACATGGGGAATCCAACCCTGGGACTGTACGAGGGGATTCTAACCTTGGGACTGTACATGGGGATCCCAATCCTGGGAATGTACATGGGGATTGCAACCCTGGGAGTGTACATGGGGATTCTAACCGTGGAGCTGCACATGGGGATTCCAACCCTGGGACTGTACATGGGGATTCCAACCCTGGGACTGTACATGGGGATTCTAACCCTGCAACTGTCCATGGGGATTGTGACCTGGGATTGTACATGGGGATTCTAAACCTGGGACTGGACATGGGGATTATCACCCTGGGACTGTACATGGGGATTCCATCCCTGGGACTGTACATGGGGATTGTAACACTGGAACATTACATGGGGATTCCAACCCTGGGACTGTACATGGGGATCCTAACCCTGGGACTGTACATGGGGATTCCAACCCTACGACTGTACATGGGGATTCTAACACTGGGAATGTACATGGGGATTCTAACACTGGGAATGTACATGGTGATTCTACCCCTGGGACTGTATATGGTGATTCTGACCCCAGGACTGCACATGGGGATTCCAACCCTGGGACTGTACATGGGGATTCTACCCTTGTGACCGTACATGTGGATTCGAACCCTGGGACTGTACATGGGGATGCCAACCCTGGGACTGTACATGGGGAGTACAACACTGGGACTGTAAATGGGGATTCTAACCCTGGGACTGTACATGGGGATCCCAATCCTGGGAATGTACATGGGGATTGCAACCCTGGGAGTGTACATGGGGATTCTAACCGTGGAGCTGCACATGGGGATTCCAACCCTGGGACTGTACATGGGGATTCCAACCCTGGGACTGTACATGGGGATTCTAACCCTGCAACTGTCCATGGGGATTGTGACCTGGGATTGTACATGGGGATTCTAAACCTGGGACTGGACATGGGGATTATCACCCTGGGACTGTACATGGGGATTCCATCCCTGGGACTGTACATGGGGATTGTAACACTGGAACATTACATGGGGATTCCAACCCTGGGACTGTACATGGGGATCCTAACCCTGGGACTGTACATGGGGATTCCAACCCTACGACTGTACATGGGGATTCTAACACTGGGAATGTACATGGGGATTCTAACACTGGGAATGTACATGGTGATTCTACCCCTGGGACTGTATATGGTGATTCTGACCCCAGGACTGCACATGGGGATTCCAACCCTGGGACTGTACATGGGGATTCTACCCTTGTGACCGTACATGTGGATTCGAACCCTGGGACTGTACATGGGGATGCCAACCCTGGGACTGTACATGGGGATTACAACACTGGGACTGTAAATGGGGATTCTAACCCTGGGACTGTACATGGGGATTCCAACCCTGGGACTGTACATGGGGATTCCAACCCTGGGACGGTACATGGGGATTCTAACACTGGAACTGTAGATGAGGATTCCAACCCTGGGACTGTACGTGGGGATTCCAACCCTGGGATTGGGGATAGAGCTTCTAACCCTGGGACTGTACATGGGTATTCCAACCCTGGAACTGTACAAGGGGATTCCAACCCTGGGACTGTATAATGGCGATTCTAACCCTGGGACTGTACATGGGGATTCTAACCCTGGAACTGTAGATGGGGATTCCAACCCTGGGACTGTACGTGGGGATTCCAACCCTGGGATTGGGGATGGAGATTCTAACCCTGGGACTGTACAAGGGGATTCTAACCCTGGGGCTGTACATGGGTATTCTAACCCTGGGGCTGTACATGGGTATTCTAAGCCTGGGACTGCACATGGGGATTCCAGCACTGGGACTGTTCATGGGTATTCTGAGCCTGGGACTGCACATGGGTATTCTAACCCTGGGACTGTACATGGGGATCCCAACCCTGGGAATGCACATGGGGAGTCCAGCACTGGGACTATTCATGGGGATTCTAACCATGGGACTGTACATGCGGATTCGAATCCTGGGACTGTACATGGGAATTCCAGCCCTAAAACTGCACTTGGGGATTCCAGCCCTGGTAATGCACTTGGGGATTCCAGCCCTGGGAATGAACATGGGGATTCCAGCCCTGGGACAGTACATGGGGATTCCAACCCTGGGACTGTACATGGGGATTCTAACCCTGGGACTGTACATGGGGATTCTAACCCTGGGACTGCACATGGGGATTCTAACCCTGGGTCTCTACATGGGGATTCTAACCGTGGGACTGTACATGGTGATTCTAACCCTGGGACTGCACATGGGGATTCAAACCCTGGGTCGGTACATGGGGATTCTAACCCTGGGATTGTAAATGGGGATTCCAACTCTGGGACTGTACATGGGGATTCCAACGCTGGGACTATTCATGGGGATTCTAACCTTCGGACTGTACATGGGGATCCCAACCCTGGGAATGTACATGGGGAGTCCAGCCCTGGGACTGTACATGGGGACTCTAACCATGGGACTGTACATGCGGATTCGAATCCTGCGACTGTACATGGGGGTTCTAACCTTGGAACTGTACATGGGAATTCCAACCCTGGGACTGTACATGGGAATTCCAACCCTGGGACTGTACATGGGGATTCTAACCCTGCAACTGTCCATGGGGATTGTGACCTGGGATTGTACATGGGGATTCTAAACCTGGGACTGGACATGGGGATTATCACCCTGGGACTGTACATGGGGATTCCATCCCTGGGACTGTACATGGGGATTGTAACACTGGAACATTACATGGGGATTCCAACCCTGGGACTGTACATGGGGATCCTAACCCTGGGACTGTACATGGGGATTCCAACCCTACGACTGTACATGGGGATTCTAACACTGGGAATGTACATGGGGATTCTAACACTGGGAATGTACATGGTGATTCTACCCCTGGGACTGTATATGGTGATTCTGACCCCAGGACTGCACATGGGGATTCCAACCCTGGGACTGTACATGGGGATTCTACCCTTGTGACCGTACATGTGGATTCGAACCCTGGGACTGTACATGGGGATGCCAACCCTGGGACTGTACATGGGGATTACAACACTGGGACTGTAAATGGGGATTCTAACCCTGGGACTGTACATGGGGATTCCAACCCTGGGACTGTACATGGGGATTCCAACCCTGGGACGGTACATGGGGATTCTAACACTGGAACTGTAGATGAGGATTCCAACCCTGGGACTGTACGTGGGGATTCCAACCCTGGGATTGGGGATAGAGCTTCTAACCCTGGGACTGTACATGGGTATTCCAACCCTGGAACTGTACAAGGGGATTCCAACCCTGGGACTGTATAATGGCGATTCTAACCCTGGGACTGTACATGGGGATTCTAACCCTGGAACTGTAGATGGGGATTCCAACCCTGGGACTGTACGTGGGGATTCCAACCCTGGGATTGGGGATGGAGATTCTAACCCTGGGACTGTACAAGGGGATTCTAACCCTGGGGCTGTACATGGGTATTCTAACCCTGGGGCTGTACATGGGTATTCTAAGCCTGGGACTGCACATGGGGATTCCAGCGCTGGGACTGTTCATGGGTATTCTGAGCCTGGGACTGCACATGGGTATTCTAACCCTGGGACTGTACATGGGGATCTCAACCCTGGGAATGCACATGGGGAGTCCAGCACTGGGACTATTCATGGGGATTCTAACCATGGGACTGTACATGCGGATTCGAATCCTGGGACTGTACATGGGAATTCCAGCCCTAAAACTGCACTTGGGGATTCCAGCCCTGGTAATGCACTTGGGGATTCCAGCCCTGGGAATGAACATGGGGATTCCAGCCCTGGGACAGTACATGGGGATTCCAACCCTGGGACTGTACATGGGGATTCTAACCCTGGGACTGTACATGGGGATTCTAACCCTGGGACTGCACATGGGGATTCTAACCCTGGGTCTCTACATGGGGATTCTAACCGTGGGACTGTACATGGTGATTCTAACCCTGGGACTGTACATGGGGATTCCAACCCTGGGACTGTACATGGGGATTCTAAACCTGGGACTGTACATGGGGATTCCAACCCTGGGAATGTAAATGGAGATTCCAACCCTGCCACTGTACATGGGGATTCCAACCCTGGGACTGTACATGGGGATTCCAACCCTGGGACTGTACGAGGGGATTCTAACCTTGGGACTGTACATGGGGATCCCAATCCTGGGAATGTACATGGGAATTGCAACCCTGGGAGTGTACATGGGGATTCTAACCGTGGAGCTGCACATGGGGATTCCTACCCTGGGACTGTACATGGGGATTCCAACCCTGGGACTGTACATGGGGATTCTAACCCTGCAACTGTCCATGGGGATTGTGACCTGGGATTGTACATGGGGATTCTAAACCTGGGACTGGACATGGGGATTATCACCCTGGGGCTGTACATGGGGATTCCATCCCTGGGACTGTACATGGGGATTGTAACACTGGAACATTACATGGGGATTCCAACCCTGGGACTGTACATGGGGATCCTAACCCTGGGACTGTACATGGGGATTCCAACCCTACGACTGTACATGGGGATTCTAACACTGGGAATGTACATGGGGATTCTAACACTGGGAATGTACATGGTGATTCTACCCCTGGGACTGTATATGGTGATTCTGACCCCAGGACTGCACATGGGGATTCCAACCCTGGGACTGTACATGGGGATTCTACCCTTGTGACCGTACATGTGGATTCGAACCCTGGGACTGTACATGGGGATGCCAACCCTGGGACTGTACATGGGGATTACAACACTGGGACTGTAAATGGGGATTCTAACACTGGAACTGTAGATGAGGATTCCAACCCTGGGACTGTACGTGGGGATTCCAACCCTGGGATTGGGGATAGAGCTTCTAACCCTGGGACTGTACATGGGTATTCCAACCCTGGAACTGTACAAGGGGATTCCAACCCTGGGACTGTATAATGGCGATTCTAACCCTGGGACTGTACATGGGGATTCCAACCCTGGGACTGTACGTGGGGATTCCAACCCTGGGATTGGGGATGGAGATTCTAACCCTGGGACTGTACAAGGGGATTCTAACCCTGGGGCTGTACATGGGTATTCTAACCCTGGGGCTGTACATGGGTATTCTAAGCCTGGGACTGCACATGGGGATTCCAGCGCTGGGACTGTTCATGGGTATTCTGAGCCTGGGACTGCACATGGGGAGTCCAGCCCTGGGACTATTCATGGGGATTCTAACCATGGGATTGTACATGGGCATTCGAACCCTGGGACTGTACATGGGAATTCCAGCCCTAAAACTGTACTTGGGGATTCCAACCCTGGGATTGGGGATGGAGATTCTAACCCTGGGAATGAACATGGGGATTCCAGCCCTGGGACAGTACATGGGGATTCCAACCCTGGGACTGTACATGGGGATTCTAACCTTGGGACTGTACATGGGGATTGTAACTCTGGAACATTACATGGGGATTCCAACCCTGGGACTGTACATGGGGATTCTACCCCTGGGACTGTACATGGTGATTCTAACAGCGGGATTGTACATGGGCATTCGAACCCTGGGACTGTACATGGGGATTCCAACCATGGGACTGTACATAGGGATGCCAACCATGGGACTGTACATAGGGATGCCAAACCTGAGACTCTACATGGGGATTCCAACCCTGGGAATGTACATGGGGATTCCAACACTGGGACTGTACATAGGGATTCTAAACCTGGGACTGTACATGGGGATTCCAACCCAGGGACTGTAAATGGAGATTCCAACCCTGCCACTGTACATGGGGATTCCAACCCTGGGACTGTACATGGGGATTCCAACCCTGGGACTGTACATGGGGATTCTAAACCTGGGACTGTACATGGGGATTCCAACCCTGGGAATGTAAATGGAGATTCCAACCCTGCCACTGTACATGGGGATTCCAACCCTGGGACTGTACATGGGGAATCCAACCCTGGGACTGTACGAGGGGATTCTAACCTTGGGACTGTACATGGGGATCCCAATCCTGGGAATGTACATGGGGATTGCAACCCTGGGAGTGTACATGGGGATTCTAACCGTGGAGCTGCACATGGGGATTCCAACCCTGGGACTGTACATGGGGATTCCAACCCTGGGACTGTACATGGGGATTCTAACCCTGCAACTGTCCATGGGGATTGTGACCTGGGATTGTACATGGGGATTCTAAACCTGGGACTGGACATGGGGATTATCACCCTGGGACTGTACATGGGGATTCCATCCCTGGGACTGTACATGGGGATTGTAACACTGGAACATTACATGGGGATTCCAACCCTGGGACTGTACATGGGGATCCTAACCCTGGGACTGTACATGGGGATTCCAACCCTACGACTGTACATGGGGATTCTAACACTGGGAATGTACATGGGGATTCTAACACTGGGAATGTACATGGTGATTCTACCCCTGGGACTGTATATGGTGATTCTGACCCCAGGACTGCACATGGGGATTCCAACCCTGGGACTGTACATGGGGATTCTACCCTTGTGACCGTACATGTGGATTCGAACCCTGGGACTGTACATGGGGATGCCAACCCTGGGACTGTACATGGGGATTACAACACTGGGACTGTAAATGGGGATTCTAACCCTGGGACTGTACATGGGGATTCCAACCCTGGGACTGTACATGGGGATTCCAACCCTGGGACGGTACATGGGGATTCTAACACTGGAACTGTAGATGAGGATTCCAACCCTGGGACTGTACGTGGGGATTCCAACCCTGGGATTGGGGATAAAGCTTCTAACCCTGGGACTGTACATGGGTATTCCAACCCTGGAACTGTACAAGGGGATTCCAACCCTGGGACTGTATAATGGCGATTCTAACCCTGGGACTGTACATGGGGATTCTAACCCTGGAACTGTAGATGGGGATTCCAACCCTGGGACTGTACGTGGGGATTCCAACCCTGGGATTGGGGATGGAGATTCTAACCCTGGGACTGTACAAGGGGATTCTAACCCTGGGGCTGTACATGGGTATTCTAACCCTGGGGCTGTACATGGGTATTCTAAGCCTGGGACTGCACATGGGGATTCCAGCGCTGGGACTGTTCATGGGTATTCTGAGCCTGGGACTGTACATGGGGATCCCAACCCTGGGAATGCACATGGGGAGTCCAGCACTGGGACTATTCATGGGGATTCTAACCATGGGACTGTACATGCGGATTCGAATCCTGGGACTGTACATGGGAATTCCAGCCCTAAAACTGCACTTGGGGATTCCAGCCCTGGTAATGCACTTGGGGATTCCAGCCCTGGGAATGAACATGGGGATTCCAGCCCTGGGACAGTACATGGGGATTCCAACCCTGGGACTGTACATGGGGATTCTAACCCTGGGACTGTACATGGGGATTCTAACCCTGGGACTGCACATGGGGATTCTAACCCTGGGTCTCTACATGGGGATTCTAACCGTGGGACTGTACATGGTGATTCTAACCCTGGGACTGCACATGGGGATTCAAACCCTGGGTCGGTACATGGGGATTCTAACCCTGGGATTGTAAATGGGGATTCCAACTCTGGGACTGTACATGGGGATTCCAACGCTGGGACTATTCATGGGGATTCTAACCTTCGGACTGTACATGGGGATCCCAACCCTGGGAATGTACATGGGGAGTCCAGCCCTGGGACTGTACATGGGGACTCTAACCATGGGACTGTACATGCGGATTCGAATCCTGGGACTGTACATGGGGGTTCTAACCTTGGAACTGTACATGGGAATTCCAACCCTGGGACTGTACATGGGAATTCCAACCCTGGGACTGTACATGGGGATTCTAACCCTGCAACTGTCCATGGGGATTGTGACCTGGGATTGTACATGGGGATTCTAAACCTGGGACTGGACATGGGGATTATCACCCTGGGACTGTACATGGGGATTCCATCCCTGGGACTGTACATGGGGATTGTAACACTGGAACATTACATGGGGATTCCAACCCTGGGACTGTACATGGGGATCCTAACCCTGGGACTGTACATGGGGATTCCAACCCTACGACTGTACATGGGGATTCTAACACTGGGAATGTACATGGGGATTCTAACACTGGGAATGTACATGGTGATTCTACCCCTGGGACTGTATATGGTGATTCTGACCCCAGGACTGCACATGGGGATTCCAACCCTGGGACTGTACATGGGGATTCTACCCTTGTGACCGTACATGTGGATTCGAACCCTGGGACTGTACATGGGGATGCCAACCCTGGGACTGTACATGGGGATTACAACACTGGGACTGTAAATGGGGATTCTAACCCTGGGACTGTACATGGGGATTCCAACCCTGGGACTGTACATGGGGATTCCAACCCTGGGACGGTACATGGGGATTCTAACACTGGAACTGTAGATGAGGATTCCAACCCTGGGACTGTACGTGGGGATTCCAACCCTGGGATTGGGGATAGAGCTTCTAACCCTGGGACTGTACATTGGTATTCCAACCCTGGAACTGTACAAGGGGATTCCAACCCTGGGACTGTATAATGGCGATTCTAACCCTGGGACTGTACATGGGGATTCTAACCCTGGAACTGTAGATGGGGATTCCAACCCTGGGACTGTACGTGGGGATTCCAACCCTGGGATTGGGGATGGAGATTCTAACCCTGGGACTGTACAAGGGGATTCTAACCCTGGGGCTGTACATGGGTATTCTAACCCTGGGGCTGTACATGGGTATTCTAAGCCTGGGACTGCACATGGGGATTCCAGCGCTGGGACTGTTCATGGGTATTCTGAGCCTGGGACTGCACATGGGTATTCTAACCCTGGGACTGTACATGGGGATCTCAACCCTGGGAATGCACATGGGGAGTCCAGCACTGGGACTATTCATGGGGATTCTAACCATGGGACTGTACATGCGGATTCGAATCCTGGGACTGTACATGGGAATTCCAGCCCTAAAACTGCACTTGGGGATTCCAGCCCTGGTAATGCACTTGGGGATTCCAGCCCTGGGAATGAACATGGGGATTCCAGCCCTGGGACAGTACATGGGGATTCCAACCCTGGGACTGTACATGGGGATTCTAACCCTGGGACTGTACATGGGGATTCTAACCCTGGGACTGCACATGGGGATTCTAACCCTGGGTCTCTACATGGGGATTCTAACCGTGGGACTGTACATGGTGATTCTAACCCTGGGACTGCACATGGGGATTCTAACCCTGGGATTGTAAATGGGGATTCCAACTCTGGGACTGTACATGGGGATTCCAACGCTGGGACTATTCATGGGGATTCTAACCTTCGGACTGTACATGGGGATCCCAACCCTGGGAATGTACATGGGGAGTCCAGCCCTGGGACTGTACATGGGGACTCTAACCATGGGACTGTACATGCGGATTTGAATCCTGGGACTGTACATGGGGGTTCTAACCTTGGAACTGTACATGGGAATTCCAACCCTGGGACTGTACATGGGAATTCCAACCCTGGGACTGCACATGGGGATTCTAACCCTGGGTCTGTACATGGGGATTCTAACCCTGGGACTGTACATGGTGATTCTAACCCTGGGACTGCACATGGGGATTCAAACCCTGGGTCGGTACATGTGGATTCCAACCCTGCCACTGTACATGGGGATTCCAACCCTGGGACTGTACATGGGGATTCCAAAGCTGGGACTATTCATGGGGATTCTAACCTTCGGACTGTACATGAGGATCCCAACCCTGGGACTATACATGGGGATTCCAACCCTTGGACAGCACATGGGGATTCTAACCTTGTGACTGCACATGTGGATGCGAACCCTGGGACTGCACATGGGGATCCCAACCCTGGGACTGTACATGGGGATACCAACCCTGGGATTGTAAATGGGGATTCCAACTCTGGCACTGTACATGGGGATTCCAACACTGGGACTGTACATGGGGATTCTAACCCTGGGACTGTACATGGGGATTCTAACCATGCGACTGTACATGGGGATTCCAACCCTGGGACTGTACATGGGGATTCCAGACCAGGGACAGTGTATGGGGATTCCAAACTTGGGACTGTATATGGGGATTCTAATCCTGGGATGGTACATGGGGATTCCAGACCAGGGACTGCACATGGGGATTCCAGCCCTGGGAATGTACATGGGGATCCCAGCCCTGGGAATGTACATGGGGATTCCAGCCATGAGAATGTACATGGGTATTCCAACCTTGGGACTGCACATGGGGATTCCAACCCTGGGACTGTACATGGAGATTGTAACACTGGAACTGTACATGGGGAGTCCAGCCCTGGGACTGTACATGGCGATTCTAACCATGGCACCGTACATGGGGATTCGAATCCTGGGACTGTACATGGGAATTCCAACCCTGGGACTGTACATGGGAATTCCAGCCCTAAAACTGTACATGGGGATTCCAGCCCTGGGAATGAACATGGGGATTCCAGCCCTGGGACTGTACATGGGGATTCTAAACCTGGGACTGCACATGGTGATTCTAACCCTGGGTCTGTACATGGGGATTCTAACCCTGGGACTGCACATGGGGATTCTAACCCTGGGACTGCACATGGGGATTCTAACCCTGGGACTGTACATGGGGATTCTAACCCTGGGACTGCACATGGGGATTCTAACCCTGGGTCTGTACATGGTGATTCTAACCCTGGGACTGCACATGGGGATTCTAACCCTGGGTCGGTACATGGGAATTCTAATCCTGGGACTGTACATGGGGATTCCAGCCCTGGGATTGTAAATGGGGATTCCAACTCTGGGACTGTACATGGGGATTCCAACACTGGGACTGTACATGAGGATTCTAACCCTGGGACTGTATATGGGGATTCCAAACCTGGGACTCTATATGGGGATTCTAAACCTGGGACTGTACATGGGGATTCTAACTCTGGGACTGTACATGTACAGTCCCCGGGTTGGGATCCCCATGTACAGTCCCAGGGTTGGGATCCCCATGAGGATTCCAACCCTGGGATTGTAAATGGGGATTCTAACCCTGGCACTGTACATGGGGATTCCAACCCTGGGACTGTACATGGGGATTTTAACCATGGAACATTACATGGGGATTCTAACTCTGGGACTGTACATGGGGATCCCAGCCCTGGGACTGTACATGGGGATCCCAACCCTGGGACTGTACATGGGGATTCTAATCTTGTGACTGTATATGGGGATTCGAACCCTGGGACTGTACATGGGGATTCGAACCCTGGGACTGTACATGGGTATCCCAACCCTGGGACTGTACATGTGGTTCCAACCCTGGGATTGTAAATGGGGATTCTAACCCTGGGGCTGTACATGGGTATTCTAAGCCTGGGACTGCACATGGGGATTCCAACGCTGGGACTGTTCATGGGTATTCTGAGCCTGGGACTGCACATGGGGATTCTAACCCTGGGACTGTACATGGGGATCCCAACCCTGGGAATGTACATGGGGAGTCCAGCCCTGGGACTATTCATGGGGATTCTAACCATGGGACTGTACATGCGGATTCGAATCCTGGGACTGTACATGGGGATTCTAACCTTGCAACTGTACATGGGAATTCCAGCCCTAAAACTGTACATGGGGATTCCAGCCCTGGTAATGTACTTGGGGATTCCAGCCCTGGGAATGAACATGGGGATTCCAGCCCTGGGACAGTACATGGGGATTCCAACCCTGGGACTGTACATGGGGATTCTAACACTGGGACTGTACATGGGGATTCTAACCCTGGGACTGCACATGGGGATTCTAACCCTGGGTCTCTACATGGGGATTCTAACCGTGGGACTGTACATGGTGATTCTAACCCTGGGACTGCACATGGGGATTCAAACCCTGGGTCGGTACATGGGGATTCTAACCCTGGGATTGTAAATGGGGATTCCAACTCTGGGACTGTACATGGGGATTCCAACGCTGGGACTACTCATGGGGATTCTAACCTTCGGACTGTACATGGGGATCCCAACCCTGGGAATGTACATGGGGACTCCAGCCCTGGGACTGTACATGGGGATTCTAACCATGGGACTGTACATGCGGATTCGAATCCTGGGACTGTACATGGGAATTCCAACCCTGGGACTGCACATGGGGATTCTAACCCTGGTTCTGTACATGGGGATTCTAACCCTGGGACTGTACATGGTGATTCTAACCCTGGGACTGCACATGGGGATTCAAACCCTGGGTCGGTACATGTGGATTCCAACCCTGCCACTGTACATGGGGATTCCAACCCTGGGACTGTACATGGGGATTCTAACCTTGGGACCGTACATGGGGATTCCAACCCTGGGACTATTCATGGGGATTCTAACCTTCGGACTGTACATGGGGATCCCAACCCTGGGACTATACATGGGGATTCCAACCCTTGGACAGCACATGGGGATTCTAACCTTGTGACTGCACATGTGGATTTGAACCCTGGGACTGCACATGGTGATCCCAACCCTGGGACTGTACATGGGGATACCAACCCTGGGATTGTAAATGGGGATTCCAACTCTGGGACTGTACATGGGGATTCCAACACTGGGACTGTACATGGGGATTCTCACCCTGGGACTGTACATGGGGATTCTAACCATGCGACTGTACATGGGGATTCCAACCCTGGGACTGTACATGGGGATTCCAGACCAGGGACAGTGTCTGGGGATTCCAAACTTGGGACTGTATATGGGGATTCTAATCCTGGGATGGTACATGGGGATTCCAGACCTGGGACTGTACATGGGGATTCCAGCCCTGGGAATGTACATGGGGATCCCAGCCCTGGGAATGTACATGGGGATTCCAGCCATGAGAATGTACATGGGTATTCCAACCTTGGGACTGCACATGGGGATTCCAACCCTGGGACTGTACATGGAGATTGTAACACTGGAACTGTGCATGGGGAGTCCAGCCCTGGGACTGTACATGGCGATTCTAACCATGGCACCGTACATGGGGATTCGAATCCTGGGACTGTACATGGGGATTCTAACATTGGGACTGTACATGGGAATTCCAACCCTGGGACTGTACATGGGAATTCCAGCCCTAAAACTGTACATGGGGATTCCAGCCCTGGGAATGAACATGGGGATTCCAACCCTGGGACGGAACATGGGAATTCCAACCCTCGAACTGTACATGGGGATTCTAACCTTGGGACCGTACATGGGGATTCCAACCCTGGGACTGTACATGGGGCTTCCAACCCTGGGACTGTACATGGGGATTCCAACCCTGGGACTGGATAGAAACCCTGGAACATTACATACGGATTCCAACCCTGGGACTGTACATGGGGATTCCAGCCCTGGGACTGTACATGGGGATTCTAACCCTGAGACTGTACATGGGGATTCCAAACCTGGGACGGTACATGGTGTTTCTGAGCTTGGGTCTGTACATGGGGATTCTAACTCTGGGACTGTACATGGGTATTCTAACCCTGGGACCGTACATGGGGATTCTAACCTTGGGACTGTACATGGGGATTCCAACTCTGGGACTGTACATGGGGATTCTAACCTGGGACTGTACATGGGGATTCCAACCCTGGGACAGTACATGGGGATTCTGACCCTGGGGCTGTAAATGGGGATTCCAAACCTGGGACTGTACATGGGGATTCTAAACCTGGGACTGTACATGGGGATTCTAAACCTGGGACTGTACAAGGGGATTCCAGCCCTGGGACTGTAAATGGGGATTCCAACCCTGGGACTGTACATGGGGATTCCTACCCTGGGACTGTACAAGGGGTTTCTAATCCTGGGACTGTACATGGGTATTCTAAGCCTGCAACTGTACATGGGGATTCCAACCCTGGGAATGTACATGAGGATTCCAACCCTGGGACTGTACATGGGGATTCTAAGCCTGCAACTGTACATGGGGATTCCAACCCTGGGAATGTACATGAGGATTCCAACCCTGGGACTGTACATGGGGATTCCAACCCTGGGACTGTACATGGGGATTCTGACCTGGGACTGTACATGGGGTTTCCAACCCTGGGACTGTACATGAGGATTCTGCCCTGGGACTGGACATGGGGACTCCGAACCTGGGACTTCACACGGGGATTCCAAATCTGGGGCTCTACATGGGGATTCCAACACAGGGACTGGAGATGGGGATTCTAAACCTGGGACTGTACATGGGGATTCAAGCCCTGGGACTGTAAATGGAGATTCCAACCCTGGGACTGTACATGGCGATTCCAAACCTTGGACAGTACATGGGGATTCGAATCCTGGGACTGTACATGGGTATTGCAACGCTGGGACTGTACAATTGGATTCTAACCCGGGGACTGTACGTGGGGATTCTAACCTTCGGACTGTACATGGGAATTCCAACCCTGGGACTGTACATGGGGATGCCAAACCTGGGACTGTACATGGGGATTCCAAACCTGGGACTGTACATGGGGATTCTAACCTTGGGACTGTACATAGGGATTGTAATCCTGGAACATTACATGGGGATCCCAACCCTGGGACTGTACATGGGGATTCTAACACTGGGAATGTACATGGTGATTCTAACCCCGGGACTGTACATGGGGATTCTAACCCTGGGACTGTACATGGGGATTCCAACCATGGGACTGTACATGGGGATTCGAACCCTGGGACTGTACATGGGGATTCTGACCTGGCACTGTACATGGGGATTCTGACCTGGGACTGTACATGGGGATTCCAACCCTGCGACTGTACATGGGGATTCTGACCCTGGGGCTGTACATGGGGACTCCGACCCTGGGACTGTAAATGGGGATTCTAAACCTGGGACTGGACATGGGGATTATAACCCTGGCACTGTACATGGGGATTCCAACCCTGGGACTGTACATGGGGATTGTAACCCTGGAACATTACATGGGGATTCCAACCCTGGGACTGTACATGGGGATTCTAACTCTGGGACTGTACATGGGGATCCCAACCCAGGGACTGTACATGGGGATTCTAACACTAGGAATGTACATGGTGATTCTACCCCTGGGACTGTACATGGTGATTCGAACCCTGGGACTGTACATGGGGATTCCAACTCTGGGACTGTACATGTGGATTCGAACCGTAGGACTGTACATGGGGATCCCAACCCTGGGACGGTACATGGGGTTCCAACCCTGGGATTGTAAATGGGGATTCTAACCCTGGGACTGTACATGGGCATCCCAACCCTGGGACTGTACATGGAGTTCCAACCCTGGGATTGTAAATGGGGATTCTAACCCTGGGACTCTACATGGGGATTCTAAACCTGGGACTGTACATGGGGATTCCAGCCCTGAGACTGTAAATGGAGATTCCAACCCTGGCACTGTACATGGGGATTCCAACCCTGGGACTGTACATGGGGATTCCAACCCTGGGACTGTACATGGGGATTCCAACCCTGAGACTGTACATGGGGATTCCAACCCTGGGACTGAACATGGGGATTTCAACCCTGGGATTGTGCATGGAGATTCTAACCCTGGGACTGTACATGGGGATTCCAACCCTGGGACTGTACAAGGGGTTTCTAACCCTGGGACTCTACATGGGGATTCTAAGCCTGCAAATGTACATGGGGATTCCAACCCTGGGAATGTACATGAGGATTCCAACCCTGGGACTGTACATGGGGATTCTAAGCCTGCAACTGTACATGGGGATTCCAACCCTGGGACTGTACATGAGGATTCCAACCCTGGGACTGTACATGGGAATTCCAACCCTCGAACTGTACACAGGGATTCTAACCTTGGGACTGTACCTGGGGATTCCAACCCTGGGACTGTACATGGGGATTCTAACCCTGGGACAGTACATGGGGATTCTGACCTGGGACTGTACATGGGGTTTCCAACCCTGGGACTGTACATGGGGATTCTGCCCTGGGACTGGACATGGGACTCCGAACCTGGGACTTCACACGGGGATTCTAAACCTGGGAATGGATATGGGGATTATAACCCTGGGACTGTACATGTGGATTCCAAACCTGGGACTGTACATGGGGATTTTAACCATGGGAGTGTACATGGGGATACCAAACCTGGGACTCTACATGGGGATTCCAAATCTGGGGCTGTACATGGGGATTCCAACACAGGGACTGTACATGGGGATTCTAAACCTGGGACTGTACATGGGGATTCAAGCCCTGGGACTGTAAATGGAGATTCCAACCCTGGCACTCTACATGGGGATTCCAACCCTGGGACTGTACATCGGGATTCGAATCCTGGGACTGTACTTGGGTATTGCAACGCTGGGACTGTACAATTGGATTCCAACCCGGGGACTGTATATGGGGATGCCAAACCTGGGACTGTACATGGGGATTCCAAACCTGGGACTGTACATGGGGATTCTAACCTTGGGACTGTACATGGGGATTGTAATCCTGGAACATTACATGGGGATTCCAAACCTGGGACTGTACATGGGGATTCTAACTCTGGGGCTGTACATGGGGATCCCAAACCTGGGACTGTACATGGGGATTCTAACACTGGGAATGTACATGGTGATTCTGCCCCTGGGACTGTACATGGTGATTCTAACCCCGGGACTGTAGATGGGGATTCTAACCTTGTGACTGTAAATGGGGAATCGAACCCTGGGACTGTACATGGGGATTACAACCCTGGGACTGTACATGGGGATTCGAACCCTGGGACTGTACATGGGGATTCTAACCCTGGGACTGTACATGGGGATTCTAACCCCGGGACTGTACATGGGGATTCCAACCCTGGGGCTGTACATGGGGATTCTAAACTTGTGACTGCACATGTGGATTCCAACCCTGGGACTCTACATGGGGATTCTGACCCTGGGGCTGTACATGGGGACTCCGACCCTGGGACTGTAAATGGGGATTCTAAACCTGGGACTGGACTTGGGGATTATAACCCTGGCACTGTACATGGGGATTCCAACCCTGGGACTGTACATGGGGATTGTAACCCTGGAACATTACATGGGGATTCCAACCCTGGAACTGTACATGGGGATTCTAACACTAGGAATGTTCATGGTGATTCTACCCCTGGGACTGTACATGGTGATTCGAACCCTGGGACTGTACATGGGGATTCCAACTCTGGGACTGTACATGTGGATTCGAACCGTAGGACTGTACATGGGGATCCCAACCCTGGGACTGTACATGGGGTTCCAACCCTGGGATTGTAAATGGGGATTCTAACCCTGGGACTGTACATGGGGATTCCAAACCTGGGACTCTACATGGGGATTCTAAACCTGGGACTGTACATGGGGATTCCAGCCCTGGGACTGTAAATGGAGACTCCAACCCTGGCACTGTACATGGGGATTCCAACCCTGGGACTGTACATGGGGATTCCAACCCTAGGACTGTACATGGGGATTCGAATCCTGGGACTGTACATGGGGATTCCAACCCTGCGACTGTATATGGGGATTCTAACCCTGAGACTGCACATGGGGATTCCAACCCTGGGACTGAACTTGGGGATTTCAACCCTGGGATTGTGCATGGAGATTCTAACCCTGGGACTGTACATGGGGATTCCATACCTGGGACTGTAGAAGGGGTTTCTAACCCTGGGACTCTACATGGGTATTCTAAGCCTTGGACTGTTCATGGGGATTCTAAGCCTGCAACTGTACATGGGGATTCCAACCCTGGGACTGTACATGAGGATTCCAACCCTGGGACTGTACATGGGGATTCTAAGCCTGCAACTGTACATGGGGATTCCAACCCTGGGACTGCACATGAGGATTCCAACCCTGGGACTGTACATGGGAAATCCAACCCTCGAACTGTAAATGGGGATTCTAACCCTGGGACTCTACATGGGGATTCTAAACCTGGGACTGTACATGGGGATTCCAGCCCTGAGACTGTAAATGGAGATTCCAACCCTGGCACTGTACATGGGGATTCCAACCCTGGGACTGTACATGGGGATTCCAACCCTGGGACTGTACATGGGGATTCCAACCCTGAGACTGTACATGGGGATTCCAACCCTGGGACTGAACATGGGGATTTCAACCCTGGGATTGTGCATGGAGATTCTAACCCTGGGACTGTACATGGGGATTCCAACCCTGGGACTGTACAAGGGGTTTCTAACCCTGGGACTCTACATGGGGATTCTAAGCCTGCAAATGTACATGGGGATTCCAACCCTGGGAATGTACATGAGGATTCCAACCCTGGGACTGTACATGGGGATTCTAAGCCTGCAACTGTACATGGGGATTCCAACCCTGGGACTGTACATGAGGATTCCAACCCTGGGACTGTACATGGGAATTCCAACCCTCGAACTGTACACAGGGATTCTAACCTTGGGACTGTACCTGGGGATTCCAACCCTGGGACTGTACATGGGGATTCTAACCCTGGGACAGTACATGGGGATTCTGACCTGGGACTGTACATGGGGTTTCCAACCCTGGGACTGTACATGGGGATTCTGCCCTGGGACTGGACATGGGACTCCGAACCTGGGACTTCACACGGGGATTCTAAACCTGGGAATGGATATGGGGATTATAACCCTGGGACTGTACATGTGGATTCCAAACCTGGGACTGTACATGGGGATTTTAACCATGGGAGTGTACATGGGGATACCAAACCTGGGACTCTACATGGGGATTCCAAATCTGGGGCTGTACATGGGGATTCCAACACAGGGACTGTACATGGGGATTCTAAACCTGGGACTGTACATGGGGATTCAAGCCCTGGGACTGTAAATGGAGATTCCAACCCTGGCACTCTACATGGGGATTCCAACCCTGGGACTGTACATCGGGATTCGAATCCTGGGACTGTACTTGGGTATTGCAACGCTGGGACTGTACAATTGGATTCCAACCCGGGGACTGTATATGGGGATGCCAAACCTGGGACTGTACATGGGGATTCCAAACCTGGGACTGTACATGGGGATTCTAACCTTGGGACTGTACATGGGGATTGTAATCCTGGAACATTACATGGGGATTCCAAACCTGGGACTGTACATGGGGATTCTAACTCTGGGGCTGTACATGGGGATCCCAAACCTGGGACTGTACATGGGGATTCTAACACTGGGAATGTACATGGTGATTCTGCCCCTGGGACTGTACATGGTGATTCTAACCCCGGGACTGTAGATGGGGATTCTAACCTTGTGACTGTAAATGGGGAATCGAACCCTGGGACTGTACATGGGGATTACAACCCTGGGACTGTACATGGGGATTCGAACCCTGGGACTGTACATGGGGATTCTAACCCTGGGACTGTACATGGGGATTCTAACCCCGGGACTGTACATGGGGATTCCAACCCTGGGGCTGTACATGGGGATTCTAAACTTGTGACTGCACATGTGGATTCCAACCCTGGGACTCTACATGGGGATTCTGACCCTGGGGCTGTACATGGGGACTCCGACCCTGGGACTGTAAATGGGGATTCTAAACCTGGGACTGGACTTGGGGATTATAACCCTGGCACTGTACATGGGGATTCCAACCCTGGGACTGTACATGGGGATTGTAACCCTGGAACATTACATGGGGATTCCAACCCTGGAACTGTACATGGGGATTCTAACACTAGGAATGTTCATGGTGATTCTACCCCTGGGACTGTACATGGTGATTCGAACCCTGGGACTGTACATGGGGATTCCAACTCTGGGACTGTACATGTGGATTCGAACCGTAGGACTGTACATGGGGATCCCAACCCTGGGACTGTACATGGGGTTCCAACCCTGGGATTGTAAATGGGGATTCTAACCCTGGGACTGTACATGGGGATTCCAAACCTGGGACTCTACATGGGGATTCTAAACCTGGGACTGTACATGGGGATTCCAGCCCTGGGACTGTAAATGGAGACTCCAACCCTGGCACTGTACATGGGGATTCCAACCCTGGGACTGTACATGGGGATTCCAACCCTAGGACTGTACATGGGGATTCGAATCCTGGGACTGTACATGGGGATTCCAACCCTGCGACTGTATATGGGGATTCTAACCCTGAGACTGCACATGGGGATTCCAACCCTGGGACTGAACTTGGGGATTTCAACCCTGGGATTGTGCATGGAGATTCTAACCCTGGGACTGTACATGGGGATTCCATACCTGGGACTGTAGAAGGGGTTTCTAACCCTGGGACTCTACATGGGTATTCTAAGCCTTGGACTGTTCATGGGGATTCTAAGCCTGCAACTGTACATGGGGATTCCAACCCTGGGACTGTACATGAGGATTCCAACCCTGGGACTGTACATGGGGATTCTAAGCCTGCAACTGTACATGGGGATTCCAACCCTGGGACTGCACATGAGGATTCCAACCCTGGGACTGTACATGGGAAATCCAACCCTCGAACTGTACATGGGGATTCTAACCTTGGGACTGTACCTGGGGATTCTAACCCTGGGACTGTACATGGGGATTCCGACCTGGGACTGCACATGGGGTTTCCAACCCTGGGCATGTACATGGGGATTCTGACCCTGGGATTGGAAATGGGGACTCCGAACCTGGGACTTTACATGGGGATTCTAAACCTGGGACTGGATATGGGGATTATAACCCTGGGACTGGATATGGGGATTTCAACCCTGGGACTGTACATGGGGATTTTAAACATGGGAGTGTACATGGGGATTCTAACCTTGGGACTGTACATGGGGATTCTAACACTGGGAATGTACATGGTGATTCTGCCCCTGGGACTGTACATGGTGATTCTAACCCCGGGACTGTACATGGGGATTCTAACCTTGTGACTGTACATGGGGATTCGAACCCTGGGACTGTACATGGGGATCCTAACCCTGGGACTGTACATGGGGATTCTAACACTGGGACTGTACATGGGGATTCTGACCTGGGACTGTACATGGGGTTTCCAACCCTGGGACGGAACATGGGAATTCCAAACCTGGGACGGAACATGGGAATTCCAACCCTCGAACTGTACATGGGGATTCTAACCTTGGGACCGTACATGGGGATTCCAACCCTGGGACTGTACATGGGGATTCCAACCCTGGGACTGTACATGGGGATTCCAAACCTGGGACGGTACATGGGGATTCGAAGCTTGGGTCTGTACATGGGGATTCTAACTCTGGGACTGTACATGGGTATTCTAACCCTGGGACCGTACATGGGGATTCTAACCTTGGGACTGTACATGGGGATTCCAACCCTGGGACTGTACATGGGGATTCCAACCCTGGGACTTTACATGGGGATTCCAACCCTGGGACTGTACATGGGGATTCTAACCTGGGACTGTACATGGGGATTCCAACCCTGGGACTGTACATGGGGATTCTGACCCTGGGGCTGTACATGGGGACCCTGACCCTGGGACTGTAAATGCGGATTCTAAACCTGGGACTGGACATGGGGATTATAACCCTGGCACTGTACATGGGGATTCCAACCCTGGGACTGTACATGGGGATTCCAACCCTGGGACTGTACATGTGGATTCGAACCCTGGGACTGTACATGGGGATCCCAACACTGGGACTGTACATGGGGTTCCAACCCTGGGATTGTAAATGGGGATTCTAACCCTGGGACTGTACATGGGGATTCCAACCCTGGGACTGTACATGGGGATTCGAACCCCGGGACTGTACATGGGGATTCTAAACCTGGGACTGTACATGGGGATTCTAACCCCGGGACTGTACATGGGGATTCCAACCCTGGGGCTGTACATGGGGATTCCAAACTTGTGACTGTACATGTGGATTCCAACCCTGGGACTCTACATGGGGATTCTGACCCTGGGGCTGTACATGGGGACTCCGACCCTGGGACTGTAAATGGGGATTCTAAACCTGGCACTGGACTTGGGGATTATAACCCTGGCACTGTACATGGGGATTCCAACCCTGGGACTGTACATGGGGATTGTAACCCTGGAACATTACATGGGGATTCCAACCCTGGAACTGTACATGGGGATTCTAACTCTGGGGCTGTACATGGGGATCCCAACCCTGGGACTGTACATGGGGATTCTAACACTAGGAATGTACATGGTGATTCTACCCCTGGGACTGTACATGGTGATTCGAACCCTGGGACTGTACATGGGGATTCCAACTCTGGGACTGTACATGTGGATTCGAACCGTAGGACTGTACATGGGGATCCCAACCCTGGGACTGTACATGGGGTTCCAACCCTGGGATTGTAAATGGGGATTCTAACCCTGGGACTGTACATGGGGATTCCAAACCTGGGACTCTACATGGGGATTCTAAACCTGGGACTGTACATGGGGATTCCAGCCCTGGGACTGTAAATGGAGATTCCAACCCTGGCACTGGACATGGGGATTCCAACCCTGGGACTGTACATGGGGATTCCAACCCTAGGACTGTACATGGGGATTCGAATCCTGGGACTGTACATGGGGATTCCAACCCTGCGACTGTATATGGGCATTCTAACCCTGAGACTGCACATGGGGATTATAACCCTGGCACTGTACATGGGGATTCCAACCCTGGGACTGTACATGGGGATTCCAACCCTGGGACTGTACATGTGGATTCGAACCCTGGGACTGTACATGGGGATCCCAACACTGGGACTGTACATGGGGTTCCAACCCTGGGATTGTAAATGGGGATTCTAACCCTGGGACTGTACATGGGGATTCCAAACCTGGGACTCTACATGGGGATTCTAAACCTGGGACTGTACATGGGGATTCCAGCCCTGGGGCTGTAAATGGAGATTCCAACCCTGGCACTGTATATGGGGATTCGAATCCTGGGACTGTACATGGGGATTCCAAACCCGGGACTGTACATGGGGATTCCAAACCTTGGACTGTACATGGGGATTCTAACCCTGGGACCGTACATGGGGAGTCTAACCTTGGGACTGTACATGGGGATTCCAACCCTGGGACTGGACATGGGGATTCCAACCGTGGGACTGTACATGGGGATTCCAACCCTGGGACTGGACATGGGGATTCTGACCCTGGGGCTGTACATGGGGACCCTGACCCTGGGACTGTAAATGCAGATTCTAAACCTGGGACTGGACATGGGGATTATAACCCTGGCACTGTACATGGGGATTCCAAACCTGGGACTGTACATGGGGATTCCAACCCTGGGACTGTACATGTGGATTCGAACCCTGGGACTGTACATGGGGATCCCAACACTGGGACTGTACATGGGGTTCCAACCCTGGGATTGTAAATGGGGATTCTAACCCTGGGACTGTACATGGGGATTCCAAACCTGGGACTCTACATGGGGATTCTAAACCTGGGACTGTACATGGGGATTCCAGCCCTGGGACTGTAAATGGAGATTCCAACCCTGGCACTGTACATGGGGATTCGAATCCTGGGACTGTACATGGGGATTCCAACCCCGGGACTGTACATGGGGATTCCAAACCTTGGACTGTACATGGGGATTCTAACCCTGGGACCGTACATGGGGAGTCTAACCTTGGGACTGTACATGGGGATTCCAACCCTGGGACTGTACATGGAGATTCCAACCGTGGGACTGTACATGGGGATTCCAACCCTGGGACTGTACATGGGGATTCTAACCCTGCGACTGTACATGGGGATTCTGACCTGGGACTGTACATGGGGATTCCAACTCTGGGACTGTACATGGGGATTCTGACCCTGGGGCTGTACATGGGGACTCCGACCCTGGGGCTGTAAATGGGGATTCTAAACCTGGGACTGGACATGGGGATTATAATCCTGGGGCAGTACATGGGGATTCTAACCCTGGGACTGTTCATGGGGATTCTAACTCTGGGACTGTACATGGGGATCCCAACCCTGGGACTGTACATGGGGATCCCAACCCTGGGACTGTACATGGGGATTCTAACCTTGTGACTGTACATGGGGATTCGAACCCTGGGACTGTACATGGGTATCCCAACCCTGGGACTGTACATGTGGTTCCAACCCTGGGATTGTAAATGGGGATTCTAACCCTGGGACTGTACATGGGGACTCCAAACCTTGGACTGTACATGGGTATTCTAAGCCTTGGACTGTACATGGGGATTCCAACCCTGGGACGGAACATGGGAATTCCAACCCTCGAACTGTACATGGGGATTCTAACCTTGGGACCGTACATGGGGATTCCAACCCTGGGACTGTACATGGGGCTTCCAACCCTGGGACTGTACATGGGGATTCCAACCCTGGGACTGGATTGAAACCCTGGAACATTACATACGGATTCCAACCCTGGGACTGTACATGGGGAATCTAAACTTGTGACTGTACATGTGGATTCGAACCCTGGGATTGTAAATGGGGATTCTAACCCTGGGACTCTACATGGGGATTCCAAACCTGGGACTCTACATGGGGATTCTAAACCTGGGACTGTACATGGAGATTCTATCCCTGGGACTGCACATGGGGATTCCAACCCTGGGACTGTACATGGGGATTCCAGCCCTGGGACTGTACATGGGGATTCTAACCCTGAGACTGTACATGGGGATTCCAACCCTGGGACTGTACATGGGGATTCCAAACCTGGGACGGTACATGGGGTTTCTAAGCTTGGGTCTGTACATGGGGATTCTAACTCTGGGACTGTACATGGGTATTCTAACCCTGGGATTGTACATGGGGATTCTAACCTTGGGACTGTACATGGGGATTCCAACCCTGGGACTGTACATGGGGATTCCAGCCCTGGGACTGTACATGGGGATTCTAAACCTGAGACTGTACATGGGGATTCCAACCCTGGGACTGTACATGGGGATTCCAAACCTGGGACGGTACATGGGGTTTCTAAGCTTGGGTCTGTACATGGGGATTCTAACTCTGGGACTGTACATGGGGATTCTAACCCTGCGACTGTACATGGGGATTCTAAACCTGGAACTGGACATGGGGATTGTAACCCTGGGACTGTGCATGGGGATTCCAACCCTGGGATTGTAAATGGGGATTCTAAACCTGGACTGTACATGGGGATTCCAGCCCTGGGACTGTAAATGGAGATTCCAACCCTGGCACTGTACATGGGGATTCCAACCCTGGGACTGTACATGGGGATTCCAACCCTGGGACTGTACATGGGGATTCGAATCCTGGGACTGTACATGGGGATTCCAACCCTGGGACTGTACATGGGGATTCCAACCCTGAGACTGTACATGGGGATTCCAACCCTGGGACTGAACATGGGGATTTCAACCCTGGGATTGTGCATGGAGATTCTAACCCTGGGACTGTACATGGGGATTCCAACCCTGGGACTGTACAAGGGGTTTCTAACCCTGGGACTGTACATGGGGATTCTAAGCCTGCAACTGTACATGGGGATTCCAACCCTGGGAATGTACATGAGGATTCCAACCCTGGGACTGTACATGGGGATTCTAAGCCTGCAACTGTACATGGGGATTCCAACCCTGGGACTGTACATGAGGATTCCAACCCTGGGACTGTACATGGGAATTCCAACCCTCGAACTGTACACAGGGATTCTAACCTTGGGACTGTACCTGGGGATTCCAACCCTGGGACTGTACATGGGGATTCTAACCCTGGGACAGTACATGGGGATTCTGACCTGGGACTGTACATGGGGTTTCCAACCCTGGGACTGTACATGGGGATTCTGCCCTGGGACTGGACATGGGACTCCGAACCTGGGACTTCACACGGGGATTCTAAACCTGGGAATGGATATGGGGATTATAACCCTGGGACTGTACATGTGGATTCCAACCCTGGGACTGTACATGGGGATTTTAACCATGGGAGTGTACATGGGGATACCAAACCTGGGACTCTACATGGGGATTCCAAATCTGGGGCTGTACATGGGGATTCCAACACAGGGACTGTACATGGGGATTCTAAACCTGGGACTGTACATGGGGATTCAAGCCCTGGGACTGTAAATGGAGATTCCAACCCTGGCACTGTACATGGGGATTCCAACCCTGGGACTGTACATGGGGATTCGAATCCTGGGACTGTACATGGGTATTGCAACGCTGGGACTGTACAATTGGATTCTAACCCGGGGACTGTACATGGGGATTCTAACCTTCGGACTGTACATGGGAATTCCAACCAAGGGACTGTACATGGGGATGCCAAACCTGGGACTGTACATGGGGATTCCAAACCTGGGACTGTACATGGGGATTCTAACCTTGGGACTGTACATGGGGATTGTAATCCTGGAACATTACATGGGGATTCCAACCCTGGGACTGTACATGGGGATTCTAACTCTGGGACTGTACATGGGGATCCCAAACCTGGGGCTGTACATGGGGATTCTAACACTGGGAATGTACATGGTGATTCTGCCCCTGGGACTGTACATGGTGATTCTAACCCCGGGACTGTACATGGGGATTCCAACCCTGGGGCTGTACATGGGGATTCTAAACTTGTGACTGTACATGTGGATTCCAACCCTGGGACTCTACATGGGGATTCTGACCCTGGGGCTGTACATGGGGACTCCGACCCTGGGACTGTACATGGGGATTCTAAACCTGGGACTGGACTTGGGGATTATAACCCTGGCACTGTACATGGGGATTCCAACCCTGGGACTGTACATGGGGATTGTAACCCTGGAACATTGCATGGGGATTCCAACCCTGGAACTGTACATGGGGATTCTAACTCTGGGACTGTACATGGGGATCCCAACCCTGGGACTGTACATGGGGATTCTAACACTAGGAATGTACATGGTGATTCTACCCCTGGGACTGTACATGGTGATTCGAACCCTGGGACTGTACATGGGGATTCCAACTCTGGGACTGTACATGTGGATTCGAACCGTAGGACTGTACATGGGGATCCCAACCCTGGGACTGTACATGGGGTTCCAACCCTGGGATTGTAAATGGGGATTCTAACCCTGGGACTGTACATGGGGATTCCAAACCTGGGACTCTACATGGGGATTCTAAACCTGGGACTGTACATGGGGATTCCAACCCTGGGACTGTACATGGGGATTCCAGCCCTGGGACTGTACATGGGGATTCTAACCCTGAGACTGTACATGGGGATTCCAACCCTGGGACTGTACATGGGGATTCCAAACCTGGGACGGGACATGGGGTTTCTAAGCTTGGGTCTGTACATGGGGATTCTAACTCTGGGACTGTACATGGGTATTCTAGCCCTGGGATTGTACATGGGGATTCTAACCTTGGGACTGTACATGGGGATTCCAACCCTGGGACTGTACATGGGGATTCCAACCCTGGGTCTTTACATGGGGATTCCAACCCTGGGACTGTACATGGGGATTCTAACCCTGCGACTGTACATGGGGATTCTAAACCTGGGACTGGATATGGGGATTATAACCCTGGGACTGTACATGGGGATTCCAACCCTGGGACTGTACATGGGGATTCCAACCCTGGGATTGTAAATGGGGATTCTAAACCTGGGACTGTACATGGGGATTCCAGCCCTGGGACTGTAAATGGAGGTTCCAACCCTGGCACTGTACATGGGGATTCCAACCCTGGGACTGTACATGGGGATTCCAACCCTGGGACTGTACATGGGGATTCGAATCCTGGGACTGTACATGGGGATTCCAACCCTGGGACTGTACATGGGGATTCCAACCCTGAGACTGTACATGGGGATTCCAACCCTGGGACTGAACATGGGGATTTCAACCCTGGGATTGTGCATGGAGATTCTAACCCTGGGACTGTACATGGGGATTCCAACCCTGGGACTGTACAAGGGGTTTCTAACCCTAGGACTGTACATGGGGTTTCTAAGCCTGCAAATGTACATGGGGATTCCAACCCTGGGAATGTACATGAGGATTCCAACCCTGGGACTGTCCATGGGGATTCTAAGCCTGCAACTGTACATGGGGATTCCAACCCTGGGACTGTACATGAGGATTCCAACCCTGGGACTGTACATGGGAATTCCAACCCTCGAACTGTACACAGGGATTCTAACCTTGGGACTGTACCTGGGGATTCCAACCCTGGGACTGTACATGGGGATTCTAACCCTGGGACAGTACATGGGGATTCTGACCTGGGACTGTACATGGGGTTTCCAACCCTGGGACTGTACATGGGGATTCTGCCCTGGGACTGGACATGGGACTCCGAACCTGGGACTTCACACGGGGATTCTAAACCTGGGAATGGATATGGGGATTATAACCCTGGGACTGTACATGTGGATTCCAACCCTGGGACTGTACATGGGGATTTTAACCATGGGAGTGTACATGGGGATACCAAACCTGGGACTCTACATGGGGATTCCAAATCTGGGGCTGTACATGGGGATTCCAACACAGGGACTGTACATGGGGATTCTAAACCTGGGACTGTACATGGGGATTCAAGCCCTGGGACTGTAAATGGAGATTCCAACCCTGGCACTGTACATGGGGATTCCAACCCTGGGACTGTACATGGGGATTCGAATCCTGGGACTGTACATGGGTATTGCAACGCTGGGACTGTACAACTGGATTCTAACCCGGGGACTGTACATGGGGATTCTAACCTTCGGACTGTACATGGGAATTCCAACCCTGGGACTGTACATGGGGATGCCAAACCTGGGACTGTACATGGGGATTCCAAACCTGGGACTGTACATGGGGATTCTAACCTTGGGACTGTACATGGGGATTGTAATCCTGGAACATTACATGGGGATTCCAACCCTGGGACTGTACATGGGGATTCTAACTCTGGGACTGTACATGGGGATCCCAAACCTGGGACTGTACATGGGGATTCGAACACTGGGAATGTACATGGTGATTCTGCCCCTGGGACTGTACATGGTGATTCTAACCCCGGGACTGTAGATGGGGATTCTAACCTTGTGACTGTACATGGGGATTCGAACCCTGGGACTGTACATGGGGATTCCAACCCTGGGACTGTACATGGGGATTCGAACCCTGGGACTGTACATGGGGATTCTAACCCTGGGACTGTACATGGGGATTCTAACCCCGGGACTGTACATGGGGATTCCAACCCTGGGGCTGTACATGGGGATTCTAAACTTGTGACTGTACATGTGGATTCCAACCCTGGGACTGTACATGGGGATTCTGACCCTGGGGCTGTACATGGGGACTCCGACCCTGGGACTGTACATGGGGATTCTAAACCTGGGACTGGACTTGGGGATTATAACCCTGGCACTGTACATGGGGATTCCAACCCTGGGACTGTACATGGGGATTGTAACCCTGGAACATTGCATGGGGATTCCAACCCTGGAACTGTACATGGGGATTCTAACTCTGGGACTGTACATGGGGATCCCAACCCTGGGACTGTACATGGGGATTCTAACACTAGGAATGTACATGGTGATTCTACCCCTGGGACTGTACATGGTGATTCGAACCCTGGGACTGTACATGGGGATTCCAACTCTGGGACTGTACATGTGGATTCGAACCGTAGGACTGTACATGGGGATCCCAACCCTGGGACTGTACATGGGGTTCCAACCCTGGGATTGTAAATGGGGATTCTAACCCTGGGACTGTACATGGGGATTCCAAACCTGGGACTCTACATGGGGATTCTAAACCTGGGACTGTACATGGGGATTCCAGCCCTGGGACTGTAAATGGAGATTCCAACCCTGGCACTGTACATGGGGATTCCAACCCTGGGACTGTACATGGGGATTCCAACCCTAGGACTGTACATGGGGATTCGAATCCTGGGACTGTACATGGGGATTCCAACCCTGCGACTGTATATGGGGATTCTAAACCTGAGACTGCACATGGGGATTCCAACCCTGGGACTGAACATGGGGATTTCAACCCTGGGATTGTGCATGGAGATTCTAACCCTGGGACTGTACATGGGGATTCCATACCTGGGACTGTACAAGGGGTTTCTAACCCTGGGACTGTACATGGGTATTCTAAGCCTTGGACTGTACATGGGGATTCTAAGCCTGCAACTGTACATGGGGATTCCAACACTGGGACTGTACATGAGGATTCCAACCCTGGGACTGTACATGGGGATTCTAAGCCTGCAACTGTACATGGGGATTCCAACCCTGGGACTGCACATGAGGATTCCAACCCTGGGACTGCACATGGGAAATCCAACCCTCGAACTGTACATGGGGATTCTAACCTTGGGACTGTACCTGGGGATTCTCACCCTGGGACTGTACATGGGGATTCCGACCTGGGACTGCACATGGGGTTTCCAACCCTGGGACTGTACATGGGGATTCTGACCCTGGGATTGGACATGGGGACTCCGAACCTGTGACTTTACATGGGGATTCTGAACCTGGGACTGGATATGGGGATTATAACCCTGGGACTGGATATGGGGATTCCAACCCTGGGACTGTACATGGGGATTTTAAACATGGGAGTGTACATGGGGATTCTAACCTTGGGACTGTACATGGGGATTCTAACACTGGGAATGTACATGGTGATTCTGCCCCTGCGACTGTACATGGTGATTCTAACCCCGGGACTGTACATGGGGATTCTAACCTTGTGACTGTACATGGGGATTCGAACCCTGGGACTGTACATGGGGATTCCAACCCTGGGATTGTACATGGGGATCCTAACCCTGGGACTGTACATGGGGATTCTAACCCTGGGACTGTACATGGGGATTCTAAACCTGGGACTGGATATGGGGATTATAACCCTGGGACTGTACATGGGGATTCTAACCATGGGACTGTACATGGGGAATCCAATCCTGGGACTGTACATGGGGATTCCAAACCTGGGACGGAACATGGGAATTCCAACCCTCGAACTGTACACGGGGATTCTAACCTTGGGACCGTACATGGGGATTCCAACCCTGGGACTGTACATGGGGATTCCAACCCTGGGACTGTACATGGGGATTCCAAACCCGGGACTGTACATGGGGATTCCAAACCTTGGACTGTACATGGGGATTCTAACCCTGGGACCGTACATGGGGAGTCTAACCTTGGGACTGTACATGGGGATTCCAACCCTGGGACTGGACATGGGGATTCCAACCGTGGGACTGTACATGGGGATTCCAACCCTGGGACTGGACATGGGGATTCTGACCCTGGGGCTGTACATGGGGACCTTGACCCTGGGACTGTAAATGCAGATTCTAAACCTGGGACTGGACATGGGGATTATAACCCTGGCACTGTACATGGGGATTCCAAACCTGGGACTGTACATGGGGATTCCAACCCTGGGACTGTACATGTGGATTCGAACCCTGGGACTGTACATGGGGATTCCAACCCTGGGACTGTACATGGGGATTCGAATCCTGGGACTGTACATGGGGATTCCAACCCTGGGACTGTACATGGGGATTCCAACCCTGAGACTGTACATGGGGATTCCAACCCTGGGACTGAACATGGGGATTTCAACCCTGGGATTGTGCATGGAGATTCTAACCCTGGGACTGTACATGGGGATTCCAACCCTGGGACTGTACAAGGGGTTTCTAACCCTAGGACTGTACATGGGGTTTCTAAGCCTGCAAATGTACATGGGGATTCCAACCCTGGGAATGTACATGAGGATTCCAACCCTGGGACTGTCCATGGGGATTCTAAGCCTGCAACTGTACATGGGGATTCCAACCCTGGGACTGTACATGAGGATTCCAACCCTGGGACTGTACATGGGAATTCCAACCCTCGAACTGTACACAGGGATTCTAACCTTGGGACTGTACCTGGGGATTCCAACCCTGGGACTGTACATGGGGATTCTAACCCTGGGACAGTACATGGGGATTCTGACCTGGGACTGTACATGGGGTTTCCAACCCTGGGACTGTACATGGGGATTCTGCCCTGGGACTGGACATGGGACTCCGAACCTGGGACTTCACACGGGGATTCTAAACCTGGGAATGGATATGGGGATTATAACCCTGGGACTGTACATGTGGATTCCAACCCTGGGACTGTACATGGGGATTTTAACCATGGGAGTGTACATGGGGATACCAAACCTGGGACTCTACATGGGGATTCCAAATCTGGGGCTGTACATGGGGATTCCAACACAGGGACTGTACATGGGGATTCTAAACCTGGGACTGTACATGGGGATTCAAGCCCTGGGACTGTAAATGGAGATTCCAACCCTGGCACTGTACATGGGGATTCCAACCCTGGGACTGTACATGGGGATTCGAATCCTGGGACTGTACATGGGTATTGCAACGCTGGGACTGTACAACTGGATTCTAACCCGGGGACTGTACATGGGGATTCTAACCTTCGGACTGTACATGGGAATTCCAACCCTGGGACTGTACATGGGGATGCCAAACCTGGGACTGTACATGGGGATTCCAAACCTGGGACTGTACATGGGGATTCTAACCTTGGGACTGTACATGGGGATTGTAATCCTGGAACATTACATGGGGATTCCAACCCTGGGACTGTACATGGGGATTCTAACTCTGGGACTGTACATGGGGATCCCAAACCTGGGACTGTACATGGGGATTCTAACACTGGGAATGTACATGGTGATTCTGCCCCTGGGACTGTACATGGTGATTCTAACCCCGGGACTGTAGATTGGGATTCTAACCTTGTGACTGTACATGGGGATTCGAACCCTGGGACTGTACATGGGGATTCCAACCCTGGGACTGTACATGGGGATTCGAACCCTGGGACTGTACATGGGGATTCTAACCCTGGGACTGTACATGGGGATTCTAACCCCGGGACTGTACATGGGGATTCCAACCCTGGGGCTGTACATGGGGATTCTAAACTTGTGACTGTACATGTGGATTCCAACCCTGGGACTGTACATGGGGATTCTGACCCTGGGGCTGTACATGGGGACTCCGACCCTGGGACTGTACATGGGGATTCTAAACCTGGGACTGGACTTGGGGATTATAACCCTGGCACTGTACATGGGGATTCCAACCCTGGGACTGTACATGGGGATTGTAACCCTGGAACATTGCATGGGGATTCCAACCCTGGAACTGTACATGGGGATTCTAACTCTGGGACTGTACATGGGGATCCCAACCCTGGGACTGTACATGGGGATTCTAACACTAGGAATGTACATGGTGATTCTACCCCTGGGACTGTACATGGTGATTCGAACCCTGGGACTGTACATGGGGATTCCAACTCTGGGACTGTACATGTGGATTCGAACCGTAGGACTGTACATGGGGATCCCAACCCTGGGACTGTACATGGGGTTCCAACCCTGGGATTGTAAATGGGGATTCTAACCCTGGGACTGTACATGGGGATTCCAAACCTGGGACTCTACATGGGGATTCTAAACCTGGGACTGTACATGGGGATTCCAGCCCTGGGACTGTAAATGGAGATTCCAACCCTGGCACTGTACATGGGGATTCCAACCCTGGGACTGTACATGGGGATTCCAACCCTAGGACTGTACATGGGGATTCGAATCCTGGGACTGTACATGGGGATTCCAACCCTGCGACTGTATATGGGGATTCTAAACCTGAGACTGCACATGGGGATTCCAACCCTGGGACTGAACATGGGGATTTCAACCCTGGGATTGTGCATGGAGATTCTAACCCTGGGACTGTACATGGGGATTCCATACCTGGGACTGTACAAGGGGTTTCTAACCCTGGGACTGTACATGGGTATTCTAAGCCTTGGACTGTACATGGGGATTCTAAGCCTGCAACTGTACATGGGGATTCCAACACTGGGACTGTACATGAGGATTCCAACCCTGGGACTGTACATGGGGATTCTAAGCCTGCAACTGTACATGGGGATTCCAACCCTGGGACTGCACATGAGGATTCCAACCCTGGGACTGCACATGGGAAATCCAACCCTCGAACTGTACATGGGGATTCTAACCTTGGGACTGTACCTGGGGATTCTCACCCTGGGACTGTACATGGGGATTCCGACCTGGGACTGCACATGGGGTTTCCAACCCTGGGACTGTACATGGGGATTCTGACCCTGGGATTGGACATGGGGACTCCGAACCTGTGACTTTACATGGGGATTCTGAACCTGGGACTGGATATGGGGATTATAACCCTGGGACTGGATATGGGGATTCCAACCCTGGGACTGTACATGGGGATTTTAAACATGGGAGTGTACATGGGGATTCTAACCTTGGGACTGTACATGGGGATTCTAACACTGGGAATGTACATGGTGATTCTGCCCCTGCGACTGTACATGGTGATTCTAACCCCGGGACTGTACATGGGGATTCTAACCTTGTGACTGTACATGGGGATTCGAACCCTGGGACTGTACATGGGGATTCCAACCCTGGGATTGTACATGGGGATCCTAACCCTGGGACTGTACATGGGGATTCTAACCCTGGGACTGTACATGGGGATTCTAAACCTGGGACTGGATATGGGGATTATAACCCTGGGACTGTACATGGGGATTCTAACCATGGGACTGTACATGGGGAATCCAATCCTGGGACTGTACATGGGGATTCCAAACCTGGGACGGAACATGGGAATTCCAACCCTCGAACTGTACATGGGGATTCTAACCTTGGGACCGTACATGGGGATTCCAACCCTGGGACTGTACATGGGGATTCCAACCCTGGGACTGTACATGGGGATTCCAAACCCGGGACTGTACATGGGGATTCCAAACCTTGGACTGTACATGGGGATTCTAACCCTGGGACCGTACATGGGGAGTCTAACCTTGGGACTGTACATGGGGATTCCAACCCTGGGACTGGACATGGGGATTCCAACCGTGGGACTGTACATGGGGATTCCAACCCTGGGACTGGACATGGGGATTCTGACCCTGGGGCTGTACATGGGGACCCTGACCCTGGGACTGTAAATGCAGATTCTAAACCTGGGACTGGACATGGGGATTATAACCCTGGCACTGTACATGGGGATTCCAAACCTGGGACTGTACATGGGGATTCCAACCCTGGGACTGTACATGTGGATTCGAACCCTGGGACTGTACATGGGGATTCCAACCCTGGGACTGTACATGGGGATTCCAACCCTGAGACTGTACATGGGGATTCCAACCCTGGGACTGAACATGGGGATTTCAACCCTGGGATTGTGCATGGAGATTCTAACCCTGGGACTGTACATGGGGATTCCAACCCTGGGACTGTACAAGGGGTTTCTAACCCTAGGACTGTACATGGGGTTTCTAAGCCTGCAAATGTACATGGGGATTCCAACCCTGGGAATGTACATGAGGATTCCAACCCTGGGACTGTCCATGGGGATTCTAAGCCTGCAACTGTACATGGGGATTCCAACCCTGGGACTGTACATGAGGATTCCAACCCTGGGACTGTACATGGGAATTCCAACCCTCGAACTGTACACAGGGATTCTAACCTTGGGACTGTACCTGGGGATTCCAACCCTGGGACTGTACATGGGGATTCTAACCCTGGGACAGTACATGGGGATTCTGACCTGGGACTGTACATGGGGTTTCCAACCCTGGGACTGTACATGGGGATTCTGCCCTGGGACTGGACATGGGACTCCGAACCTGGGACTTCACACGGGGATTCTAAACCTGGGAATGGATATGGGGATTATAACCCTGGGACTGTACATGTGGATTCCAACCCTGGGACTGTACATGGGGATTTTAACCATGGGAGTGTACATGGGGATACCAAACCTGGGACTCTACATGGGGATTCCAAATCTGGGGCTGTACATGGGGATTCCAACACAGGGACTGTACATGGGGATTCTAAACCTGGGACTGTACATGGGGATTCAAGCCCTGGGACTGTAAATGGAGATTCCAACCCTGGCACTGTCCATGGGGATTCCAACCCTGGGACTGTACATGGGGATTCGAATCCTGGGACTGTACATGGGTATTGCAACGCTGGGACTGTACAACTGGATTCTAACCCGGGGACTGTACATGGGGATTCTAACCTTCGGACTGTACATGGGAATTCCAACCCTGGGACTGTACATGGGGATGCCAAACCTGGGACTGTACATGGGGATTCCAAACCTGGGACTGTACATGGGGATTCTAACCTTGGGACTGTACATGGGGATTGTAATCCTGGAACATTACATGGGGATTCCAACCCTGGGACTGTACATGGGGATTCTAACTCTGGGACTGTACATGGGGATCCCAAACCTGGGACTGTACATGGGGATTCTAACACTGGGAATGTACATGGTGATTCTGCCCCTGGGACTGTACATGGTGATTCTAACCCCGGGACTGTAGATGGGGATTCTAACCTTGTGACTGTACATGGGGATTCGAACCCTGGGACTGTACATGGGGATTCCAACCCTGGGACTGTACATGGGGATTCGAACCCTGGGACTGTACATGGGGATTCTAACCCTGGGACTGTACATGGGGATTCTAACCCCGGGACTGTACATGGGGATTCCAACCCTGGGGCTGTACATGGGGATTCTAAACTTGTGACTGTACATGTGGATTCCAACCCTGGGACTGTACATGGGGATTCTGACCCTGGGGCTGTACATGGGGACTCCGACCCTGGGACTGTACATGGGGATTCTAAACCTGGGACTGGACTTGGGGATTATAACCCTGGCACTGTACATGGGGATTCCAACCCTGGGACTGTACATGGGGATTGTAACCCTGGAACATTGCATGGGGATTCCAACCCTGGAACTGTACATGGGGATTCTAACTCTGGGACTGTACATGGGGATCCCAACCCTGGGACTGTACATGGGGATTCTAACACTAGGAATGTACATGGTGATTCTACCCCTGGGACTGTACATGGTGATTCGAACCCTGGGACTGTACATGGGGATTCCAACTCTGGGACTGTACATGTGGATTCGAACCGTAGGACTGTACATGGGGATCCCAACCCTGGGACTGTACATGGGGTTCCAACCCTGGGATTGTAAATGGGGATTCTAACCCTGGGACTGTACATGGGGATTCCAAACCTGGGACTCTAAATGGGGATTCTAAACCTGGGACTGTACATGGGGATTCCAGCCCTGGGACTGTAAATGGAGATTCCAACCCTGGCACTGTACATGGGGATTCCAACCCTGGGACTGTACATGGGGATTCCAACCCTAGGACTGTACATGGGGATTCGAATCCTGGGACTGTACATGGGGATTCCAACCCTGCGACTGTATATGGGGATTCTAAACCTGAGACTGCACATGGGGATTCCAACCCTGGGACTGAACATGGGGATTTCAACCCTGGGATTGTGCATGGAGATTCTAACCCTGGGACTGTACATGGGGATTCCATACCTGGGACTGTACAAGGGGTTTCTAACCCTGGGACTGTACATGGGTATTCTAAGCCTTGGACTGTACATGGGGATTCTAAGCCTGCAACTGTACATGGGGATTCCAACACTGGGACTGTACATGAGGATTCCAACCCTGGGACTGTACATGGGGATTCTAAGCCTGCAACTGTACATGGGGATTCCAACCCTGGGACTGCACATGAGGATTCCAACCCTGGGACTGCACATGGGAAATCCAACCCTCGAACTGTACATGGGGATTCTAACCTTGGGACTGTACCTGGGGATTCTCACCCTGGGACTGTACATGGGGATTCCGACCTGGGACTGCACATGGGGTTTCCAACCCTGGGACTGTACATGGGGATTCTGACCCTGGGATTGGACATGGGGACTCCGAACCTGTGACTTTACATGGGGATTCTGAACCTGGGACTGGATATGGGGATTATAACCCTGGGACTGGATATGGGGATTCCAACCCTGGGACTGTACATGGGGATTTTAAACATGGGAGTGTACATGGGGATTCTAACCTTGGGACTGTACATGGGGATTCTAACACTGGGAATGTACATGGTGATTCTGCCCCTGCGACTGTACATGGTGATTCTAACCCCGGGACTGTACATGGGGATTCTAACCTTGTGACTGTACATGGGGATTCGAACCCTGGGACTGTACATGGGGATTCCAACCCTGGGACTGTACATGGGGATCCTAACCCTGGGACTGTACATGGGGATTCTAACCCTGGGACTGTACATGGGGATTCTAAACCTGGGACTGGATATGGGGATTATAACCCTGGGACTGTACATGGGGATTCTAACCATGGGACTGTACATGGGGAATCCAATCCTGGGACTGTACATGGGGATTCCAAACCTGGGACGGAACATGGGAATTCCAACCCTCGAACTGTACATGGGGATTCTAACCTTGGGACCGTACATGGGGATTCCAACCCTGGGACTGTACATGGGGATTCCAACCCTGGGACTGTACATGGGGATTCCAAACCCGGGACTGTACATGGGGATTCCAAACCTTGGACTGTACATGGGGATTCTAACCCTGGGACCGTACATGGGGAGTCTAACCTTGGGACTGTACATGGGGATTCCAACCCTGGGACTGGACATGGGGATTCCAACCGTGGGACTGTACATGGGGATTCCAACCCTGGGACTGGACATGGGGATTCTGACCCTGGGGCTGTACATGGGGACCCTGACCCTGGGACTGTAAATGCAGATTCTAAACCTGGGACTGGACATGGGGATTATAACCCTGGCACTGTACATGGGGATTCCAAACCTGGGACTGTACATGGGGATTCCAACCCTGGGACTGTACATGTGGATTCGAACCCTGGGACTGTACATGGGGATCCCAACACTGGGACTGTACATGGGGTTCCAACCCTGGGATTGTAAATGGGGATTCTAACCCTGGGACTGTACATGGGGATTCCAAACCTGGGACTCTACATGGGGATTCTAAACCTGGGACTGTACATGGGGATTCCAGCCCTGGGACTGTAAATGGAGATTCCAACCCTGGCACTGTACATGGGGATTCGAATCCTGGGACTGTACATGGGGATTCCAACCCCGGGACTGTACATGGGGATTCCAAACCTTGGACTGTACATGGGGATTCTAACCCTGGGACCGTACATGGGGAGTCTAACCTTGGGACTGTACATGGGGATTCCAACCCTGGGACGGTACATGGAGATTCCAACCGTGGGACTGTACATGGGGATTCCAACCCTGGGACTGTACATGGGGATTCTAACCCTGCGACTGTACATGGGGATTCTGACCTGGGACTGTACATGGGGATTCCAACTCTGGGACTGTACATGGGGATTCTGACCCTGGGGCTGTACATGGGGACTCCGACCCTGGGACTGTAAATGGGGATTCTAAACCTGGGACTGGACATGGGGATTATAATCCTGGGGCAGTACATGGGGATTCCAACCCTGGGACTGTACATGGGGATTTTAACCCTGGAACAGTACATGGGGATTCTAACCCTGGGACTGTTCATGGGGATTCTAACTCTGGGACTGTACATGGGGATCCCAACCCTGGGACTGTACATGGGGATCCCAACCCTGGGACTGTACATGGGGATTCTAACCTTGTGACTGTACATGGGGATTCGAACCCTGGGACTGTACATGGGTATCCCAACCCTGGGACTGTACATGTGGTTCCAACCCTGGGATTGTAAATGGGGATTCTAACCCTGGGACTGTACATGGGGACTCCAAACCTTGGACTGTACATGGGTATTCTAAGCCTTGGACTGTACATGGGGATTCCAACCCTGGGACGGAACATGGGAATTCCAACCCTCGAACTGTACATGGGGATTCTAACCTTGGGACCGTACATGGGGATTCCAACCCTGGGACTGTACATGGGGCTTCCAACCCTGGGACTGTACATGGGGATTCCAACCCTGGGACTGGATTGAAACCCTGGAACATTACATACGGATTCCAACCCTGGGACTGTACATGGGGAATCTAAACTTGTGACTGGACATGTGGATTCGAACCCTGGGATTGTAAATGGGGATTCTAACCCTGGGACTCTACATGGGGATTCCAAACCTGGGACTCTACATGGGGATTCTAAACCTGGGACTGTACATGGAGATTCTATCCCTGGGACTGCACATGGGGATTCCAACCCTGGGACTGTACATGGGGATTCCAGCCCTGGGACTGTACATGGGGATTCTAACCCTGAGACTGTACATGGGGATTCCAACCCTGGGACTGTACATGGGGATTCCAAACCTGGGACGGTACATGGGGTTTCTAAGCTTGGGTCTGTACATGGGGATTCTAACTCTGGGACTGTACATGGGTATTCTAACCCTGGGATTGTACATGGGGATTCTAACCTTGGGACTGTACATGGGGATTCCAACCCTGGGACTGTACATGGGGATTCCAACCCTGGGTCTTTACATGGGGATTCCAACCCTGGGACTGTACATGGGGATTCTAACCCTGCGACTGTACATGGGGATTCTAAACCTGGGACTGGACATGGGGATTGTAACCCTGGGACTGTGCATGGGGATTCCAACCCTGGGATTGTAAATGGGGATTCTAAACCTGGACTGTACATGGGGATTCCAGCCCTGGGACTGTAAATGGAGATTCCAACCCTGGCACTGTACATGGGGATTCCAACCCTGGGACTGTACATGGGGATTCTAACCCTGCGACTGTACATGGGGATTCTGACCTGGGACTGTACATGGGGATTCCAACTCTGGGACTGTACATGGGGATTCTGACCCTGGGGCTGTACATGGGGACTCCGACCCTGGGACTGTAAATGGGGATTCTAAACCTGGGACTGGACATGGGGATTATAACCCTGGAACAGTACATGGGGATTCTAACCCTGGGACTGTTCATGGGGATTCAAACTCTGGGACTGTACATGGGGATCCCAACCCTGGGACTGTACATGGGGATTCTAACCTTGTGACTGTACATGGGGATTCGAACCCTGGGACTGTACATGGGTATCCCAACCCTGGGACTGTACATGTGGTTCCAACCCTGGGATTGTAAATGGGGATTCTAACCCTGGGACTGTACATGGGGACTCCAAACCTTGGACTGTACATGGGTATTCTAAGCCTTGGACTGTACATGGGGATTCCAACCCTGGGACGGAACATGGGAATTCCAACCCTCGAACTGTACATGGGGATTCTAACCTTGGGACCGTACATGGGGATTCCAACCCTGGGACTGTACATGGGGCTTCCAACCCTGGGACTGTACATGGGGATTCCAACCCTGGGACTGGATTGAAACCCTGGAACATTACATACGGATTCCAACCCTGGGACTGTACATGGGGAATCTAAACTTGTGACTGTACATGTGGATTCGAACCCTGGGATTGTAAATGGGGATTCTAACCCTGGGACTCTACATGGGGATTCCAAACCTGGGACTCTACATGGGGATTCTAAACCTGGGACTGTACATGGAGATTCTATCCCTGGGACTGCACATGGGGATTCCAACCCTGGGACTGTACATGGGGATTCCAGCCCTGGGACTGTACATGGGGATTCTAAACCTGAGACTGTACATGGGGATTCCAACCCTGGGACTGTACATGGGGATTCCAAACCTGGGACGGTACATGGGGTTTCTAAGCTTGGGTCTGTACATGGGGATTCTAACTCTGGGACTGTACATGGGTATTCTAACCCTGGGATTGTACATGGGGATTCTAACCTTGGGACTGTACATGGGGATTCCAACCCTGGGACTGTACATGGGGATTCCAACCCTGGGTCTTTACATGGGGATTCCAACCCTGGGACTGTACATGGGGATTCTAACCCTGCGACTGTACATGGGGATTCCAACCCTGGGTCTTTACATGGGGATTCCAACCCTGGGACTGTGCATGGGGATTCCAACCCTGGGATTGTAAATGGGGATTCTAAACCTGGGACTGTACATGGGGATTCCAGCCCTGGGACTGTAAATGGAGATTCCAACCCTGGCACTGTACATGGGGATTCCAACCCTGGGACTGTACATGGGGATTCCAACCCTGGGACTGTACATGGGGATTCGAATCCTGGGACTGTACATGGGGATTCCAACCCTGGGACTGTACATGGTGTTTCCAACCCTGAGACTGTACATGGGGATTCCAACCCTGGGACTGAACATGGGGATTTCAACCCTGGGATTGTGCATGGAGATTCTAACCCTGGGACTGTACATGGGGATTCCAACCCTGGGACTGTACAAGGGGTTTCTAACCCTAGGACTGTACATGGGGTTTCTAAGCCTGCAAATGTACATGGGGATTCCAACCCTGGGAATGTACATGAGGATTCCAACCCTGGGACTGTACATGGGGATTCTAAGCCTGCAACTGTACATGGGGATTCCAACCCTGGGACTGTACATGAGGATTCCAACCCTGGGACTGTACATGGGAATTCCAACCCTCGAACTGTACACAGGGATTCTAACCTTGGGACTGTACCTGGGGATTCCAACCCTGGGACTGTACATGGGGATTCTAACCCTGGGACAGTACATGGGGATTCTGACCTGGGACTGTACATGGGGTTTCCAACCCTGGGACTGTACATGGGGATTCTGCCCTGGGACTGGACATGGGACTCCGAACCTGGGACTTCACACGGGGATTCTAAACCTGGGAATGGATATGGGGATTCCAAATCTGGGGCTGTACATGGGGATTCCAACACAGGGACTGTACATGGGGATTCTAAACCTGGGACTGTACATGGGGATTCAAGCCCTGGGACTGTAAATGGAGATTCCAACCCTGGCACTGTACATGGGGATTCCAACCCTGGGACTGTACATGGGGATTCGAATCCTGGGACTGTACATGGGTATTGCAACGCTGGGACTGTACAATTGGATTCTAACCCGGGGACTGTACATGGGGATTCTAACCTTCGGACTGTACATGGGAATTCCAACCAAGGGACTGTACATGGGGATGCCAAACCTGGGACTGTACATGGGGATTCCAAACCTGGGACTGTACATGGGGATTCTAACCTTGGGACTGTACATGGGGATTGTAATCCTGGAACATTACATGGGGATTCCAACCCTGGGACTGTACATGGGGATTCTAACTCTGGGACTGTACATGGGGATCCCAAACCTGGGACTGTACATGGGGATTCTAACACTGGGAATGTACATGGTGATTCTGCCCCTGGGACTGTACATGGTGATTCTAACCCCGGGACTGTACATCGGGATTCCAACCCTGGGGCTGTACATGGGGATTCTAAACTTGTGACTGTACATGTGGATTCCAACCCTGGGACTCTACATGGGGATTCTGACCCTGGGGCTGTACATGGGGACTCCGACCCTGGGACTGTACATGGGGATTCTAAACCTGGGACTGGACTTGGGGATTATAACCCTGGCACTGTACATGGGGATTCCAACCCTGGGACTGTACATGGGGATTGTAACCCTGGAACATTGCATGGGGATTCCAACCCTGGAACTGTACATGGGGATTCTAACTCTGGGACTGTACATGGGGATCCCAACCCTGGGACTGTACATGGGGATTCTAACACTAGGAATGTACATGGTGATTCTACCCCTGGGACTGTACATGGTGATTCGAACCCTGGGACTGTACATGGGGATTCCAACTCTGGGACTGTACATGTGGATTCGAACCGTAGGACTGTACATGGGGATCCCAACCCTGGGACTGTACATGGGGTTCCAACCCTGGGATTGTAAATGGGGATTCTAACCCTGGGACTGTACATGGGGATTCCAAACCTGGGACTCTACATGGGGATTCTAAACCTGGGACTGTACATGGGGATTCCAACCCTGGGACTGTACATGGGGATTCCAGCCCTGGGACTGTACATGGGGATTCTAACCCTGAGACTGTACATGGGGATTCCAACCCTGGGACTGTACATGGGGATTCCAAACCTGGGACGGGACATGGGGTTTCTAAGCTTGGGTCTGTACATGGGGATTCTAACTCTGGGACTGTACATGGGTATTCTAGCCCTGGGATTGTACATGGGGATTCTAACCTTGGGACTGTACATGGGGATTCCAACCCTGGGACTGTACATGGGGATTCCAACCCTGGGTCTTTACATGGGGATTCCAACCCTGGGACTGTACATGGGGATTCTAACCCTGCGACTGTACATGGGGATTCTAAACCTGGGACTGGATATGGGGATTATAACCCTGGGACTGTACATGGGGATTCCAACCCTGGGACTGTACATGGGGATTCCAAACCTGGGATTGTAAATGGGGATTCTAAACCTGGGACTGTACATGGGGATTCCAGCCCTGGGACTGTAAATGGAGGTTCCAACCCTGGCACTGTACATGGGGATTCCAACCCTGGGACTGTACATGGGGATTCCAACCCTGGGACTGTACATGGGGATTCGAATCCTGGGACTGTACATGGGGATTCCAACCCTGGGACTGTACATGGGGATTCCAACCCTGAGACTGTACATGGGGATTCCAACCCTGGGACTGAACATGGGGATTTCAACCCTGGGATTGTGCATGGAGATTCTAACCCTGGGACTGTACATGGGGATTCCAACCCTGGGACTGTACAAGGGGTTTCTAACCCTAGGACTGTACATGGGGATTCTAAGCCTGCAAATGTACATGGGGATTCCAACCCTGGGAATGTACATGAGGATTCCAACCCTGGGACTGTCCATGGGGATTCTAAGCCTGCAACTGTACATGGGGATTCCAACCCTGGGACTGTACATGAGGATTCCAACCCTGGGACTGTACATGGGAATTCCAACCCTCGAACTGTACACAGGGATTCTAACCTTGGGACTGTACCTGGGGATTCCAACCCTGGGACTGTACATGGGGATTCTAACCCTGGGACAGTACATGGGGATTCTGACCTGGGACTGTACATGGGGTTTCCAACCCTGGGACTGTACATGGGGATTCTGCCCTGGGACTGGACATGGGACTCCGAACCTGGGACTTCACACGGGGATTCTAAACCTGGGAATGGATATGGGGATTATAACCCTGGGACTGTACATGTGGATTCCAACCCTGGGACTGTACATGGGGATTTTAACCATGGGAGTGTACATGGGGATACCAAACCTGGGACTCTACATGGGGATTCCAAATCTGGGGCTGTACATGGGGATTCCAACACAGGGACTGTACATGGGGATTCTAAACCTGGGACTGTACATGGGGATTCAAGCCCTGGGACTGTAAATGGAGATTCCAACCCTGGCACTGTACATGGGGATTCCAACCCTGGGACTGTACATGGGGATTCGAATCCTGGGACTGTACATGGGTATTGCAACGCTGGGACTGTACAACTGGATTCTAACCCGGGGACTGTACATGGGGATTCTAACCTTCGGACTGTACATGGGAATTCCAACCCTGGGACTGTACATGGGGATGCCAAACCTGGGACTGTACATGGGGATTCCAAACCTGGGACTGTACATGGGGATTCTAACCTTGGGACTGTACATGGGGATTGTAATCCTGGAACATTACATGGGGATTCCAACCCTGGGACTGTACATGGGGATTCTAACTCTGGGACTGTACATGGGGATCCCAAACCTGGGACTGTACATGGGGATTCTAACACTGGGAATGTACATGGTGATTCTGCCCCTGGGACTGTACATGGTGATTCTAACCCCGGGACTGTAGATGGGGATTCTAACCTTGTGACTGTACATGGGGATTCGAACCCTGGGACTGTACATGGGGATTCCAACCCTGGGACTGTACATGGGGATTCGAACCCTGGGACTGTACATGGGGATTCTAACCCTGGGACTGTACATGGGGATTCTAACCCCGGGACTGTACATGGGGATTCCAACCCTGGGGCTGTACATGGGGATTCTAAACTTGTGACTGTACATGTGGATTCCAACCCTGGGACTGTACATGGGGATTCTGACCCTGGGGCTGTACATGGGGACTCCGACCCTGGGACTGTACATGGGGATTCTAAACCTGGGACTGGACTTGGGGATTATAACCCTGGCACTGTACATGGGGATTCCAACCCTGGGACTGTACATGGGGATTGTAACCCTGGAACATTGCATGGGGATTCCAACCCTGGAACTGTACATGGGGATTCTAACTCTGGGACTGTACATGGGGATCCCAACCCTGGGACTGTACATGGGGATTCTAACACTAGGAATGTACATGGTGATTCTACCCCTGGGACTGTACATGGTGATTCGAACCCTGGGACTGTACATGGGGATTCCAACTCTGGGACTGCACATGTGGATTCGAACCGTAGGACTGTACATGGGGATCCCAACCCTGGGACTGTACATGGGGTTCCAACCCTGGGATTGTAAATGGGGATTCTAACCCTGGGACTGTACATGGGGATTCCAAACCTGGGACTCTACATGGGGATTCTAAACCTGGGACTGTACATGGGGATTCCAGCCCTGGGACTGTAAATGGAGATTCCAACCCTGGCACTGTACATGGGGATTCCAACCCTGGGACTGTACATGGGGATTCCAACCCTAGGACTGTACATGGGGATTCGAATCCTGGGACTGTACATGGGGATTCCAACCCTGCGACTGTATATGGGGATTCTAAACCTGAGACTGCACATGGGGATTCTAACCCTGGGACTGTACATGGGGATTCCATACCTGGGACTGTACAAGGGGTTTCTAACCCTGGGACTGTACATGGGTATTCTAAGCCTGCAACTGTACATGGGGATTCCAACACTGGGACTGTACATGAGGATTCCAACCCTGGGACTGTACATGGGGATTCTAAGCCTGCAACTGTACATGGGGATTCCAACCCTGGGACTGCACATGAGGATTCCAACCCTGGGACTGCACATGGGAAATCCAACCCTCGAACTGTACATGGGGATTCTAACCTTGGGACTGTACCTGGGGATTCTCACCCTGGGACTGTACATGGGGATTCCGACCTGGGACTGCACATGGGGTTTCCAACCCTGGGACTGTACATGGGGATTCTGACCCTGGGATTGGACATGGGGACTCCGAACCTGTGACTTTACATGGGGATTCTGAACCTGGGACTGGATATGGGGATTATAACCCTGGGACTGGATATGGGGATTCCAACCCTGGGACTGTACATGGGGATTTTAAACATGGGAGTGTACATGGGGATTCTAACCTTGGGACTGTACATGGGGATTCTAACACTGGGAATGTACATGGTGATTCTGCCCCTGCGACTGTACATGGTGATTCTAACCCCGGGACTGTACATGGGGATTCTAACCTTGTGACTGTACATGGGGATTCGAACCCTGGGACTGTACATGGGGATTCCAACCCTGGGACTGTACATGGGGATCCTAACCCTGGGACTGTACATGGGGATTCTAACCCTGGGACTGTACATGGGGATTCTAAACCTGGGACTGGATATGGGGATTATAACCCTGGGACTGTACATGGGGATTCTAACCATGGGACTGTACATGGGGAATCCAATCCTGGGACTGTACATGGGGATTCCAAACCTGGGACGGAACATGGGAATTCCAACCCTCGAACTGTACATGGGGATTCTAACCTTGGGACCGTACATGGGGATTCCAACCCTGGGACTGTACATGGGGATTCCAACCCTGGGACTGTACATGGGGATTCCAAACCTGGGACGGTACATGGGGATTCGAAGCTTGGGTCTGTACATGGGGATTCTAACTCTGGGACTGTACATGGGTATTCTAACCCTGGGACCGTACATGGGGATTCTAACCTTGGGACTGTACATGGGGATTCCAACCCTGGGACTGTACATGGGGATTCCAACCCTGGGACTTTACATGGGGATTCCAACCCTGGGACTGTACATGGGGATTCTAACCTGGGACTGTACATGGGGATTCCAACCCTGGGACTGTACATGGGGATTCCAACCCTGGGACGGTACATGGGGATCCCAACACTGGGACTGTACATGGGCTTCCAACCCTGGGATTGTAAATGGGGATTCTAACCCTGGGACTGTACATGGGGATTCCAAACCTGGGACTCTACATGGGGATTCTAAACCTGGGACTGTACATGTGGATTCCAGCCCTGGGACTGTAAATGGAGATTCCAACCCTGGCACTGTACATGGGGATTCGAATCCTGGGACTGTACATGGGGATTCCAACCCCGGGACTGTACATGGGGATTCCAAACCTGGGACTGTACATGGGGATTCAGACCCTGGGACCGTACCTGGGGAGTCTAACCTTGGGACTGTACATGGGGATTCCAACCCTGGGACTGTACATGGGGATTCCAACCGTGGGACTGTACATGGGGATTCCAACCCTGGGACTGTACATGGGGATTCTAACCCTGCGACTGTACATGGGGATTCTGACCCTGGGGCTGTACATGCGGACTCCGACCCTGGGACTGTAAATGGGGATTCTAAACCTGGGACTGGACATGGGGATTATAATCCTGGGGCAGTACATGGGGATTCCAACCCTGGGACTGTACATGGGGATTTTAACCCTGGAACAGTACATGGGGATTCTAACCCTGGGACTGTTCATGGGGATTCTAACTCTGGGACTGTGCATGGGGATCCCAACCCTGGGACTGCACATGGGGATCCCAACCCTGGGACTGTACATGGGGATTCTAACCTTGAGACTGTACATGGGGATTCGAACCCTGGGACTGTGCATGGGTATCCCAACCCTGGGACTGTACATGTGGTTCCAACCCTGGGATTGTAAATGGGGATTCTAACCCTGGGACTGTACATGGGGACTCTAAACCTGGGACTGTACATGGGTATTCTAAGCCTTGGACTGTACATGGGGATTCCAACCCTGGGACGGAACATGGGAATTCCAACCCTCGAACTGTACATGGGGATTCTAACCTTGGGACCGTACATGGGGATTCCAACCCTGGGACTGTACATGGGGCTTCCAACCCTGGGACTGTACATGGGGATTCCAACCCTGGGACTGGATTGAAACCCTGGAACATTACATACGGATTCCAACCCTGGGACTGTACATGGGGAATCTAAACTTGTGACTGTACATGTGGATTCGAATCCTGGGATTGTAAATGGGGATTCTAACCCTGGGACTCTACATGGGGATTCCAACCCTGGGACTGTACATGGGGATTCCAGCCCTGGGACTGTACATGGGGATTCTAACCCTGAGACTGTACATGGGGATTCCAAACCTGGGACGGTACATGGGGTTTCTAAGCTTGGGTCTGTACATGGGGATTCTAACTCTGGGACTGTACATGGGTATTCTAGCCCTGGGATTGTATATGGGGATTCTAACCTTGGGACTGTACATGGGGATTCCAACCCTGGGACTGTACATGGGGATTCCAACCCTGCGACTGTACATGGGGATTCTAAACCTGGGACTGGATTTGGGGATTATAACCCTGGGACTAAACATGGGGATTCCAAACCTGAGACTGTACATGGGGATTCCAACCCTGGGAATGTAAATGAGGATTCTAAACCTGGGACTGTACATGGGGATTCCAGCCCTGGGACTGTAAATGGAGGTTCCAACCCTGGCACTGTACATGGGGATTCCAACCCTGGGACTGTACATGGGGATTCCAACCCTGGGACTGTACATGGGGATTCGAATCCTGGGACTGTACATGGGGATTCCAACCCTGGGACTGTACATGGGGATTCCAACCCTGCGACTGTACATGGGGATTCCAACCCTGGGACTGAACATGGGGATTTCAACCCTGGGATTGTGCATGGAGATTCTAACCCTGGGACTGTACATGGGGATTCCAACCCTGGGACTGTACAAGGGGTTTCTAACCCTAGGACTGTACATGGGGATTCTAAGCCTGCAACTGTACATGGTGATTCCAACCCTGGGACTGTACATGAGGATTCCAACCCTGGGACTGGACATGGGGATTCTAAGCCTGCAACTGTACATGGGGATTCCAACCCTGGGACTGTACATGAGGATTCCAACCCTGGGACTGTACATGGGAATTCCAACCCTCGAACTGTACACAGGGATTCTAACCTTGGGACTGTACCTGGGGATTCCAACCCTGGGACTGTACATGGGGATTCTAACCCTGGGACAGTACATGGGGATTCTGACCTGGGACTGTACATGGGGTTTCCAACCCTGGGACTGTACATGGGGATTCTGCCCTGGGACTGGACATGGGACTCCGAACCTGGGACTTCACACGGGGATTCTAAACCTGGGAATGGATATGGGGATTATAACCCTGGGACTGTACATGTGGATTCCAACCCTGGGACTGTACATGGGGATTTTAACCATGGGAGTGTACATGGGGATACCAAACCTGGGACTCTACATGGGGATTCCAAATCTGGGGCTGTACATGGGGATTCCAACACAGGGACTGTACATGGGGATTCTAAACCTGGGACTGTACATGGGGATTCAAGCCCTGGGACTGTAAATGGAGATTCCAACCCTGGCACTGTACATGGGGATTCCAACCCTGGGACTGTACATGGGGATTCGAATCCTGGGACTGTACATGGGCATTGCAACGCTGGGACTGTACAATTGGATTCTAACCCGGGGACTGTACATGGGGATTCTAACCTTCGGACTGTACATGGGAATTCCAACCCTGGGACTGTACATGGGGATGCCAAACCTGGGACTGTACATGGGGATTCCAAACCTGGGACTGTACATGGGGATTCTAACCTTGGGACTGTACATGGGGATTGTAATCCTGGAACATTACATGGGGATTCCAACCCTGGGACTGTACATGGGGATTCTAACTCTGGGACTGTACATGGGGATCCCAAACCTGGGACTGTACATGGGGATTCTAACACTGGGAATGTACATGGTGATTCTGCCCCTGGGACTGTACATGGTGATTCTAACCCCGGGACTGTAGATGGGGATTCTAACCTTGTGACTGTACATGGGGATTCGAACCCTGGGACTGTACATGGGGATTCCAACCCTGGGACTGTACATGGGGATTCGAACCCTGGGACTGTACATGGGGATTCTAACCCTGGGACTGTACATGGGGATTCTAACCCCGGGACTGTTCATGGGGATTCCAACCCTGGGGCTGTACATGGGGATTCTAAACTTGTGACTGTACATGTGGATTCCAACCCTGGGACTGTACATGGGGATTCTGACCCTGGGGCTGTACATGGGGACTCCGACCCTGGGACTGTACATGGGGATTCTAAACCTGGGACTGGACTTGGGGATTATAACCCTGGCACTGTACATGGGGATTCCAACCCTGGGACTGTACATGGGGATTGTAACCCTGGAACATTGCATGGGGATTCCAACCCTGGAACTGTACATGGGGATTCTAACTCTGGGACTGTACATGGGGATCCCAACCCTGGGACTGTACATGGGGATTCTAACACTAGGAATGTACATGGTGATTCTACCCCTGGGACTGTACATGGTGATTCGAACCCTGGGACTGTACATGGGGATTCCAACTCTGGGACTGTACATGTGGATTCGAACCGTAGGACTGTACATGGGGATCCCAACCCTGGGACTGTACATGGGGTTCCAACCCTGGGATTGTAAATGGGGATTCTAACCCTGGGACTGTACATGGGGATTCCAAACCTGGGACTCTACATGGGGATTCTAAACCTGGGACTGTACATGGGGATTCCAGCCCTGGGACTGTAAATGGAGATTCCAACCCTGGCACTGTACATGGGGATTCCAACCCTGGGACTGTACATGGGGATTCCAACCCTAGGACGGTACATGGGGCTTCGAATCCTGGGACTGTACATGGGGATTCCAAACCTGGGACGGTACATGGGGATTCGAAGCTTGGGTCTGTACATGGGGATTCTAACTCTGGGACTGTACATGGGTATTCTTACCCTGGGACCGTACATGGGGATTCCAACCCTGGGACTGTACATGGGGATTCCAACCCTGGGACTTTACATGGGGATTCCAAACCTGGGACGGTACATGGGGATTCTAACCTGAGACTGTACATGGGGATACCAACCCTGGGACTGTACATGGAGATTCTGACCCTGGGGCTGTACATGGGGACTCTGACCCTGGGACTGTAAATGGGGATTCTAAACCTGGGACTGGACATGGGGATTATAACCCTGGCACTGTACATGGGGATTATAACCCTGGCACTGTACATGGGGATTCCAACCCTGGGACTATACATGTGGATTCGAACCCTGGGACTGTACATGGGGATCCCAACACTGGGACTGTACATGGGATTCCAACCCTGGGATTGTAAATGGGGACTGTAACCCTGGGACTGTACATGGGGATTCCAAACCTGGGACTCTACATGGGGATTCTAAACCTGGGACTGTACATGGGGATTCCAGCCCTGGGACTGTAAATGGAGATTCCAACCCTGGCACTGTACATGGGGATTCGAATCCTGGGACTGTACATGGGGATTCCAACCCCGGGACTGTTCATGGGGATTCCAAACCTGGGACTGTACATGGGGATTCTGACCCTGGGACCGTACATGGGGATTCTAACCTTGGTACTGTACATGGGGATTCCAACCCTGGGACTGTACATGGGGATTCCAACCGTGGGACTGTACATGGGGATTCCAACCCTGGGACTGTACATGGGGATTCTAACCCTGCGACTGTACATGGGGATTCTGACCTGGGACTGTACATGGGGATTCCAACCCTGGGACTGCACATGGGGATTCTGACCCTGGGGCTGTACATGGGGACTCCGACCCTGGGACTGTAAATGGGGATTCTAAACCTGGAACTGGACATGGGGATTATAACCCTGGGACAGTACATGGGGATTCCAACCCTGGGACAGTACATGGGGATTCCAACCCTGGGACTGTACATGGGGATTTTAACCCTGGAACAGTACATGGGGATTCCAAACCTTGGACAGTACATGGGGATTCGAATCCTGGGACTGTACATGGGTATTGCAACGCTGGGACTGTACAATTGGATTCTAACCCGGGGACTGTACATGGGGATTCTAACCTTCGGACTGCACATGGGAATTCCAACCCTGGGTCTGTACATGGGGATGCCAAACCTGGGACTGTACATGGGGATTCAAACCTGGGACTGTACATGGGGATTCTAACCTTGGGACTGTCCATGGGGATTGTAATCCTGGAACATTACATGGGGATTCCAACCCTGGGACTGCACATGGGGATTCTAACTCTGGGACTGTACATGGGGATCCCAACCCTGGGACTGTACATGGGGATTCTAACACTGGGAATGTACATGGTGATTCTGCCCCTGGGACTGTACATGGTGATTCTAACCCCGGGACTGTACATGGGGATTCTAACCTTGTGACTGTACATGGGGATTCGAACCCTGGGACTGTACATGGGGATTCCAACCCTGGGACTGTACATGGGGATTCGAACCCTGGGACTGTACATGGGGATTCTAACCCTGGGACTGTACATGGGGATACTAACCCCGGGACTGTACATGGGGATTCCAACCCTGGGACTGTACATGGGGATCTGAACCCTGGGACTGTACACGGGGATTCCAACCCTGGGACTGTACATGGGGATTCTAACACTAGGAATGTACATGGTGATTCTACCCCTGGGACTGTACATGGTGATTCGAACCCTGGGACTGTACATGGGGATTCCAACTCTGGGACTGTACATGTGGATTCGAACCGTAGGACTCTACATGGGGATCCCAACCCTGGGACTGTACATGGGGTTCCAACCCTGGGATTGTAAATGGGGAGTCTAACCCTGGGACTGTACATGGGGATTCCAAACCTGGGACTCTACATGGGGATTCTAAACCTGGGACTGTACATGGGGATTCCAGCCCTGGGACTGTAAATGGGGATTCTAACCCTGGGACTGTACATGGGGATTCCAAACCTGGGACTCTACATGGGGATTCTAAACCTGGGACTGTACATGGGGATTCCAGCCCTGGGACTGTACATGGGGATTCCAACCCAGGGACTGTACATGGGGATTCCAACCCTAGGACTGTACATGGGGATTCGAATCCTGGGACTGTACATGGGGATTCCAACTCTGCGACTGTATATGGGGATTCTAACCCTGAGACTGCACATGGGGATTCCAACCCTGGGACTGAACATGGGGATTTCAACCCTGGGATTGTGCATGGAGATTCTAACCCTGGGACTGTACATGGGGATTCCATACCTGGGACTGTACAAGGGGTTTCTAACCCTGGGACTGTACATGGGTATTCTAAGCCTTGGACTGTACATGGGGATTCTAAGCCTGCAACTGTACATGGGGATTCCAACCCTGGGACTGTACATGAGGATTCCAACCCTGGGACTGTACATGGGAAATCCAACCCTCGAACTGTACATGGGGATTCTAACCTTGGGACTGTACCTGGGGATTCTAACCCTGGGACTGCACATGGGGATTCCGACCTGGGACTGCACATGGGGTTTCCAACCCTGGGACTGTACATGGGGATTCTGACCCTGGGATTGGACATGGGGACTCCGAACCTGGGACTTTACATGGGGATTCTAAACCTGGGACTGGATATGGGGATTATAACCCTGGGACTGGATATGGGGATTCCAACCCTGGGACTGCACATCGGGATTATAAACATGGGAGTGTACATGGGGATTCTAACCTTGGGACTGTACACGGGGATTCTAACACTGGGAATGTACATGGTGATTCTGCCCCTGGGACTGTACATGGTGATTCTAACCCCGGGACTGTACATGGGGATTCTAACCTTGTGACTGTACATGGGGATTCGAACCCTGGGACTGTACATGGGGATTCCAACCCTGGGACTGTACATGGGGATCCTAACCCTGGGACTGTACATGGGGATTCTAATCCTGGGACTGTACATGGGGATTCTGACCTGGGACTGTACATGGGGTTTCCAACCCTGGGACTAGACATGGGGACTCCAAACCTGGGACTGTATATGGGGATTCTAAACCTGGGACTGGATATGGGGATTATAACCCTGGGACTGTACATGGGGATTCTAACCATGGGACTGTACATGGGGATTCCAATCCTGGGACTGTACATGGGGATTCCAACCCTGGGACGGAACATGGGAATTCCAACCCTCGAATTGTACATGGGGATTCTAACCTTGGGACCGTACATGGGGATTCCAACCCTGGGACTGTACATGGGGATTCCAACCCTGGGACTGTACATGGGGATTCCAAACCTGGGACGGTACATGGGGATTCGAAGCTTGGGTCTGTACATGGGGATTCTAACTCTGGGACTGGACATGGGGATTCCAACCCTGGGACTGTAAATGGGGATTCCAACCCTGGGACTTTACATGGGGATTCCAACCCTGGGACTGTACATGGGGATTCTAACCTGGGACTGTACATGGGGATTCCAACCCTGGGACAGTACATGGGGATTCTGACCCTGGGACTGTACATGGGGATTCCAAACCTGGGACTCTACATGGGGATTCTAAATCTGGGACTGTACATGGGGATTCCAGCCCTGGGACTGTAAATGGAGATTCCAACCCTGGCACTGTACATGGGGATTCCAACCCAGGGACTGTACATGGGGATTCCAACCCTAGGACTGTACATGGGGATTCGAATCCTGGGACTGTACATGGGGATTCCAACTCTGCGACTGTATATGGGGATTCTAACCCTGAGACTGCACATGGGGATTCCAACCCTGGGACTGAACATGGGGATTTCAACCCTGGGATTGTGCATGGAGATTCTAACCCTGGGACTGTACATGGGGATTCCATACCTGGGACTGTACAAGGGGTTTCTAACCCTGGGACTGTACATGGGTATTCTAAGCCTTGGACTGTACATGGGGATTCTAAGCCTGCAACTGTACATGGGGATTCCAACCCTGGGACTGTACATGAGGATTCCAACCCTGGGACTGTACATGGGAAATCCAACCCTCGAACTGTACATGGGCATTCTAACCTTGGGACTGTACCTGGGGATTCTAACCCTGGGACTGTACATGGGGATTCCGACCTGGGACTGCACATGGGGTTTCCAACCCTGGGACTGTACATGGGGATTCTGACCCTGGGATTGGACATGGGGACTCCGAACCTGGGACTTTACATGGGGATTCTAAACCTGGGACTGGATATGGGGATTATAACCCTGGGACTGGATATGGGGATTCCAACCCTGGGACTGCACATCGGGATTATAAACATGGGAGTGTACATGGGGATTCTAACCTTGGGACTGTACACGGGGATTCTAACACTGGGAATGTACATGGTGATTCTGCCCCTGGGACTGAACATGGTGATTCTAACCCCGGGACTGTACATGGGGATTCTAACCTTGTGACTGTACATGGGGATTCGAACCCTGGGACTGTACATGGGGATTCCAACCCTGGGACTGTACATGGGGATCCTAACCCTGGGACTGTACATGGGGATTCTAACCCTGGGACTGTACATGGGGATTCTGACCTGGGACTGTACATGGGGTTTCCAACCCTGGGACTAGACATGGGGACTCCAAACCTGGGACTGTATATGGGGATTCTAAACCTGGGACTGGATATGGGGATTATAACCCTGGGACTGTACATGGGGATTCTAACCATGGGACTGTACATGTGGATTCCAATCCTGGGACTGTACATGGGGATTCCAACCCTGGGACGGAACATGGGAATTCCAACCCTCGAATTGTACATGGGGATTCTAACCTTGGGACCGTACATGGGGATTCCAACCCTGGGACTGTACATGGGGATTCCAACCCTGGGACTGTACATGGGGATTCCAAACCTGGGACGGTACATGGGGATTCGAAGCTTGGGTCTGTACATGGGGATTCTAACTCTGGGACTGGACATGGGGATTCCAACCCTGGGACTGTACATGGGGATTCCAACCCTGGGACTTTACATGGGGATTCCAACCCTGGGACTGTACATGGGGATTCTAACCTGGGACTGTACATGGGGATTCCAACCCTGGGACAGTACATGGGGATTCTGACCCTGGGGCTGTACATGGGGACTCTGACCCTGGGACTGTAAATGGGGATTCTAAACCTGGGACTGGACTTGGGGATTATAACCCTGGCACTGTACATGGGGATTATAACCCTGGCACTGTACATGGGGATTCCAACCCTGGGACTGTACATGTGGATTCGAACCCTGGGACTGTACATGGGGATCCGAACACTGGGACTGTACATGGGGTTCCAACCCTGAGATTGTAAATGGGGATTCTAACCCTGGGACTGTACATGGGGATTCCAAACCTGGGACTGTACATGGGGATCTGAACCCTGGGACTGTACATGGGGATTCCAACCCTGGGACTGTACATGGGGATTCTAACACTAGGAATGTACATGGTGATTCTACCCCTGGGACTGTACATGGTGATTCGAACCCTGGGACTGTACATGGGGATTCCAACTCTGGGACTGTACATGTGGATTCGAACCGTAGGACTGTACATGGGGTTCCAACCCTGGGATTGCAAATGGGGATTCTAACCCTGGGACTGTACATGGGGATTCCAAACCTGGGACTCTACATGGGGATTCTAAATCTGGGACTGTACATGGGGATTCCAGCCCTGGGACTGTAAATGGAGATTCCAACCCTGGCACTGTACATGGGGATTCCAACCCTGGGACTGTACATGGGGATTCCAACCCTAGGACTGTACATGGGGACTCGAATCCTGGGACTGTACATGGGGATTCCAACTCTGCGACTGTATATGGGGATTCTAACCCTGAGACTGCACATGGGGATTCCAACCCTGGGACTGAACATGGGGATTTCAACCCTGGGATTGTGCATGGAGATTCTAACGCTGGGACATTACATGGGGATTCCATACCTGGGACTGTACAAGGGGTTTCTAACCCTGGGACTGTACATGGGTATTCTAAGCCTTGGACTGTACATGGGGATTCTAAGCCTGCAACTGTACATGGGGATTCCAACCCTGGGACTGTACATGAGGATTCCAACCCTGGGACTGTACATGGGAAATCCAACCCTCGAACTGTACATGGGGATTCTAACCTTGGGACTGTACCTGGGGATTCTAACCCTGGGACTGTACATGGGGATTCCGACCTGGGACTGCACATGGGGTTTCCAACCCTGGTACTGTACATGGGGATTCTGACCCTGGGATTGGACATGGGGACTCCGAACCTGGGACTTCACATGGGGATTCTAAACCTGGGACTGGATATGGGGATTATAACCCTGGGACTGGATATGGGGATTCCAACCCTGCGACTGTACATCGGGATTTTAAACATGGGAGTGCACATGGGGATTCTAACCTTGGGACTGTACATGGGGATTCTAACACTGGGAATGTACATGGTGATTCTGCCCCTGGGACTGTACATGGTGATTCTAACCCCAGGACTGTACATGGGGATTCTAACCTTGTGACTGTACATGGGGATTCGAACCCTGGGACTGTACATGGGGATTCCAACCCTGGGACTGTACATGGGGATCCTAAACCTGGGACTGTACATGGGGATTCTAACCCTGGGACTGTACATGGGGATTCTGACCTGGGACTGTACATGGGGTTTCCAACCCTGGGACTAGACATGGGGACTCCAAACCTGGGATTGTATATGGGGATTCTAAACCTGGGCCTGGATATGGGGATTATAACCCTGGGACTGTACATGGGGATTCTAACCATGGGACTGTACATGGGGATTCCAATCCTGGGACTGTACATGGGGATTCCAACCCTGGGACGGAACATGGGAATTCCAACCCTCGAATTGTACATGGGGATTCTAACCTTGGGACCGTACATGGGGATTCCAACCCTGGGACTGGACATGGGGATTCCAACCCTGGGACTGTACATGGGGATTCCAAACCTGGGACGGTACATGGGGATTCGAAGCTTGTGTCTGTACATGGGGATTCTAACTCTGGGACTGTACATGGGTATTCTAACCCTGGGACCGTACATAGGGATTCTAACCTTGGGACTGGACATGGGGATTCCAACCCTGGGACTGTACATGGGGATTCCAAACCTGGGACTTTACATGGGGATTCCAACCCTGGGACTGTACATGGGGATTCTAACCTGGGACTGTACATGGGGATTCCAACCCTGGGACTGTACATGGGGATTCCAAACCTGGGACGGTACATGGGGATTCGAAGCTTGTGTCTGTACATGGGGATTCTAACTCTGGGACTGTACATGGGTATTCTAACCCTGGGACCGTACATAGGGATTCTAACCTTGGGACTGGACATGGGGATTCCAACCCTGGGACTGTACATGGGGATTCCAAACCTGGGACTGTACATGGGGATTCTAACCTGGGACTGTACATGGGGATTCCAACCCTGGGACAGTACATGGGGATTCTGACCCTGGGGCTGTACATGCGGACTCTGACCCTGGGACTGTAAATGGGGATTCTAAACCTGGGACTGGACATGGGGATTATAACCCTGGCACTGTACATGGGGATTATAACCCTGGCACTGTACATGGGGATTCCAACCCTGGGACTGTGCATGTGGATTCGAACCCTGGGACTGCACATGGGGATCCCAACACTGGGACTGTACATGGGGTTCCAACCCTGGGATTGTAAATGGGGATTCTAACCCTGGGACTGTACATGGGGATTCCAAACCTGGGACTGTAAATGGAGATTCCAACCCTGGCACTGTACATGGGGATTCGAATCCTGGGACTGTACATGGGGATTCCAACCCCGGGACTGTACATGGGGATTCCAAACCTGGGACTGTACATGGGGATTCTGACCCTGGGACCGTACATGGGGATTCTAACCTTGGGACTGTACATGGGGATTCCAACCCTGGGACTGTGCATGGGGATTCCAACCCTCGAACTGTACATGGGGATTCTAACCTTGGGACTGTACCTGGGGATTCTAACCCTGGGACTTGACATGGGGATTCGAAACCTGGGACTGGATATGGGGATTATAACCCTGGGACTGGATATGGGGATTCCAACCCTGGGACTGTACATCGGGATTTTAAACATGGGAGTGTACATGGGGATTCTAACCTTGGGACTGCACATGGGGATTCTAACACTGGGAATGTGCATGGTGATTCTGCCCCTGGGACTGTACATGGTGATTCTAACCCCGGGACTGTACATGGGGATTCTAACCTTGTGACTGTACATGGGGATTCGAACCCTGGGACTGTACATGGGGATTCCAACCCTGGGACTGTCCATGGGGATCCTAACCCTGGGACTGTACATGGGGATTCTGACCTGGGACTGTACATGGGGTTTCCAACCCTGGGACTAGACATGGGGACTCCAAACCTGGGACTGTATATGGGGATTCGAAACCTGGGACTGGATATGGGGATTATAACCCTGGGACTGTACATGGGGATTCTAACCATGGGACTGTACATGGGGATTCCAATCCTGGGACTGTACATGGGGATTCCAACCCTGGGACGGAACATGGGAATTCCAACCCTCAAATTGTACATGGGGATTCTAACCTTGGGACCGTACATGGGGATTCCAACCCTGGGACTGTACATGGGGATTCCAAACCTGGGACGGTACATGGGGATTCGAAGCTTGGGTCTGTACATGGGGATTCGAACTCTGGGACTGTACATGGGTATTCTAACCCTGGGACCGTACATGGGGATTCTAACCTTGGGACTGGACATGGGGATTCCAACCCTGGGACTGTACATGGGGATTCCAACCCTGGGACTTTACATGGGGATTCCAACCCTGGGACTGTACATGGGGATTCTAACCTGGGACTGTACATGGGGATTCCAACCCTGGGACAGTACATGGGGGTTCTGACCCTGGGGCTGTACATTGGGACTCTGACCCTGGGACTGTAAATGGGGATTCTAAACCTGGGACTGGACATGGGGATTATAACCCTGGCACTGTACATGGGGATTCCAACCCTGGGACTGTACATGTGGATTCGAACCCTGGGACTGTACATGGGGATCCCAACACTGGGACTGTACATGGGGTTCCAACCCTGGGATTGTAAATGGGGATTCTAACCCTGGGACTGTACATGGGGATTCCAAACCTGGGACTCTACATGGGGATTCTAAACCTGGGACTGTACATGGGGATTCCAGCCCTGGGACTGTAAATGGAGATTCCAACCCTGGCACTGTACATGGGGATTCGAATCCTGGGACTGTACATGGGGATTCCAACCCCGGGACTGTACATGGGGATTCCAAACATGGGACTGTACCTGGGGATTCTGACCCTGGGACCGTACATGGGGATTCTAACCTTGGGACTGTACATGGGGATTCCAACCCTGGGACTGTACATGGGGATTCCAACCGTGGGGCTGTACATGGGGATTCTAACCCTGCGACTGTACATGGGGATTCTGACCTGGGACTGTACATGGGGATTCCAACCCTGGGACTGGACATGGGGATTCTGACCCTGGGGCTGTACATGGGGACTCCGACCCTGGGACTGTAAATGGGGATTCTAAACCTGGGACTGGACATGGGGATTATAACCCTGGGACAGTACATGGGGATTACAACCCTGGGACTGTACATGGGGATTTTAACCCTGGAACAGTACATGGGGATTCTAACCCTGGGACTGTACATGGGGATTCGAACCCTGGGACTGTACATGGGTATCCCAACCCTGGGACTGTACATGTGGTTCCAACCCTGGGATTGTAAATGGGGATTCTAACCCTGGGACTGTACATGGGGACTCCAAACCTGGGACTGTACATGGGTATTCTAAGCCTCGAACTGTACATGGGGATTCTAACCTTGGGACCGTACATGGGGATTTAAACCCTGGGACTGGATTGAAACCCTGGAACATTACATACGGATTCCAACCCTGGGACTGTACATGGGGAATCTAAACTTGTGACTGTACATGTGGATTCGAACCCTGGGATTGTAAATGGGGATTCTAACCCTGGGACTCTACATGGGGATTCCAAACCTGGGACTCTACATGGGGATTCAAAACCTGGGACTGTACATGGGGATTCTAACCCTGGGACTGTACATGGGGATTCCAACCCTGGGACGGTACATGGGGATTCCAGCCTTGGGACTGTACATGGGGATTCTAACCCTGAGACTGTACATGGGGATTCCAACCCTGGGACTGTACATGGGGATTCCAAACCTGGGACGGTACATGGGGTTTCTAAGCTTGGGTCTGTACATGGGGATTCTAACTCTGGGACTGTACATGGGTATTCTAACCCTGGGACTGTACATGTGGATTCTAACCTTGGGACTGTACATGGGGATTCCAACCCTGGGACTGTACATGGGGATTCCAACCCTGGGTCTTTACATGGGGATTCCAACCCTGGGACTGTACATGGGGATTCTAACCCTCCGACTGTACATGGGGATTCTAAACCTGGGACTGGACATGGGGATTATAACCCTGGGACTGTACATGGGGATTCCAACCCTGGGACTGTACATGGGGATTCCAACCCTGGGATTGTAAATGGGGATTCTAACCCTGGGACTGTACATGGGGATTCCAAACCTGGGACTCTACATGGGGATTCTAAACCTGGGACTGTACATGGGGATTCCAGCCCTGGGACTGTAAATGGAGATTCCAACCCTGGCACTGTACATGGGGATTCCAACCCTGGGACTGTACATGGGGATTCCAACCCTGGGACTGTACATGGGGATTCGAATCCTGGAACTGTACATGGGGATTCCAACCCTGGGACTCTACATGGGGATTCTAACCCTGAGACTGTACATGGGGATTCCAACCCTGGGACTGTACAAGGGGTTTCTAACCCTGGGACTGTACATGGGGATTCTAAGCCTGCAACTGTACATGGGGATTCCAACCCTGGGAATGTACATGAGGATTCCAACCCTGGGACTGTACATGGGGATTCTAAGCCTGCAACTGTACATGGGGATTCCAACCCTGGGACTGTACATGAGGATTCCAACCCTGGGACTGTACATGGGAATTCCAACCCTCGAACTGTACACAGGGATTCTAACCTTGGGACTGTACCTGGGGATTCCAACTCTGGGACTGTACATGGGGATTCTAACCCTGGGTCAGTACATGGGGATTCTGACCTGGGACTGTACATGGGGTTTCCAACCCTGGGACTGTACATGGGGATTCTGCCCTGGGACTGTACATGGGGATTCTGCCCTGGGACTGGACATGGGACTCCGAACCTGGGACTTCACACGGGGATTCTAAACCTGGGAATGGATATGGGGATTATAACCCTGGGACTGTACATGTGGATTCCAACCCTGGGACTGTACATGGGGATTTTAACCATGGGAGAGTACATGGGGATACCAAACCTGGGACTCTACATGGGGATTCAAAATCTGGGGCTGTACATGGGGATTCCAACACAGGGACTGTACATGGGGATTCTAAACCTGGGACTGTACATGGGGATTCAAGCCCTGGGACTGTAAATGGGTATTGCAACGCTGGGACTCTACAATTGGATTCTAACCCGGGGACTGTACATGGGGATTCTAACCTTCGGACTGTACATGGGAATTCCAACCCTGGGACTGTACATGGGGATGCCAAACCTGGGACTGTCCATGGGGATTCCAAACCTGGGACTGTACATGGGGATTCTAACCTTGGGACTGTACATGGGGATTGTAATCCTGGAACATTACATGGGGATTCCAACCCTGGGACGGTACATGGGGATTCTAACTCTGGGACTGTACATGGGGATCCCAACCCTGGGACTGTACATGGGGATTCTAACACTGGGAATGTACATGGTGATTCTGCCCCTGGGACTGTACATGGTGATTCTAACCCGGGGACTGTACATGGGGATTCTAACCTTCGGACTGTACATGGGAATTCCAACCCTGGGACTGTACATGGGGATGCCAAACCTGGGACTGTACATGGGGATTCCAAACCTGGGACTGTACATGGGGATTCTAACCTTGGGACTGTACATGGGGATTGTAATCCTGGAACATTACATGGGGATTCCAACCCTGGGACTGTACATGGGGATTCTAACTCTGGGACTGTACATGGGGATCCCAACCCTGGGACTGTACATGGGGATTCTAACACTGGGAATGTACATGGTGATTCTGCCCCTGGGACTGTACGTGGTGATTCTAACCCCGGGACTGTACATGGGGATTCTAAACCTGGGACTGGACATGGGGATTATAACCCTGGCACTGTCCATGGGGATTCCAACCCTGGGACTGTACATGGGGATTGTAACCCTGGAACATTCCATGGGGATTCCAACCCTGGGACTGTACATAGGGACTCTAACTCTGGGACTGTGCATGGGGATCCCAACCCTGGGACTGTACATGGGGATTCTAACACGAGGAATGTACATGGTGATTCGAACCCTGGGTTTGTAAATGGGGATTCTAACCCTGGGACTGTACATGGGGATTCCAAACCTGGGACTCTACATGGGGATTCTAAACCTGGGACTGTACATGGGGATTCCAGCCCTGGGACTGTAAATGGAGATTCCAACCCTGGCACTGTACATGGGGATTCCAACCCTGGGACTGTACATGGGGATTCCAACCCTGGGACTGTACATGGGGATTCGAATCCTGGGACTGTACATGGGGATTCCAACCCTGGGACTGTACATGGGGATTCTAACCCTGAGACTGCACATGGGGATTCCAACCCTGGGACTGAACATGGGGATTTCAACCCTGGGATTGTGCATGGAGATTCTAAACCTGGGACTGTACATGGGGATTCCAACCCTGGGACTGTACAAGGGGTTTCTAACCCTGGGACTGTACATGGGTATTCTAAGCCTTGGGCTGTACATGGGGATTCTAAGCCTGCAACTGTACAAGGGGATTCCAACCCTGGGACTGTACATGAGGATTCCAACCCTGGGACTGTACATGGGAATTCCAACCCTCGAACTGTACATGGGGATTCTAACCTTGGGACTGTACCTGGGGATTCTAACCCTGGGACTGTACATGGGGATTCTGACCTGGGACTGCACATGGGGTTTCCAACCTGGGACTGTACATGGGGATTCTGACCCTGGGACTGGACATGGGGACTCCGAACCTGGGACTTTACATGGGGATTCTAAACCTGGGACTGGATATGGGGATTATAACCCTGGGACTGGATATGGGGATTCCAACCCTGGGACTGTACATGGGGATTTTAAACATGGGAGTGTACATGGGGATTCTAACCTTGGGACTGTACATGGGGATTCTAACACTGGGAAAGTACATGGTGATTCTGCCCCTGGGACTGTACATGGTGATTCTAACCCCGGGACTGTACATGGGGATTCTAACCCCGGGACTGTACATGGGGATTCTAACCTTGTGACTGTACATGGGGATTCGAACCCTGGGACTGTACATGGGGATTCCAACCCTGGGACTGTACATGGGGATCCTAAGATTGAGAGGGGATCTCATCGAAACATATAAAATTATGGCAGGCCTGGACAGGCTGAATTCAGAGAGAATGTTTCCAATGGCCGGGGAGCACAGAACCAGGGGCCACAGTCTAAAAATAGCGGGCAAATCATTTAAAACAGAGATGAGGAAGAATTTCTTCACTCAAAGAGTGGTGAGCCTGTGGAATTCCCTGCCACAGAGGGCTGTGAAGGCTAATTCAATAAATATTTTCAAGAGAGAATTGGATATATTTCTGAAGGCTAAGGGGATTAAGGGTTACGGAGAAAAGGCGGGGACGGGGTACTGAACTGGTAAGATCAGCTATGATCTCAGACGAAGATCAGCCATGATCTCATTGAATGGCGGAGCAGGCTCGAAGGGCCGAATGGCCTACTCCTGTTCCTATCTCTATGTATCTATGTATCTATGTAACCCTGGGACTGTACATGGGGATTCTAACCCTGCGACTGTACATGGGGATTCCAACTTTGGGACTGTACACGGGGATTCCAACCCTGGGACAGTACATGGGGATTCTAACACTGCTCAGGAAGGGAGGAAAAAGAGTAGGAGAACAATAGTGGTGGGGGATTCTATCGTAAGGGGAACAGATAGGCGTTTCTGTGGCCATAGACGTGACTCCAGGTTGGTTTGTTTCCTCCCTGGTGCCAGGGTTGAGGATGTCACTGAACGGCTGCAGGGCATTCTGAAGGGGGAGGGTGAACAGTCAGAGGTTGTGGTTCACATTGGAACCAATGACATGGGTAGGAAGAGGGATGAGGTCCTGCAGCAAAAATTTAGGGAGCTAGGCAGCAGACTAAAGAGCAGGACCTCAGAGGTTGTAATCTCTGGATTACTCCCGGTGCCACGTGTTAGTGAGTATAGGAATAGGAGGATAGAGCAGATGAATGCGTGGCTAAAGAGTTGGTGCAGGAGGGAGGGCTTTAGTTTCCTGGATCACTGGGCCTGCTTCTGGGGAAGGTGGGACTTGTACAAGTCGGACGGGTTGCACCTGAACCAGAACGGGACAAATATCCTTGCGGGGAGGTTTGCTAGCACTGTTCGGGGCGGTTTAAACTAACTTGGCAGGGGGATGGGATACAGAGTGGTGCGATAATAGGGGGTGATGTACAGCCAAATATAGAGGAAAAAATAAGTCAGACTGGAAGGCAGAGCAAATATGTAACGGCACAAGGGAGTATGGCAAGGCTAAATGGCATTTATTTTAATGCAAGTTGTCTTACGAATAAGGTGGATGAACTGAAAGTGTTGATGAACACATGGGAGTATGATATTGTTGCTATCACGGAGACATGGTTGAGGGAGGGGCAAGACTGGCAGCTTAATATTCCGGGGCATAGAATCTTCAGGCGAGACAGAGGGGGGGGTAAAAGAGGAGGGGGTGTCACAATATTAATTAAGGAGACAATTACTGCTGTAAGGAGGGATGATATATTAACAGGTTCCTCTAATGAGGCCATATGGGTTGAACTTAAAAACAAAAAGGGGGCTAGCACTTTGCTGGGAGTGTACTATAGGCCCCCAAACAGCCAGGGGGAGATAGAGGAACAGATATGTAGGCAAATCTCAGAGGAGTGTGCAAATAAAAGGGTAATTATCGTGGGGGATTTCAACTTCCCCAATATTAACTGGGATAGTCAGAGTCTGAAAGACTTAGAGGGTGCAGAATTCTTAAAGTGCATCCAGGAGAGCTTTTTGAGCCAGCATGTAGAAAGTCCTACAAGAGAGGGGGTGGTACTGGACCGAATTCTAGGGAATGTGGCCAGGCAAGCGGTAGAAGTGTTAGTAGGTGAGCACTTTGGTGACAGTGACCATAATTCGGTGAGATTTAAGGTAGTCCTGAAAAAGGACAAGGATGGACCGGAAATAAAGGTTCTAAATTGGGGGAAGGCCGATTTTAATGTGATAAGGCAGGATCTGGCCAATGTGGACTAGATCAGCTACTTGAAGGAAAATCCACATCGGAGCAATGGGAGTCTTTCAGAAAGGAAATTGAGAGAGTACAATGGCAACATGTTCCCGCAAAGGTCAAGGTTGGGACCAACAAGCCCAAGGAACCTTGGATATCAAGGGATATACGAGAATGGATTAGGAAAAAAAGGGGGGCTTTTGGCAGATACAAAGGACTATAGACAGAGGAAGCCCTAGAGGAGTATAAAAAGTGCAGGGGGATACATGAAAAAGAAATTAGGAGAGCGAGGAGGGGCCACGAAATAACACTGGCGAGCAAAAAAAGGAAAATCCTAAGGTGTTTTAGAAGTACATTAAGGGCAAGAGGATAACTAGGGAAAGAGTAGGGCCCATTAGGGACCAAAGTGGCAAACTGTGTGTAGAGCCAGAGGATGTAGGTGGGGTTTTAAATGAGTTTTTTGCATCTGTGTTCACTATGGAGAAGGATGATGTGGACATAGAAATCGGGCAGGGGGACTGTGATATACTTGAACATATTAGCATCGAGAGGGAGGAGGTACTAGCGGTTTTAGCAGGCTTAAAAGTGGATAAATCCCCAAGCCCGGACGAGATGTATCCCAGGCTACTAAGTGAGGCAAAGGAGGAGATTGCAGGGGCTCTGACACAAATTTTCAGAACCTCTCTGGCCACAGGGAATGTGCCAGAGGACTGGAGAACAGCTAACGTAGTACCATTATTCAAGAAGGGTAGTAGGGATAAACCAGGGAATTACAGGCCAGTGAGCCTAACATCAGTGGTAGGGAAATTATTGGAAACAATTCTGAGGGACAGAATTGGTCTCCACTTGGAGATGCAGGGATTAATTAGGGATAGCCAGCATGGCTTTGTCAAGGGAAGATCATGTCTGACCAACTTGATTGAATTTTTCGAGGGGGTGACTAGGTGTGTGGATGAGGGTAGTGCAGTGGATGTGGTTTACATGGATTTCAGTAAGGCTTTTGATAAAGCCCCGCATAGGAGACTGGTCAGGAAGGTAAGAGCCAATGGGATCAAGGGTGCCTTGGCACATTGGATCCAAAATTGGCTTAGTGGCAGAAGGCAGAGGGTGATGGTAGAACGTTGTTTTTGTGACTGGAAGCCTGTGTCCAGTGGGGTACCGCAGGGATCGGTGCTGGGTCCCTTGCTGTTTGTGGTCCACATGAATGATTTGGATGTGAATGTAAAAGGTATGATCAGTAAGTTCGCAGATGACACGAAAATTGGTGGGGTGGTAAATAGCAAGGCGGGAAGCCTCAGGCTACAGGACGATATAGATGGGTTGGTCAGCTGGGCGGAACAGTGGCAAATGGAATTTAACCCTGAAAAGTGTGAGGTGATGCATTTTGGACGGACTAACAAGGCAAGGGAATGCACAATGAATGGTAAGACCCTAGGAAAGACAGAAGATCAGAGGGACCTTGGTGTGCATGTACATAGGTCCCTGAAGGCAGCACAACAGGTGGATAAGGTGGTTTAAAAAGGCATATGGGATACTTACCTTCATTAGCTGAGGCTTAGAATATAAGAGCAGGGAGGTTATGATGGAGCTGTACAAAACGCTGGTAAGGCCACAGCTGGAGTACTGTGTGCAGTTCTGGTCGCCACACTATAGGAAGGATGTGATTGCTTTGGAGAGGGTGCAGAGGAGATTTACCAGGATGTTACCTGGGCTGGAGCGCTTCAGCTATGAAGACTGGACAGGCTGGGGTTGTTTTCCTTGGAGCAGAGAAGGCTGAGGGGGGACCTGATTGAGGTATACAAAATTATGAGGGCATAGATAGGGTGGATAGAAAGGGACTTTTCCCCTTAGTAGAGGGGTCAATAACAAGGGGGCATAGATTCAAGGTAAGGGGCAGGAGGTTTAGAGGGGATTTGAGGAAAAACTTTTTCACCCAGAGGGTGGTTGGAATCTGGAACTCACTGCCTGAAAGGGTGGTAGAGGCAGGAACCCTCACAACATTCAAGAAGCATTTGGATGAGCACTTGAAATGCCATAGCATACAAGGCTACGGACCAAATGCTGGAAAATGGGATTAGATTAGATAGGGCTTGATGTCCGGCACGGACGCGATGGGCCGAAGGGCCTCTTTCTGTGCTGTATAACTCTATGACTCTATGTACATGGGGATTCCAACTCTGGGACGGTACAGGGGATTCTAAACCTGGGACTTTATCCGGGGATTCTAACCCTGGGACTGTACACAGGGATTCCAACCCTGGGACTGTACATGGTGATTCTAACCTTGCGACTGTACATGTGGATTCCAACCCTGGGACTGTACATGGTGATCCCAACCCTGGGACTGTACATGGGGATTCCAACCCTGGGATTGCAAATGGGGATTCTAACCCTGGGACTGTACATGGGGATTCTAACCCTGGGGCTGTACATAGGGATTCTAACCATGGGACAGTACATGGTGATCCCAACCCTGGGACTGTACATGGGGATTCCAACCCTGGGACTGTACATGGGGATTCTAACCCTGGGACTGTACATGGGGATTCTAACCCTGGGACTGTACATAGGGATTCTAACCCTGGGACTGTACATGGGGATTCTAACCCTGGGACTGTACATGGGGATTCTAACCCTGGGACTGTACATGGGGATTCTAACCCTGGGACTTTACATGGGGATTCTAACCCTGGGACTGTACATGGGGATTCCAACCCTGGGACTGTACATGGGGATTCCAACCCTGGGACTGTACATGGAGATTCCAACCCTGGGACTGTACATGGGGATTCTAACCCTGGGACTGTATATGGGGAATCCAACCCTTGGACTGTACATGGGGAATCCAACCCTTGGACTGTACATGGAGATTCCAACCCTGGGACTGTACATGGGGATTCCAACCTTGGGACTGTACATGGGGATTCTAACCCTGGGACTGTACATGGGGATTCCAACCTTGGGACAGTACATGGGGATTCTAACCCTGGGACTGTACATGGGGAATCCAACCCTTGGACTGTACATGGGGATTCTAACCCTGGGACTGTACATGGGGATTCCAACCTTGGGACTGTACATGGGGATTCTAACCCTGGGACTGTACATGGGGATTCCAACCCTGGGACTGTACATGGGGATCCCAACCCTGGGACTGTACATGGGGATCCCAACGCTGGGACTGTACATGAGGATTCCAGCCCTGGGACTGTACATGAGGATTCCAGCCCTGGGACTGTACATGAGGATTCCAGCCCTGGGACTGTACATGGGGATTCTAACCTTGGGACCGTACATGGGGATTCCAACCCTGGGACTGTACATGGGGATTCTAACCTTGGGACTGTACATGGGGATTCTAACCCTGGGACTTTACATGGGGATTCTAACCCTGGGACTGTACATGGGGATTCCAACCCTGGGACTGTACATGGGGATTCTAACCCTGGGACTGTATATGGGGAATCCAACCCTTGGACTGTACCTGGGGAATCCAACCCTTGGACTGTACATGGGGATTCTAACCCTGGGACTGTACATGGGGATTCCAACCTTGGGACTGTACATGGGGATTCTAACCCTGGGACTGTACATGGGGAATCCAACCCTTGGACTGTACATGGTGATTCTAACCCTGGGTCTGTACATGGGGATTCCAACCCTGGGACTGTACATGGGGATTCCAACCCTGGGACTGTACATGGGGATTCTAACCCTGGGACTGTACATGGGGAATCCAACCCTTGGACTGTACATGGTGATTCTAACCCTGGGACTGTACATGGGGATTCCAACCCTGGGACTGTACATGGGGATCCCAACCCTGGGACTGTACATGGGGATCCCAACGCTGGGACTGTACATGAGGATTCCAGCCCTGGGACTGTACATGAGGATTCCAGCCCTGGGACTGTACATGAGGATTCCAGCCCTGGGACTGTACATGGGGATTCTAACCTTGGGACCGTACATGGGGATTCCAACCCTGGGACTGTACATGGGGATTCTAACCTTGGGACTGTACATGGGGATTCCAGCCCTGGGAATGTACGTGGGGATTCCAACCCTGGGACTGTACTTGGGGATTCCAATCCTGGGACTGTACATGGGGATTCCAACCCTGGAACTGAACATGGGGATTCTAACACTGAGACTGTAAATGGGGATTGCAATCCTGGGACTGTACATGGGAATTCCAACCTTGTGACTGTACATGGGGTTTCCAACTCTGGGACTGTACATTCGGAGTCCAACCCTGGGACTGTACTTGGGGATTCCAACCCTGGGACTGTACATGGGGATTCTAACCTTGGGACTGTACATGGGGATTCCAACCCTGGGACTGTACATGGGGATTCCAGCCCTGGGACTGTACATGGGGATTCCAGCCCTCGGAATGTACATGGGGATTCCAGCCCTGGGACTGTACATGGGGATTCCAGCCCTGGGACAGTACATGGGGATTCCAATCCTGGGACTGTGCATGGGGATTGTAACCCTGGAACTGTACATGGGGATTCCTATCCTGGGACTGTACATGGGGCTCTTCTGTTACAATTGTGCGGGATGTTAACCATATGCTTTGCTTTTACCAGCGCCTTCAGGAGAGATGGTGAGAAATCCGAAGTGTGGAGAGTTTGAATCAAATACCAGATAGCTTGCATCCCTTGTTGCTAAGAGAATTGGGGAAGGAGATAGTGGAAGGGCTTGCCATAATTTTCCAATTTTCCCTAGTGGCAAATATGACACCATTGTTCAAGAAAGGGTGTAAGGACAATCCAAGTAACTGCAGGCCGGTCAGCTTAGTGGTAGTTAAAGTTTAAAAAACAATAATCAAGGAAAAAAATTAACGGGCATTTGGAGAGGTTTAAGCTAATTAAGGAAAGCCAACACGGATTTGTAAAAGGCAGATTGTGTTTGACTAATCGAATTGAATTTTTTGATGAAGTTACAGGGAGGATTGATGAAGGGAATGCAGTGGATGTTGTTTACATGGAAGGCGTTTGACAAAGTACCACATAGAAGAATTATTAACAAAATTGAGGCTCATGGAATAGGTGGGTCAGTGGCAGCTTGGATAAGGAATTGGCTTAAGGACAGAAAACAGCGAGTTGTGGTAAATGGCTGTTTTTCAGACTGGAGGATGGTGGACAGTGGTGTTCCCCAAGGGCCAGTGCTGGGGCCACTGCTTTTTTTGATATATATAAATGACCTGGATATTGGAATACAGAGTAGAATTTCTAAATTTGCCAATGACACCAAACTTGGGGGTGTGGCAAACAGTGATGATGATATCAATCGACTGCAGCAGGACATAGAAAGGCTCGCAGAATGGGCAAACAAGTGGCAGATGGAATTTAATACAGAGAAGTGTGAGGTGATGCATTTTGGCAGAAGGAACAGGGAGAGGCAATATACACTTAATGGCACAGTTTTAAAGAGTGTGCAGGGACAGAGGGACCTGGCAGTTAACGTGCATAGGTCCCTGAAGGTGGCAGGACATATTGAGAGAGTGGTTAACAAAGCATATGGGATCTTGGGCTTCATAAATAGAGATATTGAGTACAAAAGTAGAGAAGTTATGCTCAACCTTTATAAAGCGCTGGTTAGGCCACAACTGGAGTATTGCGTCCAGTGCTGGTCACCACACTTTCAGAAGGAAGTGAAGGCCCTTGAGAGGGTGCAGTGGAGATTTATCAGAACGGTTCCGGGGATGGAGGATCTTAGTTACAAGAACAGGTTGGAGAAGCTGGATTTGTTTTCATTAGAGCAAAGTAGGTTGAGGGGTGATTTGATAGAGGTGTACGTGATTATGATGGGTTTGGATAGGCTAGACGGGGAAAGGCTGTTCCTACGAGTTGATGGTACAAGGACTAGGGGACACAGATTTAGGTTTTGGGCAAGAGATACAGGGGGATGTGAGAAAAAACATTTTATGCAGCGAGTGGTGAGGACCTGGAACTCGCTGCCAACGGAACTGGTGGAAGCAGAGACACTCAATGTTTTCAAGGGAAGACTGGATAGGTATTTGAGGGAAATAAACTTGCAGGGCTACGGGGACAGAGCAGGGGAATGGGACTGAATGGATTGCTGTAGAGAGAGCCTGCATGGACTCGATGGGCCGAATGGCCTTCTCTGTGCCGTCATGACTGTATAAAGGTGCTGACTCTGGCTGGGTTCAGTTCTACACTCACTGGTTCCCCTCCCTCTCCTCCCCTGAAGGTGCTGACTCTGGCTGGGTTCAGTTCTACACTATAACAACAGAGAATGCTGGAAAAACTCAGCAGGTCAGGCAACATCCGTGGAGAGAAATTTGAGTTGACGTTTCGGGTTGAAACCCTTGCTCAAAACTGGAAAGAAAATAAAAAGATTGAAGGCAAAGCTGCAACAAAAGAAGAAAAGGAGACAATAAAAGGTATTAGAAGACAGTTGAGATGGTAATGGGCCCGTGGAGACAAAGGGCAGCTGAGATTAGGTGTGAAGTGTACTGGCAGGATAAGGACAGCTGCCAGGTGAGAGAGAGAAACAAAAGGAAAGGAGGGGGTGGGGGGGAAAAGGTGGACCCAAAACAAAGGGGTGGAAAAAATTTAAAGGAAAAAATAATAGAGGCCGAGGTTATGATCTGAAATTGTTGAACTCGATATTGAGTCCGGAAGGCTGCAAAGTGCCTAATCGGAAGATGATTTGCTGTTCCTCGAGTTTACGTTGAGCTTCTGTGGAACAATACAAGAGGCCAAGGACGGTGAGGTCCGAGTAGGAATGGAGCGGTGAATTAAAATGACAGGCGACCGGAAGCTCGGGGTCACCCTTACGGACTGAACGGAGATGTTCCACAAAGCGGTCACCCAATCTGCGTTTGGTCTCCCCAATGTAGAGGAGACCGCATCGTGAGCAGCGAATACAGTATACTAGGTTGCAAGAAGTACAAGTGAATCGCTGTTTCACCTGGAAGGGGTGTTTGGAAAGGGGGGAGGTATAGGGGCAGGTGTTACATCTCCTGCGCTTGCACGGGAAGGTGCCAGGCGAAGGGGAAGGGCTGTTGGGGGTGATAGAGGAGTGGACTAGGGTGTCTCGGAGGGAGCGGTCCCTACGGAATGCTGAAAGGGGAGGGGAGGGGAAGATGTGTTTGGTGCTGGGATCACTTTGGAGGTAGCGGAAATGGCGGAGGATGATCCGTTGAATGTGGAGGCTGGTGGGGTGAAAGGTGAGGACAAGGGGAACCCTATCGTGGTTCCGGGAGGGAGGGGCAGGGGTGAGGGCAGAAGTGCGTGAGATAGAATGGACACGGTCGAGGGCCGTGTCGACCACGGTAGAGGGGAATCCTCGGTTGTGGTAAAAGGAAGACATGTCGGAAGCACTGGTGTGGAAGGTGGCATCGTCGGAGCAGATACGGCGGAGGTGGAGAAACTGGGAGAATGGAATAGAGTCCTTACAGGAGGCGGGGTGGGAGGAAGTGTAGTCCAGGTAGCTGTGGGAGTCAGTGGGCTTGTAGTGAATATTGGTCGATAACCTATCCCCAGAGATGGAGACGGAGAAGTCGAGGAAGGGAAGGGAGGAGTCAGAGATGGACCATGTGAAGGTGAGGGAAGGGTGGAAATTGGAGGCAAAGTGAATGAAATTGTCTAGTTCGGGGCGAGAGCAGGAAACGGCACCGATACAGTTATCAATGTATCGGAAAAAGAGGTGAGGGAGGGGACCCGAGTAGGACTGGAACAAAGATTGTTCCACATAGCCCACGAAAAGGCAGGCATAGCTAGGACCCATGTGGGTCCCCATAGCAACACCTTTGATTTGGAGGAAATGAGTGGAGTTAAAGGAGAAGTTGTTCAATGTGAGAACAAGTTCAGCCAGGCAGAGTAAGGTGGTGGTGGATGGGGACTGGACGGGCCTCTGTTCAAGGAAGAAGCGGAGCGCCCCCAGGCCATCCTGGTGGGGGATGGAGGTGTAGAGGGATTGTACGTCCATGGTGAAAAGGAAGCGGTTGGGGCCAGGAAACTGGAAACTGTTGAAGTGGCGGAGGGTGTCCGAAGAGTCGCAGATGTAGGTGGGAAGAGACTGGACAAGGGGAGAAAAGATAGAGTCGAGATAGGAAGAGATGAGTTCCGTGGGGCAAGAACAGGCTGAAACGATGGGTCTACCAGGACAGTCCTGTTTGTGGATCTTGGGAAGGAGGTAGAAGCGGGCTGTGCGGGGTTGGGGAACTATGAGGCTACAGAAACCTGGCTGAACAATGGCATCCCTGACACCACCATACAACTAGAAGGACGCACGGTCTTCCGCGCCGACAGAACTGCAGACTCCGGTAAGAGCAAGGGAGGCGGTTTGTGCATTTACACCAACAATGCCTGGTGCACCAACAGTGATATAATCGATAGATCCTGCTCGGCTGATTTGGAATTCCTCATGGTAAGGTGCAGACCCTTCTACCTGCCTCGGGAATTCACGAATGTTATCATCACTGCGGTCTACATCCCACCACACGCTAATGCCAAACTAGCACTGAAGGACCTCTACAGGGCCATCAGCGAACAACAAACTGCGCACCCAGATGGAGCTTTTATCGTCGCGGGGGACTTCAATCACACAAACCTAAAAACTGTACTACCGAAATTCCACCAGAATGTCTCCTGCCCCACAAGAGGGGTGAACACACTGGATCAAGTCTACACGAGCATTGTAGACGCTTACAAGGCCATTCCCTGCCCCCACCTTGGGAAGTCTGACCACCTCTCCCTGTTTCTAGCCCCGGCATACAAACCGCTCATCAAAAGAGGGAGAACATCAGTGAGAGCAGTGAAAGTATGGCCAGAGGGGGCAGTATCGGAGCTTCAGGATTGCTTCGAACGCACTGATTGGGGCATGTTTGCCCACAATGACATCGAGGAATACGCATCCACAGTGCTATTCTACATCAACAGCTGCGTCGAGGTCGTCACGACCCACAAAAATATCAGGTCATACCCCAACCAGAAACCCTGGATGAACGGAGAGGTCCGCTCACTGTTGAAAGCACGCGACGCAGCATTCAAATCTGGCGACGCGGCGGCTTACAGAGCAGCTAGGACCAACCTAAAAAAGGGTATCAGGACTGCCAAATGGAAACAGACACTGCGGATAGAGGATCACTTCCGCAACAACTCGGACCCCCGGCGCATGTGGCAAGGCATCCAGTCGATCACTGACTACAAGGGCAAAACCACCAGTCCCCCGGTCAGCGACGCCTCCCTTCCGGAGGAGCTTAACAACTTCTACGCTCGCTTCGACAGGGACAACAAGGAGCCGGCTACCAAAGCCTTGCCACCCCCGGAAGACCAGGTGCTCACTCTGTCGACCTCCGACGTAAGGGGCGCTCTACGCAGAGTGAACACACGAAAGGCTACTGGACCGGATAGCATCCCTGGACGGGTACTCAAGGAATGTGCTGATCAGCTGGCTGATGTCTTCACCGCCATCTTCAACCTGTCATTGGCCCAGGCAGTAGTCCCTACATGCTTCAAGACCGCCACCATCATTCCTGTGCCTAAACAAGCGGCTGTGACGTGTCTGAACGACTATCGACCTGTCGCACTCACACCCATCATCATGAAGTGTTTCGAGAGACTGGTCTTAGCCCACATCAAAGCCAGTGTTCCTGCCTCCCTTGACCAACACCAGTTTGCCTATCGGGCAAACAGATCAACGGAGGATGCAATCACAACTGCTCTACACTCGGCACTGAATCACCTAGATGGTAAGGAGACCTACATCAGAATGTTGTTTATAGACTACAGCTCAGCATTCAACACTATCGTCCCCAACAAGCTGGCCACCAAACTCCAAACTCTTGGCCTGAACACTTCCCTCTGCAACTGGACCCTTGACTTCCTAACAAACAGACCCCAGTCTGTCAAATTAGGTAACCACACCTCCCCCCCCCTGACCCTGAACACGGGGGCCCCACAAGGATGTGTGCTGAGCCCCCTCCTTTACTCCCTCTTCACCCACGACTGTGTGGCTGTTAATGGTTCCAACACCATCATCAAGTTCGCAGATGACACCACGGTAGTAGGCCAGATCACCAACAACGATAAGTCAGCCTACAGGGAGGAGGTCCAGCATCTCGTGAAGTGTTGCGCCGACAACAACCTGGCCCTTAACACCAAGAAAACAAAGGAAATAATCGTGGACTTCAGGAAGTCCAAAGGCGGAAGTCACACCCCCATCCACATCAATGGGACGGAAGTGGAAAGGGTGGCCAGCTTTAAGTTCCTCGGAGTCCACATCACGGAAGACCTCTCCTGGTCCCTCAACACCTCCTCTCTGGTGAAGAAGGCCCAGCAGCGCCTATATTTCTTGAGGAGGCTGAAGGGATGTAATCTGTCACCCCCGATCCTCTCTAACTTCTACCGCTGCACTATAGAGAGCATCCTGACAAACTGTATCACGGTATGGTACGGCAGCTGTAGCTACCATGACCGGAAAGCCCTGCAGCGGGTAGTCAAAACTGCCCAACGCATTACCGGCACCCGGCTACCGACCATAGAACATATATATCAGAAACGCTGCCTACGGAGGGCACGGTCCATCATCAAAGACCCTACCCACCCCAGCCACAGTCTGTTCGCCCTCCTACCATCTGGAAGACGCTACAGATGCATTCGCACCCGTACGACCAGATTTAGGAACAGCTTCTTTCCCAGGGCTGTCATCCTACTGAACTCCACAAATAAACACTAAAGCCTGCACATCTGCCGATGCACTTTATTATGGTCATATTTATGCTAATATATATGTACAAATGTATGTTGAAATGTTAAGTGTCCTAATCCAAATTGTACACTCTCGGGAGCCGCAAGCCTACATTTCGTTGTACTGCACTTGTGCACTAACAATGACAATAAAAGTTGATTTGATTTGATTTGATTTCTAGAGGAGATGAGGTCAGTGACAGTCTTGGAAATGGTGGTTTGATGTTCGGTACTGGGGTCATGGTCCAGGTGGAGGTAGGAGGAGGTGTCGGAGAGTTGGCGTTCAGCTTCCGCGAGGTAGAGGTCAGTGCTACACTCACTGGTTCTCCTCCCTCTCCTCCCCTGAAGGTGGTGACTCTGGCTGGGTTCAGTTCTACACTCACTGGTTCTCCTCCCTCTCCTCCCCTGAAGGTGGTGACTCTGGCTGGGTTCAGTTCTACACTCACTGGTTCCCCTCCCTCTCCTCCCCTGAAGGTGGTGACTCTGGCTGGGTTCAGTTCTACACTCACTGGTTCTCCTCCCCTGAAGGTGCTGACTCTGGCTGGGTTCAGTTCTACACTCACTGGTTCCCCTCCCTCTCCTCCCCTGAAGGTGCTGACTCTGGCTGTGTTGTGTCCCACACTCACTGGGTCCGTGAAGCCCCGCCCACTCGTAGTTCCTTTACAACGATGACCACCCACGATCACAGTATCAAGCAAGATGACGACGCACAAGCCCTCAAATGTCCTTTACAAAGATGGCGCCTGTTAACCTGGGCCTGTTCCTGGGAAAATTCCTCCGAGCTGGAAACGTGGAACCTATAGGTTCTCATTTAGGGCTTGCGGCCTACACCAGATGCTTATGCAATCCACCCGCCGGCTGCATTACCTTTCTGCGCCCCACTGGTTCGTAATCGACGTAAATCGCTTCTGCAACTTTTGTCCGCTTGTCGCACTCGCCGTCCCGCATCAGAATGATAGTGCGCATGCTCCAAATATTGGCGTTCGCTGCGCTTGCGCACTGGGCTCTTCCAGTGTGAATGGAGCACATTCTCCCCCGCAGAGCATTCTGGGCGAACAACCCCGCCATTGAAAGCCCCAATTAGTGAATGGAGAATGAGTTTCTGTGACCCCATTGAGAGAAAATACATCAATAATTCACACAGAAACCCAAGTGCACGAGCACTCTGCCTTGGTTCAGTCCTGGATGTGATTAATAACAGATTCCAAACCCCTGCAGTCACATGTGAATTCAGTGGAGTCTCAGCAGGTGGGGTGAATTTCTTCCCACACACAGAATATTGAAACAGCCTCTCTCCAGTATCAATGCGCTGATCGTGCATCACCTGCTTTGAACTTTGAAAGCTTTTCTCACTGTCAGAGTGTTTAAAGCAACTGTTCTCAATGTGTCAACAGTTGGGACAACGGAGTGAATCCCTTCCCACACGTGAAGTATCTAAACGGTCTCTCTCCGGTGTGACTGTGCTGGTGTGTCAGTAAATGGGATGATCGATTGAATCACTTTCCACATACAGAGCAGTGAATGGATTCTCCCCATTACGAACATGTTCGTGAGCTAATAGGTGAGATAAGCGAGTGACTCTCTTTCCACACTCAGCTGGTGAACAGACTCTCCCCGGTGTGACTGTATCCATGAGTTTCCACCGCAGACGGGCAACTGAATCCATTCCTACTGTCTAAAAACATGCATTACACCATCTGGGATTTTGTTTCTCCCCTTCTCTCCAGCCGACCCAGTGAGTGTCCGCAGGATTTCCACTGTGGTAGGCATCACAGCCGAGTCCAATCCTGCCCTCAATTGACAGTCACACACTTCCCAGTTGAGGTCACTGGATCGCCATCAAGAGCAGGAGCACTGGCTGATTTTTACACTTAGCCCAGTGGTACTGAGGCCAATTATGGCCCCTGAACTGCTGCCTTGGTTGAGATCAACTAACAGCCCAGATCAAGGATTGAATTTGGGATCTTCCCAGTCAGGGTGCAGTGTGTTTTGAATATTTTGAATATTTTGAAACAAATGCTATTTCACCTTTAAAGGAAACCTTCGTCACACTGCAACATTCTGAAGTCCTTCCAAATTATTCAAGCAAGACAAATGGATCGTCAAAAATAGTGAGGCATTTTAGAAAGACTGAAGTCATTGAAACAGACAGGTTTACAATCACTGCACAGTACAGGAGGGAGCGACTGTTAATGGGAACTCTGTGAGTGAAGTCCGCCGACACTCCAAAGATAAATGGGTCTGTCCCTTTAACTATAAAAATAGGCAGAGAAAGAGGAGTCCCTGTCCCTTTAAATATCTGCCCCATTCCCCCAGGCAGTGGGAGGAGGAACAGCGCGCGGTCTCTTTATATCCTGACCCAGCGGGTCCCGCCGGATGGGCTGCCGCAGGGTCCTAAAGACCACAGAAAATAAAGTACATCGGGTTAAACAGAACAACTGAAAAGAGCTCACACAAAGTGTTTGTTATATGTGTGATGAGTGTGTAAACAAAACACATCATCCTTAATGTTTGCGAGTGAACTCCACAGAGATAAATTATCTTCACCAATTATTTTTCAGTATTTTATTTCTTTTTATTTAAAATTAACTTCCGAGCGTTGAATCCCTTTAACATTTATTGATAACCCATTGCCTTGTGGGCTCTTGTTTAGAAAGTGATGTCACACTGACCATTCCGTTCCCAAGGTGAGCCTGTCTGTCCGCAGTATTCAGTGGGAAAGGGGATTAAATCACACCGAGGATAATGAGCAGCCACCCACCAGTCTCTGCACTTTATTGTCCAGTGAGCACCTCACCATCACACAGAAGCTCCTGATATAAACCTCCAGTGTGTAATGATTGGTGCAGGGTCAGTGGTGGAGTTCCGCAGTGGTAGTGACCCTGGAGTAACCCCGTGGATGTTCCGGGTCATGTATTTTGAGTTATCCTGGTGTCTAACGCGCACACATCAATAAAACAGGGAATTCCTGGAAACACGCTGCAGGTCCTTCTTTATCTGGAGATCAAATGTCTGTTGTATAATTGTACCAGCAGTTAACAGGCTCCTGTGAACTCCTCCCTCTGCTATTTTAATGCAGACTTTAACCAATTTATTTTAAACGGGTTTATTTGAAATGAGCTAACTGCCTTAAAATGGTAGACTCAGGACTGTCACACACACACATTAAATTTTCGTGGAATAATTAACAGTCATTTTTAGACTGGAAACTTAACCCTGCCGTTTCACTTTCAGTCAGGAACAGATCGCAGTTTGACACCAATCTCTGATTTGACAGCACGTTTCCAGCATTCACCGTTGGGCCAAAGGGCCTCTTTCTGTGCTGTATAACTCTATCTATCTACCGTTGTTCTTCCTGACTCTAAACATAGTTGTAAAGGAGCCTTCTGTTCTGTGCCCAGGAGCTCTGACCCATGGGAGAGAGCGGCTGGGACACATTCCTTACAGGCCTCAAGATTAACCTGCACGGGGACAATGCTGTCAGTGAAGAGAGACGAGAAAGACCAAAGTGCCATTTGCCCCTCTCAGTGTGGCCCTGAAGGACTGTGTCCAGGCTGTAGGTCTGTTTCCGCCGTACGATCCTCCCCCCAGATTGTCCTTTCTGAACTCAAGCCAGGTGATGCTAAACTCCAGCCCAGTTACAGGGGTTATTAACATCAGCAGAAACAAACCTCAACTGTCAGTGTGAACATGATTCAGTCCTGGATGTGATTAGCAGCAGCAAAAACATCAGAATCCAACCTCTGCAGTCACTTGTGAACTCGCTGGTGTGTCAGCAGGTGGGATGACTGAGTGAATCCCTTCCCACACTGAGAGCAGGTGAATGGTCTCTCCCCAGTGTGAACTCGCTGGTGTGTCAGCAGGTGAGATAGCTGAGTGAATCCCTTCCCACACTTGGAGCAGGTGAACAGTCTCTCCCCGGTGTGAGTGCGCTGGTGTACAGTGAGTGAGATGATCGCCTGAACCCAGACCCACAGTGCGAGAACCTGAACGGTCTCTCGTCAGTGTGAACACGTTAATGTTGCATCAGTTTCCCGGAACTTTTATAGCACTTGCCACAGTCCGGGCATTTAAAAGGTCTCTCATCAGTGCTGCAGCAGGTGGGATGAATTAGTGATTCCCTTCCCACACTCAGTGCAGTTGAACGGTTTCTCCCCGGTGTGACTGCGCTTGAGTCTCGAAAGGCCAGAGGATCGGCTGAAGCCTCGTCCACACACAGAACACGTGTACGGTTTCTCCCCGCTCTGAACGGTGCTTTCTGCTTCCATGTTCAAAGATCCTGATGAATTGAGTGACTCTGTCAGGTCTTGAACTGATGTTTGGTTTGAGCTTCCCATCTGAAAAGCCACCTCTTCTAATACCCTGTGGAATTAATTTCAAACAGGAAAAAGGGAGGGTGAGAGAGAATCCACAAAAACACAAAGGCAGGTTGTGAAATTGAGCTCAATGAATCTGGGAATTTGTGGGGCCGGCACTAGAAAAAGTGACCATGAAAGCTGCCGGATTGTCGTAAAAACCCAACTGGTTCACTAATGTCCTTCAGGGAAGGGAACCCGCCACCCAGTCTGGGCCTACACAAGACTCTAGCCTCTATGGGAGGAGAGAGAGCGAGGTGGGAGGGGGAGGGGTGAAGGAGATCGACTTTATACATCTGCAACTCGACTAGAACTTTGACAGCACCTCCCAAACACGTGACCTCCACCACCTAGAAGGACAAGGGCAGCAGGTGCGTGGGAACACCATCACCTCCCAGTTCCCCTCCAAGTCACACACTATCCTGACTTGGGCATATATCGCCGTTCCTACATCGTCGCTGGGTGAAAATCCTGGAACTCCTCACCTAACAGCATTCTGGGAGTACCTTCACCACACGGACTGCAGAGGTTCAAGAAGAAAACCCAGCATCACCTTCTAAACGGGCAACTGGGGACTGGCAATATATGTTGGCCCTGCTAGTGACACCCACATCAAATGAATTAAAAAATCTGTATATATAAAATGGATTGAAAGCCTCTACAGAAACACTTGTTCCGAAAACGATAATCTTTGACACTCCAAGGACAGTGTCTGTTTAGCAACTTAATCTCCCCTATAATCCACCTCCCTTCACAGTCCCACATTGGAAATTGTTGGGTTCCACTGGGCTCAGACATACTGGGGGATAAACCCAGCAGCTTCTCCCCCCTCTCCACTCCAGCTCAAACTGATGCAACAAAAAAGCCCTACACAGGAGGCCAGCGACTGAGTTCCACATCCACCGCCCACCCTGATGCTAACTGGCCCTGAATTGCTCCCTCTGCTGTATAAATGCAAGTTGTTGTGTTTCTTTTTTGGGGGAGGTGCTGCACCCTGGGGTTAATGGTGCCGGGGCCCTGGCCGCACGTCCACCGGCTCTGACTCGGGGCCTGAGAACCGCACTCAGTGTTGCTGAGGGATTCCAACCCTGGGACTGTACATGGGGATTCCAACCCTGGGACTGTACATGGGGATTCCAACCCTGGGCCTGTACATGGGGATTCCAACCCTGGGACTGTACATGGGGATTCCAACCCTGCGACTGTACATGGGGATTCTAACCCTGGGTCTGTACATGGGGATTCTAACCCTGGGACTGTACACGGGGATTCTAACCCTGGGATTGTACATGGGGATTCCAACCCTGGGACTGTACATGGGGATTCTAACCCTGGGACTGTACATGGGGATTCCAACCCTGGGACTGTACACGGGGATTCCAACCCTGAGACTGTACATGGGGATTCCAACCCTGGGACTGTACTTGGGGATTCTAACCCTGGGACTGTGCATGGGGATTCCACCCCTGGGACTGTACACGGGGATTCCAACCCTGGGACTGTACATGGGGATTCTAACCCTGGGACTGTACATGGGGATTCCAACACTGGGACTGTACTTGGGGATTCTAACCCTGTGACTGTACATGGGGATTCCAACCCTGGGACTGTACATGGGGATTCCAGCCCTGGGACTGTACATGGAGATTCTAACCCTGGGACTGTGCATGGGGATTCCAACCCTGGGACTGTGCCTGGGGATTCTGACCCTGGGACTGTACATGGGGATTCCAACCCTGGGATTGTACATGGGGATTCCAACCCTGCGACTGTACATGGGGATTCCAACCCTGGGACTGTACATGGGGATTCTAACCCTGCGACTGTACATGGGGATTCTAACCCTGGGACTGTACATGGGGATTCCAGCCCTGGGACTGTACATGGGGATTCCAGCCCTGGGACTGTACATGGGGATTCTAACACTGGGACTGTACATGGGGATTCTAACACTGGGACTGTACATGGGGATTCTAACCCTGGGATTGTACATGGGGATTCTAACCCTGCGACTGTACATGGGAATTCCTGCCCTGGGACTGTACATGCGGATTCCAACCCTGGGACTGTACTGCCATTACACTACTAGGTGTATTCTATAGACCACCAAATAGTGGGAAAGATATCGAGGAGCAAATTTGCAGAGAAATGACAGAGAGGTGCAAGAACTATAGAGTAGTGATAATGGGGGACTTCAACTGTCATAATATAGACTGGGATAGTAATAGTTTTAAGGGCAGAGAAGGGGAAGAACTTCTGAAGTGTGTTCAGGAGAACTTTCTTGATCAATATATTTCCGGCCCAACGAGGTAGGAATCATTGCTGGATCTGGTTCTGGGGAATGAGGTGGGTCAAGTGGAGCAAGTGTCAGTAGGTGAACATTTAGGGAACAGTGATCATAATATCATAAGGTTTAGATTAGCTATGGAAAAGGATAGGGAGCAATCTGGAGTAAAAACGTTTAACGGGGGAAGGCCAATTTCAGTGGGATGAGAACGGATCTGGCCCGGGTAAACTGGAATCAAAGATTAGCAGCAAAACTGTAATGGAACAATGGCCTTCCTTTAAAGAGGAAGTAGTTCAGGTACAGTTGAGGTACATTCCCACAAGGGGGAAAGACAGGGCAACTAAAGTCAGGGCTCCCTGGATGATGAAAGAGATAGAGAATATGGTGAAGCAGAAAAAGAGCGCGTATGACAGATGTCAGGTTGCAAATACATCTGAGAATCAGGCTAAATATAGAAAGGTCAGAGGAGAAGTGAAAAAGAAACTAAGAGGGGCAAAGAGAGGGAATGAGAATAGAATGACAGCCAACATAAAAGGTAATCCAAAAGTCTTCTACAGGCATATAAATAGTAAATGGGTAGAAAGAGGAGGGTTAGGGCCGATTAGGGACCATAAAGGAGACCTACGCATGGAGGTAGAGGGTATGGCTGAGGTACTAAATGAGTACTTTGCATCTGTCTTCACCAAAGGAGATGATCCTGCCATAGACATAGTAAAGGAGGAGGTAGTGGAGATACTTGATAGGATAAAAATTCATGGACAAGGTATTAGAAAGACTGGCTGTACTTAAAGTAGATAAATCACCAGGAGTGGATGGGATGCAGCCTCGAATGCTGAGGGAATTGAGAGCGGAAATCGCAGAGGTACTGGCCATAATTCCAATCCTCCTTAGATATGTGAGTGGTGCCAGAGGACTGGAGAATTGCAAATGTTACACCATTGTTCAAAAAAGGGTGTAAGGATAAATCCAGCAACTAGAGGCCAGTCAGTTTAACTAGAGTCTATTATAAAAGATGTAATAGCAGAGCACTTTGAAAACAGTGACAGGATCGGACAAAGTCAACATGGATTTACAAAAGGTAAATCATGTTTGCCTAATCTACTGGAATTTTTTGAGGATGTAACTGGTAGAATAGATAAGGGAGACAGTGGATGTGGTGTATTTGGACTTTCAGAAGGCTTTCGATAAGGTCCTGCATAAGAGATTGGCATGCAAAGTTGAGGCACATGGGATTGGGGGTAAGGTACTGACTTGGATAGAGAACTGGTTGGCAGACAGGAAGCAAAGAGTTGGAATAAATGTATCTTTTTCTGAGTGGCAGGCAGTGAGTAGTGCGGTACTGCAGGGATCGGTGCTAGGACCCCAGCTATTCACAATATAGATTAATGAGCTAGACGAGGGAACTAGATGTAATATCTCCAAGTTTGCAGACGACATAAAGCTGGGTGGGCGTGTGTGCTGTGAGGAGGATGCTGAGAAACTCCAGTATGATTTGGACAGGTTGGGTGATTGGGCAGATGCATGGCAGATGCAGTATAATGTGGATAAATGCGAGGTTGTCCACTTTGGTGGTAAAAACAGGAAGACAGATTATTATCTGAATGGCAATAGATTGGGAAAAGGGGAAGTGCAACGAGACCTGGGTGTCCTTATGCACCAGTCGCTGAAGGTAAGCACACAGGTGCAGCAGGCAGTTAAGAAGGCAAATGTTGGCCTTCATAGCGAGAGGATTCGAGTATAGGAGCAAAGATGTCTTGCTGCAGTTGTACAGGGCCTTGGTGAGACCACACCTTGAGTATTGTGTGCAGTTTTGCTCACCTTATCTGAGGTAGGATGTTCTTGCCATGGAGGGAGTGCAGCGAAGATTCACCAGACTGATACTTGGGATGGCAGGAATGACGTATGAAGAGAGATTGGGTCGATTAGGCTTATATTCGCTGGAGTTTAGAAGAATGAGAGGGGATCTCATTGAAACTTATAAAATTCTAACAGGACTAGACAGACTAGATGCAGGAAGGATGTTCCCAATAGCGGGGGAGTCCAGAACCAGGGGTCACAATCTAAGGGTAAGCGGTAAGCCATTTAGGACTGAGATGAGGAGGAATTTCTTCACCCAGAGAGTGGTGAACCTGTGGAATTCTCTACCACAGAAGGCAGTTGAGGCCAACTTATTAAATATATTCAAGAAGGAGTTAGATATATTTCTTAAGGCGAAAGGGATCAAGGGATATGGGGAGAAAGCAGGGACAGGGCACTGAATTTGGATAATCAGCCATGATCTCATTAAATGGCGGAACAGGCTCGAGGGGCCGAATGGCCTACTCTTGCTCCTATCTTCCATGTTTAACCTTGGTAGTGGGGAATCTTTTAGAAACAGTAATCAGGGACAAAATGAATAGTCACTTGGATATGTGTGGATTAATTAAGATAAGCCAGCACGGATTTGTTAAAGGCAAATCGTGTTTAACCAACTTGATTGAGTTTTTTGATGAGGCAACAGAGAGGGTTGATGAGGGCAATGTGGTTAATGTGGTGAACATAGATTTCCAAAAGGCGTTTGACAAAGTGCCACATAATAGGCTTGCCAGCAAAGTTCAAGCCCATGGAAGCATGGATACGAAATTGGCTAAGTGACAGGAAACAGAGAATAGTGGAGAACGGTTGTTTTTCGGACTGGAGGAAGGTATACTGGTGTTCTCCAGGCAGACTTCAGGAAGACATAGACAGGCTGGTGAAATGGGCGGACACGTGGCAGATGTAATTTAACACAGAAAAGTGTGAATTGATACATTTTGGTGGAATGAGGAGAGGACATGTAAACTAAATGGTACAATCCTAAAGTGGGTGCACAAACAGAGAGACCTAGGGGTATGTGTGCACAAATCCTTGAAGGTGGCAGGGCAGGTTGAGAAAGCAGTTAAAAAGGCTTACGGGACCCTGGTCTTAATAAATAGAGGTATAGAGTACAAAAGTGTGGAAATGATGATGAAACCCTGGTTTGGCCCCAACTGGAGTACTGTGTCCAATTCTGGGCACCACACTTCAGGAAGGATGTGAAGGCCTTAGAGAAGGTGCAGAAAAGATTTAGGAGAATGATTCCAGGAATGAGGGACTTCAGTTACCTTGATAGACTGGAGAAGCTGGGGTTGTTCTCCTTGGAGCAGAGAAGATTGAGAGGAGATATGATGGAGGTGTTCAAAATCATGAGGGGTCTGGAGAGAGTAGAGAGAAACTGTTCCCATTGGCGGAAGGGTCGAGAACCAGAGGACACAGATTTAAGGTGGTTGGCAGAAGAATCAAAGTTGACATGGGGAAAAACTTTTTACGCAGCGAGTGGTTAGGATCGGGAATGCACTGCCTGAAAGGGTGGTGGAGGCAGATTCAATCGTGGCTTTCAAAAGAGAATTGGATGAGTACCTGAAGGACAAAAATGTGCAGGGCTACGAGGGAAGGGTGGGGGAGTGGGACTAGCTGAAGTGCTCTTGCAGAGAGCCAGCACGGGCTCAACGGGCCGAATGGCCACATTCTGTGCTGTAACCATTCTATGATTCTACGAACACGTTAAACCTTCATAGAATAATTACCACTCATTTATAGATGGAAACTTAACCCTGCCGTTTCACTTTCAGTAAGGAACAGATCGCAGTTTGACACCAATCTCTGATTTGACAGCATGTTTCCAGCATTCACCGTTGTTCTTCCTGACTCAACACAGTTGTAAAGGAGCCTTCTGTTCTGTGCCTAGGAGCTGTAACCCATGGGAGAGAGCGGCTGGGACACATTCCTTACAGGCCTCAAGATTAACCTGCACGGGGACATTGCTGTCAGTGAAGAGAGACGAGAAAGACCAAAGTGCCATTTGCCCCTCAGTGTGGCCCTGAAGGACTGTGTCCAGGCTGTAGTTCTGTTCCCGCCGTACGATCCTCCCCCCAGATTGTCCTTTCTGAGCTCCAGCCAGGTGATGCTAAACACTCAGCTGGGAACGACAAAAATCCACAACAATGTGTTTAAAGCAAACTGATTTATTTGACATATATCCAGAATATTAAACTCCAGCCCAGTTACAGGGGTTATTAACATCAGCAGAAACAAACCCCAACTGTCAGAATGAACATGGTTCAGTCCGGGATGTGATTAACAGCAGCAAACATTTCAGAATCCAACCCCTGCCGTCATTTGTGAACTCGCTGGTGTTTCAGCAGGTTGGATGACTGAGTGAATCCCTTCCCACAATCGGAGCAGGTGAACGGTCTCTCCCCGGTGTGAACTCGCTGGTGTGTCAGAAGGTTGGAAGACCGAGTGAATCCTTTCCCACACTCGGGGCAGGTGAACGGCCTCTCCCCAGTGTGAGTGCGCTGGTGTTCCAGCAGGTCGGATGAACACCTGAATCCCTTCCCACACTCAGAGCAGATGAACGGCCTCTCCCCGGTGTGAACTCGCTGGTGTTCCAGCAGGTGGGAAGACCGAGTGAATCCCTTCCCACATTCGGAGCAGATGAACGGTCTCTCCCCAGTGTGAGTGCGCTGGTGTGCAGTGAGGTGAGATGATTGCCTGAACCCAGACCCACAGTGAGAGCACCTGAATGGTCTCTCGTCAGTGTGAACACGTTGATGGCATGTCAGTTCCCCAGAAAATTTAAAGCACTTCCCGCAGTCCAGGCATTCAAAAGGTTTCTCGTCAGTGTGAACTTGCCAGTGCTGCAGCAGCTGAGATGAACTCGTGAATCCCTTCCCACACTCAGAGCAGGTGAACGGCCTCTCTCCAGTGTGAACACGTCGATGAATTTCCAGCTGAAATGGGTAGTTGAATCGCTTCCCACAGTCCCCACATTTACACGGTTTCTCCCCGGTGTGACTGCGCTTGTGTCTCGACAGGCCAGAGGATCGGCTGAAGCCTCGCCCACACACAGAACACGTGTACGGTTTCTCCCCGCTCTGAACGGTGCTTTCTGCTTCCATGTTCAAAGGCCCTGATGAATCGAGTGACTCTGTCAGATCTTGAAGTGATGTTTGGTTTGAGTTTCCCGTCTGCAAATCCTCCCCTTCTAACACCCTGTAAAATGAATTTAAAACAGGAAAAAGGGAGGGTGAGAGAGAATCAACAAAAACAAAAAGGCTGGTTGTGAAATTGAGCTGAATGAATCTGGGAATTTGTGGGGCCGGCACTAGAAAAAAGTGACCATGAAAGCTGCCGGATTGTCGTAAAAACCCAACTGGTTCACTAATGTCCTTCAGGGAAGGGAACCCGCCACCCAGTCTGGGCCTACACAAGACTCTGGCCTCTATGGGAGGAGAGAGAGTGAGGCGGGAGGGGGAGGGGTGAAGGAGAGTGACTTTATACATCTGCAACTCGACTAGAACTTTGACAGCACCTCCCAAACACGCGACCTCCACCACCTAGAAGGACAAGGGCAGCAGGTGCATGGGAACACCATCACCTCCCAGTTCCCCTCCAAGTCACACACTATCCTGACTTGGGCATATATCGCCGTTCCTACATCGTCGCTGGGTGAAAATCCTGGAACTCCTCACCTAACAGCATTCTGAGAGTACCATAACTGTCCACAGTACTCCAGGTGTGGTCTCACCAAGGCCCTATATAATTGCAGTAAAACTTCTTCACTCTTATACCCCAATGCAATTGTAATAAAAGCTAACTTACCATTTGCTTGCTGTACCTGCAGGTTAACTTTCTGTGATTTGTGTACAAGGACACACAGGTCCCTCTGAATACCAACATTTCCGAGTCTCTCACTGTTGAATCCGTGTGTTAATGGAGACACAGAATGCAGGAGTTGATTTAACAAGTGTTTACTGAACAAAGTCTGGAGGTGAACTAACTATACAAGACGCTATACAGGCTTACATACCCGAGTGGTCACTACTGGTACTACAGTATACAGGGGCTTCAAAAACATAGTTCCTCTTAAAGGTACATACACTACAATTCCTCCCCTTTTAGATAAATAGTACATAACATTTTAAGTAATCATTAAATAACATTTTTACAAGAACAATAATCTACACATTTGCTGAAGTTAATCAATTACAAATTCAGTCTCTCTGGAGGCTTCCTGACTCGGTCCGGATAACGCCTCGGTGGTGTAGTAGGTTTCGGTGGTGTAGTAGGTTCTTTTGGCAAGGTCGATTCGGCTTGAATGCCAGTGTCGGGTTCATCTGGTTCCAGTATCACCGGATCGGAGGTAGATACTATGGGTATCTCTGCTTCATCACTAGACGTATAGAGTTGTGGTGTAGGTTGCCCCTTTTCGGATGACTCTATGATCTGGTCAGCATGGCGCCTTATTATGCTTTCTCCAATGTCCACGGTATACATCAGCGGTCCTAGTCGTGTGCAAATAGTTCCAGGCTGCCATTTCTCGGTACGGTAGTCCCGGGCCAAAACTTGTTGACCTATCTGGAAGGTTCTAGTTGGCCTTTCATTCATGCTTTGAAATTGCCGGTTCTCTACGTCCCTTCTGATGTTTGGCTTGATCAAATCCAGCCGGCATCTTAGTCTTCTATTGAAAAACATCATGGCGGGGGTTTGGTTTGTAACCACATGTGTTGCATTCCTGTATGCAAACAAGAAGTTATCTACCTTATGTTGTAGATTTATGTCTTCATTACCCATGGCCTTTATGGCCTTCTTGAAGGTCTGGACAAACCTTTCAGCTAATCCATTGGAGGCGGGATGGTATGGGGCGGACGTGTAGTGCTTAACCCCATTGTTTTTTAAGAACTTCCTGAATTCTTCGGATAAAAATTGCGGTCCATTATCAGAACAGATCTGTTCAGGCAGCCCATTCCTGGCGAATATGGTCCTTAATACTGTGATGGTTTTTCCCGTGGTGGTGGGGGACATCTTTATTACCTCCGGCCACTTGGAGTGTGCATCCACCGCGATTAAGAACATTGAGTCCATAAATGGACCAGCAAAGTCGATATGTACCCTTTGCCATGGAGATGAGGGCCACTCCCATGGATGTAGAGGGGCTTGTGGTGGGGCGTTTTGGACCTTCTGGCATCCTAGACAGCTCTTGGTCATTTCTTCGATGTCTCCATCGATACCTGGCCACCACACAAACGCTCTGGCTAAGTTCTTCATTTTCACTCCACCCAGATGCCCCTCGTGAAGCTCCTTTAGCACTTTATCCTGGAGTTTGGGTGGAATCACCACTCTGGATCCACACATCAAGGTTCCTCGGCACACTGACAGCTGTTCTCTTCTTTGCGAGAATGCTGGCAACAGTGGTTCGCCATGTGCTGGCCATCCCTTCACCGTTAAATCGTAGACTCGTGAGAGAGTCAGGTCATTTCTCGTTTCCTTTTCAATGGTAGAATTTGTCACTGGTAAACATTCCACTATGGTCGAGTGGAACATCTCCACTGGGTCTACTGTAGGCGCTTCTTCTACCGTTTGCAATGGTAGGCGCGATAACCCATCAGCATTCCCATGCTGTTTTGTTCCTTTGTATTCTATGTCATATTGGTGTGCCCCTAGGAAAAGGGACCACCTCTATAGCCTTTGCGCTGTCATAATGGGAACGCCCTTTTTAGGGTTGAATATGGAGACGAGGGGTTGATGGTCAGTCAACAAGGTAAATTTTTGTCCGTGTAGGTAATGGTTGAATTTCTTCACCCCACCCCCCCCCACACCAGGCTGAGTGCCTCCCTGTCGATCTGGGCATAGTTACGCTCAGCTGAGTTCAATGAGCGTGATGCAAAAGCTATCGGCCACTCCGAGCCATCAGGGAATCTATGCGATAATACCGCTCCCACGCCATAAGGGGATGCATCGCACGCCAGTCTGATTGGCAGTGATGGGTTGTAATGAGCCAACACTTCCTTGGATGTGATCAAGCCTTTGCATTTATGGAAGGCACGTTTACAGTCTTCGCTCCATTTCCAAATTACTCCCGTTTGTAGCAGTGCGTTAAGAGGGTGCAGAACCGTTGACAAGTTCGGTAAAAATTTATGATAGTAATTTATTAATCCCAGGAACAACCTTAATTGTGAGACATTTTCAGGCGCTGGGGCTTTTACGACCGCTTCAATTTTTTCAGGTGACTTATGCAACCCTTCTTCGTTAATGACATGGCCACAATATGATATTTGTTTCTGGAAAAATTCGCATTTGGGGCGATTTGCTCGTAGGCCCCATTCTCTCAGCCTCGTGAGCACCTTCTCCAAATTGGCAAGGTGCTCGTTGTCATTTTCTCCTGTTACAAGGATGTCGTCTAGGTAGCATTGAGTCCCCGGAATCCCTTGCAGGACTTGCTCCATAGCTCTTTGCCAGATAGCTGGAGCTGATGCTACTCCGAAAACCAGTCGATTGTACTGGTACAGGCCTTTGTGTGTGTTTATCGTGAGATACTTTTTAGAGGCCTCCTCAACCTCCATCTGTAGATATGCCTGTGCCAAGTCAATTTTGGTGAAACGTTTCCCTCCGGATAGTGAGGCGAAAATATCTTCTATCCTCGGAAGAGGATACTGTACCGTGTGAAGAACCGGGTTTACAGTCACCTTGAAGTCCCCACAGATGCGAATTTTTCTCTGTTCTTCAGATTTATCATTATTCAACGTTTTCTTCATGACCGGGACGATGGGTGTTGCCCACTCGCTCCAATCTACCTTGGATAACACGCCTGCTTTTTCCAAATTCTCCAGCTCTGCCTCGACTGCTGGACGAATTGCGTATGGCACCGGCCTTGCCTTAAAAAACTTGGGAATTGCCACATCTTCCACTTTTATTGAGGCGGTGGCGCCTTTCAGGGTTCCTAGTTCCTGTTGAAACACTTCTTTGGCGTTAGCCAAGATTTCTTTTAATTGTCCAGGTATGACGTCATCATCATTTTTTTTCTTACTGGTCATCGTCAGTGCCTGAATGGAGTGCCAGTCTAAACGTATCTTTCTGATCCATTCACGTCCCAACAACGGTGGACCACCATCTTGCAGAACGTATAAATACAACTTCTGTATTTCCTTGCCGTTGTATACAACAGGCACCCTTATTTTCCCTCTGGGGTATACTTTCTGCCCCGTATATGTCTTCAAGATAATGGACGTGTCTTTCAAAGGTATATGCGGAAATAGCCGCTCGTAATCCTGTCGACTTATGACGGTCAGAGCTGATCCTGTATCTAGCTCCATTTTAACTGGGGACCCCGCTATCGTGAGGGTAACCCAAATGGTCTGGTAATCTTCTTTGGCAATTATATTAAGTAATTTGAGACAGCTTAGTCTCTTGTTTCCGGAGTCGCTATCGCTCTTCTGGTCTTCGGAGCAACTGTCTGTCATCATTTGTACCTTTCTGTACTTTTCCTTATTGACCTTTTTACTGTCAGCGGATTTTTTTCCAGATCTGCATACACGTGCAATGTGTCCCATCTTTCTGCATTGCCTGCATGCTTTGTCCTTGAACCAGCAGTCCCTCTGGTCATGGGTGGATCTGCCGCAGCGATAACATCTCTTGACACCCCTTGTCATTTCATGGGTGCCGAAGTCCTGTGGCTTTTGCTGTATCTCTGCAGCTCCTCTTGCTGCTGCTTCGTATGATACAGCCACACTGAAAGCCTTGTCCAGTGTCAAATCTTTCTCAGAAAGTAGTCTTTTCTGTGTTCCTTCGCTTAGGAGACCGCAGACGAATTTGTCTCGTAGGGAATCTGCCAGTCCTGCCCCTAATTGGCAGTGCTTTGACAGCTTTTGTAATTCGGTGAGGTAATCAGCGTTACTTTCATTCTTGTGCTGATTCCTCCTGAAGAATTTGAATCATTCCGCTATCAGCAGCGGTGTTGGGTTTAAGTGCTCCTGTAGGGTATCAACAATCTCCTTAAAATTCTTGTCCATCGGTTTGGCTGGAGTGATCAAGTTTCGTAACAGCCCGTATGTCCTTGCGCCCATCAGATTTAGAAGTACCGATGCCTTTTTATCATCCGCTACTTCATTCGCCTTGCAATATACCTCCACTCTTTCCACATATGTGGTCCAATCCTCTGTATCACTATCGAAAGCAGTAATATTGCCAGTCTTAGGCATCCTGAAAATCAAAAATGGCGCCTCCCACACTTTTCCTTCTTCCCTGCCGAGTCAAGATGGCGCCTCCCGCGCTTTCCCGCCGCTGCTGCCAACGCTGTTCTCCGCGGTATTTCTATTTTTTTATTATTTTTTTATTTACACATATATTTTAAACAGTTTCTCCGTCACTTGGAGAATCGTTCCAGTCGGACTCTCTGGGACTTTCCCCTCCCTCTGCTCGGTCCGAACGCCGACCTGCTTTGCAGCGCCGGCCGTCTCCTGAGTGCTCCACCCTCTGTCTGTTTGCTTCTGCTTTCCGACTCGTTGCCCGGCCCCGCTGCAGAGCCATCCGATCGAGCCACAGCCCGCCGCCCAGGAAGGATCAGTTTAGCCCGTTTAGCTGGCGAAACCACAGTTTGTTTGTTTTTTTATCTTTGACCTTCGTCGGAGGAATCGATCTCCTTGAGGTGCTGCCGAATTGCAGGTAAGTTCGTTTCTAACTCGTCGCCACTGTTGAATCCGTGTGTTAATGGAGACACGGAATGCAGGAATTGATTTAACAAGTGTTTACTGAACAAAGTCTGGAGGTGAACTAACTATACAAGACACTATACAGGCTTATATACCCGAGTGGTCACTACCGGTACTACAGTACACAGGGGCTTCAAAAAAACATAGTTCCTCTTAAAGGTACATGCACTACACTCACCATTTAAAAAATATTCTGCTTTTCTATTTTTCCCACCAAAGTGGATAACTTCACATTTCTCCACATTATATTCCATCTGCCATGTTCTTGCCCACTCACTTAACCTGTCTATATCCCTTTGCAGACTCTTTGTGTCCTCACAGCTTACTGTCCCACCTAGCTTTGTATCGTCAGCAAACTTGGATACATTACACTCAGTCCCCTCATCGAAGTCATTGATATAGATTGTAAATAGCTGAGGCCCAAGCACTGATCCTTGCTATACCTGACTAGTAAACAGTGGCTGGGGCCGGACCCCACCATCACGCAGCACCTTCAGTATAGGCTCACAGCTCAGAATTACCACTCGACAAAGTACTGGAGGGCAAACAGTGACTGGGGCCGAACCCCACCATCACACAGCATCTTCAATACAGGCTCACAGCTCAGAATTACCACTCAGCAAGGTACTGGAGGGTAAACAGTGACTGGGGCCGAACCCCACCATCACACAGCACCTTCAGTATAGGCTCACAGCTCAGAATTACCACTCGGCAAGGTACTGGAGGGCAAACAGTGACTGGAGCCGAACCCCACCATCACACAGCACCTTCAGTACAGTCTCACAGCTCAGAATTACCACTCAGCAAGGTACTGGAGGGTAAACAGTGACTGGGGCCGAACCCCACCATCAGACAGCACCTTCAGTATAGGCTCACAGCTCAGAATTACCACTCGGCAAGGTACTGGAGGGTAAACAGTGACTGGGGCCGAACCCCACCATCACACAGCACCTTCAGTATAGGCTCACAGCTCAGAATTACCACACAGCAAGGTACTGGAGGGCAAACAGTGACTGGGGCCGAACCCCACCATCACACAGCACCTTCAGTATAGGCTCACAGCTCAGAATTACCACTCAGCCAGGTACTGGAGGGCAAACAGTGACTGGGGCCGAACCCCACCATCACACAGCACCTTCAGTATAGGCTCACAGCTCAGAATTACCACTCGGCAAGGTACTGGAGGGCAAACAGTGACTGGGACCGAACCCCACCATCACACAGCACCTTCAGGAGAGAAAGGGAGAAAAATCCAAGCCTGCGATGAATCTGGATTTCAAACAGCGAAGATGTGGGGAGGAGGGGGAGTGTGTGGGATGGGGTTTTACAGATTAGGAGGGGCAAGAGAGAAAAGAATGTTCCAGAGATACTAGAACTGTCTGTTCAGAATTTCTATCCTGTACCGACAGTGATGACTTTTGTAAATTATGAAGACAGGTTGCACAGACTAGGCGTCTATTCCCTTGAATATAGAAGATTAAGCGGTGATCTAATTGAGGTGTTTAAGATGATTAAAGGAGTTGATCGGGTAAACAGAGAGAAACTATTTCCTCTGGTGGGGGAATCCACAGCAAGGGGACATAACCGTAAAATCAGAGCCAGGCTGTTCAGGGGTGATGTCAGGAAGCACTTCTTCACACAAAGGGTACTGGAAATCTGGAACTCTCTCCCCCAGAAACTGCTGCGGCTGGGGGTCAATTAAAAATCTCAAAACTGAGTGTGCTAGATTTTTGTTAGTCAAGGTTACTAAGGGTTACGGAACCAAGGCGGGTGAATGGAGCTAAGATAAAGATTAGCCAGGACCTAATTGAATGAGGGAACAGGCTCGATGGGCTGAATGGCCTCCTCCTGTTCCCACTTACGGTGATCACTTTTGTAAACAGCTTTTACAGGGAATTAGGAGGCGAGGATACGCAGACGGGATTAATCCTGGGCCCCTCCTGTTCCTATGACAGACTGAACCAATCACACAGCTCAGTGTCAGATTGAATTATTCCTCTCTCCAGCCTGTAACCGAGGAAACTTGTAACACTGAGGCTGAAATTCCACTTCCGTGAGCCGGGGGTGGAGGCAGTGCTGGGCACAGGAGCAGCAGACCGGATTCAGAGTGGGCAGGCTGGGATTGCCCTTGTCCTGGGTTTTATAGTGAGCATGTGCTGGGGACCAAGCTCATTGGCAAACGGATGGATTGCAAACCCCTAGGACTGTACATGGGGATTCTAACCCTGGGACTGTACATGGGGATTCTAGCCCTGGGACTGTACATGGGGATTCCAACCCTGGGACTGTACATGGGGATTCTAACCCTGGGACTGTACATGGGGATTCTAGCCCTGGGACTGTACATGGGGATTCCAACCCTGGGACTGTACATGGGGATTCCAACCCTGAGACTGTACATGGGGATTCTAACCCTGGGACTGTACATGGGGATTCCAACCCTGGGACTGTACATGGGGATTCCAACCCTGAGACTGTACATGGGGATTCTAACCCTGGGACTGTACATGGGGATTCCAAAACTGGGACTGTACATGGGGATTCCAACCCTGGGACTGTACATGGGGATTCGAACCCTGAGACTGTACATGGGGATTCTAACCCTGGGACTGTACATGGGGATTCCAACCCTGGGACTGTACATTGGGATTCCAACCCTGGGACTGTACATGGGGATTCTAACCCTGGGACTGCATATGGGAATTCTAACCCTGGGACTGTACATGGGGATTCTAACCCTGGGACTGTACATGGAGATTCCATCCCTGAGACTGTACATGGAGATTCCATCCCTGGGACTGTACATGGGAATTCCAACCCTGGGACTGTACATGGGGATTCCAACCCTGGGACTAGAATGGAAAATAACAACAGAAAATGCTGGAAATACTCAGCAGGCTAGGCAGCATCCGTGGAGAGAGAAACAGTGAACGTTTCAGGTCTGGACCCTTCAACAGAACTGGAAGAAGTTGGAGATGGAACAGATATTAAGCAGGTGCAGAGACAGGGGGGGGGGGGGGGTTAGGATGGGAGGAAGAAATTGAAAGAACATACTGTGCTTATGTAAGAGGCAGGAAAGATAAAATGTTGAAAATGGGAATTGCAAAATCATACAGCATGAAAAATGGGGACAGGATTATTGTCTGAAATTGTTGAACTCTATGTTGAGTCCAGAAGGCTGTAAAGTGCCTAATCGAAAGATGAGGTGCTGTTCCTCGAGCTTACGTTGAGCTTTATTGGAACAATGTGATAGGCCGAGGACAGAGAGATCAGAGTGGGAGTGAAGCAGAGAATTAAAGTGACAGGATACTGTAGAATTGGAGCCCGGCTCCAGGGCTCTTCTGTTACAATTGTGTGGGATGTTAGATGGTGAGAAATCAGTTTACTCACCCTGACACTAGGACCCGGTTGTCAACACTCACTGAAGCCCCGCCCACTCTTTGTTCCTGACCAAGATGACCACGCATGCGCTTTGCTACTCACTGAATCAAGATTGCGGCCGCTAGCCTGGGCCTGTGACCGGGAGAAGCCCCGATGCTGCAAACGCGGGACCTTCAGATTATTATTCGGGGCTTGCGGCCTTCATCAGTTGTTTATGAAGCCTCTCCGCCTACCCGCCGGTCCATTACTCCACTCCGTCAGGCCGTTTCTCACCAATTGATGCACAGCTACTCCGTACCCACCATCTCTGTCGTTATACGCACCGCGCATGCTCCAAACCCAGGCGGGTGCCGCGCCTGCGCACTGGGCTCCTGTAGTATGGGTTTGGCACCTTCTCCCCCGCGGGGAATGCTGGGTAAAATCTCCGCCATTCAAAGGCCATATCAGTGACTAGAACAGGATTTACTGGGATTGCATTGAGCACTGAACCATGTTCATTCTGGCAATTATAATTTGTTTCTACTGATCTTAATAACCCCTATACCTGGGCTGCAGATTAATATTCTGTATAAATATTGAATAAATCAGCTTTGTATGTAACAAATATTATGTAAGACTATTTGATATCTCCATGATAAAAGTAGATGTCCCGTTGCCGACTGTTCCATTTTTTGGCCTTTTCGTACTCTAATTTATATCACTTCTCACCTAGTTTGCCTTGTACCACATCAAACCCCAAACCTGTTCCATTTGAGTACATGGCTTGTGGAGTGTCTCACTCATCTGAACTTCCTTTGAACCACCCCTTTATGGAACTATCTTGCATAAGATTTGAAATCTGTTATTTCCTGTACCATTTTGGATGCGATTTAGTAAATACTCCTCCACACATACTGCATGTGATCGCCTTTGAAATGTTCTGATCTTTGTAATTGTCATTGCTGATTTTGATGGTCTCTTTGATTGAATCTCTTGTTATTAACATACTTTGCACTATTTCTTTATTCGAGATAATTGTTTCAAATATCACCAGGCCCCACCAGTAACCATCTGACTCCACCATCACATCTTCATGCATTACCCGCCCTCACTAGAGATAGTTTCACCACTACTGACTGGGAAGGCAACCAAATTCTATCCTTGATCTGGTCTGTTCGTTGCTCTCAGCCAAGGCAGCAGTTCAGGGGTTATAATTGGCCTCAGTACCACTGGGTTAAGTGTAAATATCAGCCAGTGCCCCTGCACTTACTGCTAATCCAGTGACCTCAACTGGGAAGTGTATGGATGTCAATTGAGTGCAGGATTTGACTCGGCTGTGATGCCTACCTCAGTGGAAATCCTGCTGAGAATCACTGAGTCGGCTGATGGTGAGGCACTAAATAATGTCTGTGGAATTGCACTAAGCCAGTTTCAGAACTTTTTGGAGCAAAGGGGATAAACAAAATCCCAGATTGTGCAAGGAATGTTGATTTTAGACAGTAAGGATGGAGGGAGAGTGTGTAGAATGGCGAATTTACAGCTTCGGAGGGACAGGAGGAGACAGAGTGTTCTGTAGAATCTAGAATTGTCTGTTCTGAATTTCTATCCTGTATTTAAAGTAACAACTTGTGTAACCACCATTTGCAGTGTATTAGAAGGGGAGGATCTGCAGTGGGGAAACTCAAACCAAACATCGCGTCAAGATCCGACAGAGCCACTCGATTCATCAGGACCTGAATATCATCAGCCTTTGGATATAAAAGGGTAGAACACCAATCACAGCGGGGAGAAACAGGACACGTGTTCTGTGGGTGGATCGACCTTTAATAAATGATCTAGCCTGTGAGACTTGTGCACCCACCTGAATCAACGGTGTAAATGTGGGGACTGTAGGATTGCATTCAGTTGCCCATCTGTGGTGGAAACTCATGGATACAGTCACACCGGGGAGAGGTTATTCACCAGCTGAGTGTGGAAACAGATTCCCTCACTCAACTCACCAACTCATTTGTTCGCAATGGGGAGAATCCATTCACTGCTCTGTATGTGGAAAGTGATTCTATCGATCATCACATTTACTGACACACCAGCACAGTCACACCGGAGAGAGGTGGTTTAGATACTTCACGTGTGGGAAGGGATTCACTCTGTTTTCCCACCTGTTGACACTCCAGAGTGTCCACATTGAGAACAGTTGCTGTAAATACTCTGACTGTGAGAAAAGCTTTCAAAGTTCAAAGCAGCTGATGCACGATCAACACATTGATACTGGAGAGAGGCTGATTCAATATCCTGTGTGTGGGAAGAAATTCCCCCCACCTGCTGAGACTCCAGTGAGTTCAGATGTGACTGCACGGGTTTGGTTTCTGTTATTAATCACATCCAGGGGGGAACCATGGCAGAGTGCCCGTGCACTTGGGTTTCTGTGAATTATTGATGAATTGTCTCTCAATGGGATCACAGAACCTCATTCTCCATTCACTAATTGGGGTTTTCAATGGCGGGGCTGTTGCCCAGCATGCCCCGTGGGGCAGAATGTGCTGTAGGAGCCCAGTGTGCAGGCGCACTGCCCTTCTGTATTTGGAGCATGCGCAGTGTCACTGTGCTCAGAGCCGTGCCAGAGCTGGAAGTGGATCGGTAACGCGGTTTTGCACCGATTACGAATCAGCAGGGGGCAGGGAGTTAACGCACCTGGCGGGTGGGCTTCATAAACATTTGGTATAGGCCGCAAACCCCGAATAAGAAACTACAGGTTCCGCGGTTGCAGCTCCGGGGCTTTTTCCCGGTAAAAGGCCCGAGTTAACGGTCGCCATCTTTGTAAAGGAGAGCTGTGTGTTTCGTCATGTGGTGGAGCGCGTGCGTGGCCATCTTTGTAAAGGCTTCAGGGTCCCAGTGAGTGAACTGAACCCAGCCAGAATCAGCACCTTCAGGGGAGGGAAACCAGTGAGTGTAGACCTGAACCCAGCCAGAGTCAGCATCTTCAGGGGAGGAGAGAGAGGGAGAGGAAGGGAGGAGGAGGGGGAGAGGAAGGGAGGAGGAGGGGGAGAGGAAGGGAGGAGGAGGAGGAGGGGGAGAGGAAGGGTGGAGGAGAAGGAGGGGGAGAGGAAGGGTGGAGGAGGAGGAGGGGGAGAGGAAGGGTGGAGGAGGAGGAGGGGGAGAGGAAGGGAGGAGGAGGAGGAGGGGGAGAAGAAGGGAGGAGGAGGAGGAGGGGGAGAGGAAGGGAGGAGGAGGAGGAGGGGGAGAGGAAGGGAGGGGGAGGAGGAGGGGGAGAGGAAGGGAGGAGGGGGAGAGGAAGGGAGGAGGAGGAGGGAGAGGGAGGGGAGGAGAGAGGGAGGAGGGGAGGGAGAGGGATGTAAGGAGGAGGAGGAGAGGAGGGGAGGAGGAGAGGGAGGGGAGGGGAGAGGGATGAGGGGGAGGAGAGAGGGAGGGGAGCAGGGAGGAGAGGAAGGGGGAGAGGAGGGGAGGCGAGGAGGGAGGAGACGAACGGGGAGAGGAGAGGAGGAGACGAGGGAGAGGAGGGGAGGGGGAGGAGAGGATGGGGAGGAGAGGGAAGGGAGGAGAGGGGGGGAGGAGAGGATGGGGAGGAGAGGGAGGGGAGGAGAGGGAGGGGAGGAGAGGATGGGGAGGAGAGGGAGGGGAGGAGAGGATGGGGAGGAGAGGGAGGGGAGGAGAGGATGGCGAGGAGATGGAGGGGAGGAGAGGATGGGGAGGAGAAGATGGGGAGGAGAGGGGGAGGGAGGAGGAGAGGGGAGGGAGGAGGAGAGGGGAGGGGAGGAGGGGGAGGGAGAGGGGAGGAGAGGGAGGGGGAGGAGAGGGAGGGAGGAGGGGGAGGGAGGAGGGGAGGAGAGGGAAGGGAGGAGGTGAGGGAGGAGAGGGAAGGGAGGAGGTGAGGGAGGGGAGGGAGGAGATGGAGGGAGAGAGGGAGAGGAGGGGGTGGAAGGAGAGGGGGAGGGAGGAAATAGGAGAGGGGGGAATGGGAGGGAGGAGAGGGAGGGAGGGGAACCAGTGTGTGTAGAACTAAACACAGCCAGAGTCAGCACCTTCAGGGGAGGAGAGGGAGGTGAACCAGTGAGTGCAGAACTGAACCCAGCCAGAGTCAGCACCTTCAGGGGAGGAGAAGGAGGGAACCAGTGAGTGTGGAACTGAACCCAGCCAGAGTCAGCACCTTCAGGGGAGGAGAGGGAGGGGAACCAGTGAGTGTAGAACTGAACCAAGCCAGAGCCAGCACCTTCATAGAGCCATGACGGTACAGAGGAGGCCATTCCGCCCATCAAGTCCATGCTGGCTCTCTGAAGAGCAATCCATTCAGTCCCATTTCCCCGCTCTATCCCCGTAGCCTTGCAAGTTTATTTCCCTCATGTGTCTATCCAGTCTCCCCTTGAAAACATTAAGTGTCACCGCTTCCGCCACTTTCATTGGCAGCGAGTTCCAGGTCCTCACCACTCGCTATCTCCTCCCCCAATTCCTTTAGCAACCTGGGACACAAGCCTTCTGGACCAGGTGACTTATGCACTCTAAGCATACCCAGTCTTTCTAGTACATCCTGTCTATCAATTTTCACCCCTTCCATTGCTTCAACCTTTTCCACTTCTACCGATATTTTGTCAGCATCCACCTCCTTAGTAAACATCCATACAAGGTACTCATTGAGTATTCTAGCCTTCCCCTATGCCTCTAAGTATATTTCACCTTCTTTGTCTCTAATAGGCCCCACCCCGCCTCTTACAACCCGCTTACTGTTTACATGACGGTAGTAGATTTTTGGGTTCCCTTTAATGTTAACCGCCATGCTACTCTCATATTCTGTCTTTGCCAATCTTATTTTCATCTTCACTTCCCCTCTCAACTTATTGTATTTGGTCTGGTTCTACCTTGAAGAATTCACCTGACATTCATCATACACCCTCTTTTTTGTTTCATCATCTTCTCTATCTCCCTCGTCACCCAAGGAGCCCTTGCTTTGGTTCCCTTCCCCTTCCCTCTTGTTGAAATGTACCTAGCCTGTACTTGGAACATCTCCACCTTAAAGATCACCCATTGTTCCATTACAGTTTTTCCTGTCAGTCTTTGGTTCCATTTGACCCTGGCTAGATCCTTTCACATTCCATTGAAGTTAGCCCTATTCCAGTTTAGAAGTTACACTCTAGATTGTTCCTTGCTCCTCTCCATTGCTAATCTAAATCTTATGATACGATGATCACTTGTACCCAAGTGTTCTCCCACAGACACTTGGTCGACCTGGCCCACCTCATTCCCCAGCACCAGATCCAGCAATGCCTCCTTCCTAGTTGGGCCAAGAACATACTGGTCAAGGAAATTCTCCTGAACACATTTCAGAAATTCCTTCCCCCTCCTTTGCTTTCTTCTCGAGTACTATCCAACACACTCGCTCTTTTATGCATCTTATTCCTCTTTTCTACTCTATATGCTGGTGCCCATCACCCTGCCAAGCTACTTTAAACCCTTCCCAACAGCACGAGCAAACCTCCCCGCGAGAATATTGGTCCCAGCTATGTTGAGGTGTAACCCGTCCGGCTTGTACAGGTCCCACCTTCCCCAGAAATAGTCCCAATGTCTCAGGAATCTAAAGCCCTCCCTCCTGAACTATCTCTCCAGCCACACATTCATCTCTTCTATCCTCCTATTCCTGTACTCACGAGCACGTGGCACAGGGATTAATCCAGAGATTACTACCTTTTGAGGTTCTGCTTTTTAATCTCTTTCCCAGCTCCCTAAAGTCTGGCTGCAGGACCTCATCCCTTTTTCTGCCGATGTCGTTGGTACCAATATGGACCATGACCTCTGGCTGTTCACGCTCCCCCCTCAGAGTGTCCTGCAACCACTCAGTGACATCCTTGACCCTGGCACCAGGGAGGCAACATACCATCCTAGAGTTACATCTGCGTCCACAGAAACACCTATCTGTTCCCCTAACCAATGAATCCCCTATCACTATTGCTCTTCCACTCTCCTTCCTCCCCACACTGTGCAGCTGAGCCACCCGTGGTGCTGTGGTCTTGGCCCTGGCTGCTCTCCCCAAAGGAACCATCACCCCCACCAGTTTCTAGAGCCGTGAACCGGTTAGTGAGCGAGATGCACACTGGGGATTCCTGCCCTACCCGCCTGGTCCTCCTCCTCTGTCTGGCACTCACCCATTCCCTCTCTGCCTACACATTCTGAGGCTTCTCGAAAAGTGCATTCCAAGTATTTCTCAGCCTTGCGGATGCTCTGTGGTGACTCCAGCTGCCGCTCAAGCTCTAAAACCCGGAGCTCGAGTTGCTGCAGTTGGCGACACTTCCTGCACACGTGGTCGTTCAGGCCGCAAGAAGCGTCCGGGATTTCCCACGTGACACAGGATGTGCAAATCACAGGACTGATCTGCCCTGCCATGCCTCTATTTACCAGACTATGGAGGTAATTTAACAGAAATAAACTTAACAAGAAACACTCAACAGTGATCCACCAATCTGCACTTCCCTCTATTAGATAGACTATGAACAACGTAGCAGAAATATACTCAAAACAGAACAAAAACTATCCACAAATCCTCAACCAATACTCACCTCTCAGCTCCCTTGTGCCGGCGACACCCTTGAATTTTGACATCACTCCTTCGTTGTGTCACTTGCCAACTGTTTCCATCGCAGGTAGGCCGCTCGCTCAGACTGAGTGTGTTTCTGCTGATCTTAATAACCCATATACCTGGGCTGGAGATTAATATTCAGTATAAATAGTGAATAAAGCAGCTTTGTTTCAAACACAGTGTATTGGATATTTGATTTCTCCTTGATCAGAGGAGACTAATTGATGTTCTGCTACCCTCTGTTTCATTTTTGGGCTTTTCTTACTCTGATTATATCACTTCTCACCTAGTTCACCTTCGCCCACATCTAACCCCAAGCTGGTTCCGTTTGACTACATGGCTTGTGGATGTCATAGATTTAACTACAGTGATTCACTTTATACTCAGCTGAAATTCTTTTCAACCAACCATTGAAAGAACTCTCTTGCTTCAGATTTGAAATCAGTTATTGTGTGCATGGTTTAACACTTCTTGGATGTGGTTAGTACAACTCCTCCACAGGTCCTGCATGTGACAGCCTTTGGAATGTTCTGATCTTTGTCATTGTCTTTGCTGATTGTGATGGTGTCCTTGATTTAATCTCCTGGAACTAACACACCGTGCACTATTTCCTGCATCGAGATCATTGTTTCAAATACTGAGCTTGAGCACAGAGCTTGGAGACAGAGCCGGGAGATTCACAAACACAGTGATTCACAAGCAGAGTGGGCGCAGGAATTGGTGGAGAGGAAGAAGGCGATGGAGACGTCTGAGTGAAAAGGAGGAGTGGAGCCACAGAACCCAAGTTAATGGACACGAGAGCGGAGCTGTGGGACAGCAACAGGAGCGGCCGCAGATAAAGACAGGCCCAAGAGCCCGGAGGGAGCGCCAGTGTCAGGGAGCGAGGTAAGTGACCTCAGCACAAGGGAAGGAGCAGATTGGGGAGGGATTGTTTTTAAGTCTCGAGTTTATTTCTGTTAAGTTGCTTAAAAAAAGTGAGTTAATACTCGAATAATTAAAGGCACAGCAGGGTAACTGGGTCCAGTAGATACACATCCTGCGCCTTTCCACCATCTACAAGGCACAAGTCAGGAGTGTGATGGAATACTCTCCACTTGCCTGGATGAGTGCAGCTCCAACAACACTCAAGAAGCTCGACACCATCCAGGACAAAGCAGCCCGCTTGATTGGCACCCCAACCACCTCCTTAAACATTCGCTCCCTGCACGACCAGCGTACCGTAGCTGCAGTGTATAACATCTACAAGGTGCACTACAGCAACTCACCAAGGCTTCTTTGGCAACACCTCCCAAACCCAAGACCTCTTCCACCTAGAAGGACAAGGGCAGCAGGTACATGGGAACACCATCACCTCCAAGTTCCCCTCCAAGTCACACACCATCCTGACTTAGAAGTATATCGCAGTTCCTTCTTCATCACTGGGTCAAAATCCTGGAACTCCCTCCCTAACAGCACTGTGGGAGTACCTTCACCACACGGACTGCAGCTGTTCAAGAAGGTGGCTCAACACCACCTTCTCAAGGGAAACTAGTGATGGGCAATAAATGCTGGCCTTGCCAGCGACACCCACATCCCATGAACAAATTAAAAAATAATTGTGGGAACTCCAGGACGCTTCCCATGTCCTGGACAACCACGTGTGTAGGAGGTGTCATCAGCTGGAGGAGCTCGAGCTCCGGGTTTTGGAGCTCGAGCAGCAGCTGGTGTCACTGCAGTGCATCCACGAGGCTGAGGGCTACGTGGATAGCACGTTTCAGGAGGTGGTCACCCCGCAGCTAATGAGTGTGCCTGCAGAGAGGGAATGGGTGACTGCCAGGCAGAAGAGGAGGACCAGGCAGGTAGTGCAGGAGTCCCTGGTGTGCATCTCGCTCTCCAACCAGCATTCTGCGCTGAGTACTGGTGAGGGTGATGGTTCCTCTGGGGAGTACAGCCAGAGCCAAGTCCGTGGCAGCTGCACAGGGGTGGAGGAGGAAGGCAGGGAAAGCAATAGTGGTAGGGGATTGAATAGTTAGGGGGGCAGACAGGCGTTTCTGCAGCTGCAGACCTGACTCCAGGATGGCATGTTGCCTCCCAGGTGCCAGGGTTAAGGATGTCACTGAGTGGCTGCAGAATATTCTATGGGGGGAGTGTGAGCAGCCAGAGGTCGTGGTCCATATCGGTACCAACAACATAGGTAGAAAGAGGGATGAGGTCCTGCAGACAGATTTTAGGGAGCTCGGAAAGAGATTAAAAAGCAGGACCTCAAAGGTAGTAGTCTCTGGATTACTCCCGGTGCCACGTGCAAGTGCGTATAGAAGTAGGAGGATAGAGCAGATGAATGTGTGGCTGGAGAGACGGTGCAGGAGGGACGGCTTCAGATTCCTGGAGAATTGGGGCCAGTTCTGGGGGAGGTGGGACCTGTAAAGGCCGCACAGGTTGCACCTCAACAGAGCCGGTACCAATATCCTCGAGGGGAGGTTTGCTGGTGCTGTTGGGGAGGGTTTAAACTAAGTTGGCGGGGGGATGGGCACCAATATGTAAAATTAGAAAGGGTAAATAAAGTGCTCAAAGGAATGGGAAAGGCAGAGAGCACTAAAGTAAGAAATAGTAAGGTAATAGGTGGGGTCAAACTAAGAGAGAATACAGGATGGTCTAAGATGGGTTTACAGTGTATGTATGTGAACACATGAAGCATAGTAAACAAGTTAAGTGAGCTGCAGGCACAAATAGCCACGTGGGAATATGATGTTGTGGCAATAACTGAGACCTGGCTCAAAAAAGGGCAGGATTGGATATTAAATATTCCTGGTTATAAAGTGTTCAGTAAAGATAGGGAAGGAAAGGTAGGAGGTGGTGTGGCAGTATTGGTCAAGGAGAATGCTACAGTGCTGGAGAGAGAGGATGTCCTGGACGGGTCAAGGGCAGAATCTATATGGCTAGGGTTAAGAAATAATAGAGGTACCATTACACTACTGGGTGTATTCTATAGACCACCAAATAGTGGGAAAGATATGGAGGAGCAAATTTGCAGAGAAATTACACAGAGGTGCAAGAACTATAGAGTAGTGATAATGGGGGACTTCAACTATCCTAATATAGACTGGGATCTTAATAGTGTAACGGGCAGAGAAGGGGAAGAATTTCTGAAGTGTGTTCAGGAGAGCTTTCTTGATCAGTACGTTTCCGGCCCAACGAGGGAGGAGGCATTGCTGGATCTGGTTTTGGGGAATGAGGTGGGTCAAGTGGAGCAAGTGTCAGTAGCTGAACATTTAGGGATCAGTGATCATAATATCATAAGGTTTAGATTAGCTATGGAAAAGGACAGGGAGCAATCTAGAGTAAAATTGTTTAACTGGGGGAAGGCCAATTGCAGTGGGATGAGAACATATCTGGCCCGGGTAAACTGGAATCAAAGATTAGCAACAAAACTGTAATGGAACAATGGGCTGCCTTTAAAGAGGAAATAGTACAGGTACAGTTGAGGTACATTCCCACTAGGGGAAAGGCAGGGCAACTAAAGTCAGGGCTCCCTGGATGATGAAGGAGATAGAGAATATGACAAAGCAAAAAAAGAGCGCGTATGACAGATGTCAGGTTGCAAATACATCTGAGTATCAGGCTAAATATAGAAAGGTCAGAGGGGAAGTGAAAAAGAAACTAAGAGGGGCAAAGAGAGGGAATGAGAATAAAATGGCAGCCAACATAAAAGGTAAACCAATAGTCTTCTATAGGCATATAAATAGTAAATGGATAGTAAGTGGAGGGTTGGGGCCGATTAGGGACTGTTAGGATAAAATTTGGCTTTGGGGATATAAAGGGGTGGGCCTCAATATTTGACCAGTATAATATGTCTGAAAGGTACCATTCAGTCTTGTTAGGCTGGAAAACAAACGCAGAGCACCATGGGATACTTGGCTGTATTAACCATTTTTAAACTAGCATAAATAAATTTAGCTGACCAAAGACATTCTGAAGTGTTGCTTGTAATTACAACTTGTTGGTAACTGTTTAGAAAGAGCCTGTTCTTGGCAGAGATAGGAGTACAAAGGCACGATTAAGTAATAGCAGCAAATAAGGCCTTGAAGAGTAGTCAGCCCGCTGCATAATTCAATGTGGCTTTGTATTCATCCAGCCATGTCTCTGCTGAAAATACTTTCCCATACCGATAACAAGAGAAAGAGATACCTCATGATTATGAAGCCTCTACAGTCGATAAGCTTTTTACTGACATATCCAGAGGGTACTCGAGTTCAAAGGACAGGCCTAATAGTTGATTGATTAATCATGTAAACCAATGAAGCATTAATATTCTCATGTATACACCCCCATTAGTAATAAGTGGGTGTTGTGTAATAAACTGTATAAACTAAGCTGTATTGCCACTTTTTTCCCTTGAGAACAATGTCTCTAGCTGAGGGTAGCTGAAATAGTTCTCCCGTGTGCACTCGTAATAAAACTATTGATCTGGGTAACTCCTGAATCTGTTAGTTCTGTTTTACCATCCAGATTTTCCTCGCTTACAGCTTGGTGTCAGAAGTGGGATACCACCGGACTGCTGATCGATCTTCCACAACGACATACACGGAGGGGTGAGTAGCAATATTCACTCTTAACGTGGAAGTCTGCGAGGCGGATCGGGGTAGCGGTGGTATAAAGAACAGCGAGTGAAGGAGCAACAGGCTTCAGGAGTGGACCAATAGGATGACTTTTAAGGTACAAACAGACCCGAGGAGTTTAGAAAATCTCAGGTGAGAAAGCGCTAAAGGTGGGAAAGCACTAAAAGGGTCTAGAAACCCAGGTGGGAAAGCACTAAAGGGTCTAGAATCCCAGGTGGGAAAGTGCTAAAGGGTCCAGAAACCCAGGTGGGAAAGCGCTAAAGGGTCTAGAATCCCAGGTGGGAAAGCGCTAAAGGGTCTAGAAACCCAGGTGGGAAAGCGCTAAAGGGTCTAGAAACCCAGGTGGGAAAGCGCTAAAGGGTCTAGAAACCAAGGTGGGAAAGCACTAAAGGGTCTAGAAACCCAGGTGGGAAAGCGCTAAAGGGTCTAGAATCCCAGGTGGGAAAGCGCTAAAGGGTCTAGAAACCCAGGTGGGAAAGCACTAAAAGGTCTAGAAACCCAGGTGGGAAAGCGCTAAAGGGTCTAGACACCCAGGTGGAAAAGTGCTAAAGGGTCTCGAAACCCAGGTGGGAAAGTACTAAAGGGTCTAGAAACCCAGGTGGGAAAGCACTAAAGGGTCTAAAAACTCAGGTGGGAAAGCGCTAAAAGGGTTTAGAAACCCAGGTGGGAAAGCGCTAAAGGGTCTAGAAACCCAGAATATGTTAATACCGGGTGATGATCTGGAGGGATTCAAGTTAAAATTTGTTTAGAGTATAAGTTTTTATCTGTTTAGAGTATAAGTGTTTGTCTGTTTAGAGTGTAAGTTTTGTGTCGTTGTTCCGATAAAGTATAACATTGGATCCTTGAGAGTCACGGGGTGATCGACACGGACAAGGGTGGTGTAATATCTCAAACAGCCTGAGCCTGAATTAAGAGGATGTAGCCCCACGTGACAGCCAGGATCAAGTAGGTGTAGGGAACTATAAACACCACAGGATCGTGATCCCGTGACGAGTGAGCGTGCGCAAAATAAGTGTGTGTGCGTGAATGATAGAGTAACATAAGAACCATTGAGAAGTAAGTCGGAAGTTATATAGAATGCCTAAACAGGATGCAGAGATAAAGGAGGAGGGACCGTCCCGTTGGGGAGATCCTGACTCCGTCACTCGCTGTGTAGCAGACAAAAATCAAAAACTTATCAAAACTATGAAAAAGAAAGGATGGGATCCCGAAGACAGTGCAGAGAGCCAAAGGGCTTGGTGGAGGGGACAAACCAAAGATAAAGAGGGAAAAGGGGGCATGGTAATCTTAGCTTGTTACCAGAAACAATGTAAGGAATCGAAACAGAAGGGAGAGATAAAGAAGGAAAAAGATCTAATTTGCAGGCAAACCAATTTGAAAACTCAGCAAGGGAAGGAAAAAAACAGAGATTTGGAAAGCCAGGCAAAGCTGCTGAGTCACCGATTTTAAAAAAAGGAAAAAAAATAAATTTAAAGTTTTACTGATATGGAAGTTATTAACATCTGTGCCGAGGCAAATAAAATACAAGATTTGCTGAGTGAAAGGAATCTTAAAAATGCTGAAATTTTAGTTTGTGTTAAAGTGTGAAAGTTTTCCTGACTATGGAGGTTTAAAAAGTTACAATATTCCTTTGCCTGAAAGTCTGTTCTTAAAAAAAAAGAAAATGTCTGTTCTGTGTTTTAGCTCCACACACTTCTCTGTGTTAAAAAAAAGCATTTAACCCTTTGTCTTGTCTTGAATTTTGGAAGTTTTAAGAATGTGCGAATAAGATTGTGCCCCCAGAATGAAAAAAATTATTACAATTTAAGTTAAGCTGGTGTGTAAAAACTGAGAAGAGCAACAAAAAGTGTGTTTAACAAAAGATTAAGTTTCAATCTAAGATTTAACCTTGGAGTTGCAGTTGCTATGGTGAAATCTTCCAAAGCAGTTTGATTTGATTTGTTTAAATGTTGAAAAACTAATTTTTCTCCAGTTATATTCAATGATTTTACAGTATTTTGGAAAGACATCTGAAGAAAGGACAATAAGAAATATTGTGTAATTTGCTATTTTCTGCAAGAATGTGCTATTTTGTTTTGTTTTGTCTGTTCATTATTTTACAAAAGATAAGCTTCAGCCTTGAAGTTACAGTTGCCAGTGTGCCTGGAAGAAAATGAATTTAAATGTGAATGTTTACAAGGCATGAGTGATTGTTTCTTTGTTAATGTGGCTTCCTTCTTTCTTTCCCAAGTGATACTGGTTAGTTGAAAAAAATTGACCTGGATTAAATTGGAGTTATGAGGTAAATTACCCTATTAAAACCAGACTTTCATTGTGGCGTAAATTGGTGTAGTCTGAATTGAATAAGATAACTCCACTCCGCAAGAACATCCGATAGTGGCAGGTCCCGCTACCATATTTGATTGACTATGGTACTGGGAGCCCTACAGAATGCGGGACTAAGGTAAACCCTAGAAAGGTACAGGTAGGGAAGGATGAAGTAATCTACCTAGGATACATAATAACACAAGGGAAGAGACAAATGCCCGAAGACAGATGGGAGGGGCACTAGGACCAAGAGGAAAGCTAGCAGAAGCAGCACGCAACCACTGGCTGCGTGCTTTGATTTCTCACAGTCCCGTACTTACAAGCAGCTAGAGATGGCAGCAGGAAGGGACCGTGCCAGAGAGGGGAGGGGGTCAAGCAGGTATTAGGGCTATTTAATTATTGCCAGAACTTTATCCCAGAATATGCAGAAATGGCCCAGCCTATACAGGATTTGATCAAAGAGGGGGGAACCATCCCAGGAGCTGGTGGACTGGGGCCCCGACCATGAAACAGCTTTTGTAAAGTGAAACAAGCCCTCACGTCGGCACCCACATTGGGATTGCCAGATATGAGGAAATCTTTTCACATCCATTGCCACAACCATGGGGGGCATTACACAGTGGTGGTAACAGCGGACCACGGGGATAAGCAAAGACCGGTAGCATACTATTCTGCTAAAATAGACCCAGTAGCGGCTGGCTTTAGCCATTGCTTGCAAGCCCTTGATTGCTCAACATGGGCAATCAGAATCAGTGAACCTATTACTATGATGGGGGAGGTAGTACTACATACTCCCACTCCATCGTAGAGCTGCTAAATACAGGAAGCCTGAAAACTCTCTTGGACGGGAGAAGGGCCAAATGGGAAGCAGTATTTATGCCCAAGGATAAATCCATAAAAATAGTTAGGGACATTAAGACCAATCCGGCCGAATGGGTGGTCACTGAGGGAGAAGACCACAAGTGTGCGGATATGGAAGAAAATGAAAATGTAGGACGAATTAGGGAAGAGGCAATGGAGCAAGTAGATTTAACCCTGTATGTAGATGTGTCAAGAAAAGTAACTGATGGAGTAGCACGTACAGGTTGGGCAGTAGTAAATGGAGATGCGATGGTAGTCCAGAGAGGCAAATTAGCAGTTCAGCTATCCGCACAAGTGGCAGAATTAGTAGCATTAGCAGAGGCACGAAAATATGCAAAAGGGAAACGGGTGAACATCTACACCGATAGTAGATATGCATTCGGGGTAATACATGATTAGGCGGGACCCTGGAGTAGAAGGGGTTACATGACCTCTGGAGGAGATACCATCCAGAATGAATCAATAGTATGAACATAGAAACATAGAAATATAGAAGATAGGAGCAGGAGTAGGCCATTCGGCCCCTCGAGCCTGCTCCACCATTCAATGCGATCGTGGCTAATCATCCAAGTTCAGTACCCAGTCCCTGCTTTCTCCCCATACCCTTTGATCCCTTTAGCCTTAAGAAATATATCCAACTCCTTCTTGAATATATTTAACTAGCTGGGGAGCCCCGCGTTGCGAGGGCAATTTTGGGGCGCTTGGTCTCCCTGCCCCTGTGTGTCCCCCCTCTACCTGTCATGTCCTCTCCCTGTCCTATCCCTCCCTCCCCTCCCCTCTCTCCCTCCCCTCCCCTCCTCTCCCTCCCTCCCCTCCCCTGTCTCCCTCCTTCCCCTCCCCTGTCTCCCTCCCTCCCTCCCCTCCCCCACCCCCACCCCTCCCCCACTCCCCTCTGTCCCTCACTCCGGCCCCTCCCCCTGCCTAGCGCCTGAGGTCCGGTGCCGTTGCGATAGCGGGAATGCTGAGCGGTGGCCGGCGCCGGGAGCGGGCTCTCGCGGGCGGCGCATGCGCGGTCAGTGCGGGCGGTGCATGCGCAGTCAGTGCGGGCGGCGCATGCGCGGTCAGTGCGAGCGGCGCATGCGCGGTCAGTGCAGGCGGCGCGAGGCGGCCCACGGGGAGCAGGCAAGACCGCCGGCGTGCCCCGTTGCCGGGGTAACGGGGGCCGTGCGAATGCGTGCCGTCGTCAAGGCGGCCGCGCAACTGGCGGCCTCTTCTTTTTTTTAAACTCATCAGCTCTCCCCCCACCCCGCGATTTCCCGAGGCTCACCCCCCCCGCGATTTCCCGAGGCTCTCCCCTCCGCCGCGATTTCCCGAGGCTCTCCCCCCCCACGCGATTTCCCGAGGCTCTCCCCCCCCGCGATTTCCCGAGGCTCTCCCCCCCCCGCGATTTCCCAAGGCTCTCCCCCCCACCGCGATTTCCCGAGGCTCTCCCCCCCCTATTAAATAGTTATTTAATTCCCTAACACATCATTAAAATATTTACCTTACTTCCCTAACACACTGAAAGTGTGGGGAAAAAATTGTGAAAAAGCAAGATGGCGGCCACTCACCTCAGTTCAGAAGGATAAGGCCCGCCCACACACGCACCGATTGGTCGACCGGTCAGGTCACCGAAGCGTAGGATTGGTCAATCGTCGAGTCACTCGACACTCAAATGTAGGAAGGAACCCGCCATCCGATTGGTCGACCTCGACGTCACACGGTCGCTAATGAGATGCTAATGAGCGGAAGGCTGAATGTTTTTCGGATACCGCGGGCGCGGTTTTTGTCCGGCCGAAACGTAAATTTGCCTATGACCGGTCCAGAATCGCAAGCTTTCTTTTGAGGCAACGCACGCGTCGGTATGCTCTGTAACTTTCAAACGTATAGAGAACGGACAGACAGACATCGGGACAGACAGAAGAGCCGCTTTATATATATAGATGTATTGGCCTCTACTGCCTTCTGTGGTAGAGAATTCCACAGGTTCACCACTCTCTGGGTGAAGAAATCCCTCCTCATTTCTGTCCTAAAAGGCCTACCCCTTATCCTTAGATTGTGACCCCTGGTTCTGGACTCCCCGACCATCGGGAACATGCTCCCTGCATCTAGTCTGTCCAGTCCTGCCAGAATTTTATAAGTTTGAATGAGATGCCCTCTCATTCTTCTAAACTCCAGCGAGTACAAGCCCAATCATCCCAATCTCTCCTCATATGTCATTCCTGCCATCCCAGGTATCAGCCTGGTGAAACTTTGCTGAACTCCTTCCATGGCAAGAATATCCTTCCTCAGATAAGGTGACCAAAACTGCACACAATACTCAAGATGTGGTCTCACCAAGGCCCTGTATAACTGCAGCAAGACATCCTTGTTCCTGTACTCAAAACCTCCCGCTATGAAGGCCAACATACCATTTGCCTTCTTAACTGCCTGCTGCACCTGCATGCATACCTTCAGCGACTGGTGCACAAGAACACCCAGGTCTCGTTGCACTTCCCCTTCTCCCAATCTATTGCCATTCAGAAAATAATCTGCCTTCCTGTTTTTGCCACCAAAGTGGATAACCTCACATTTATCCACGTTATATTGCATCTGCCATGCTTCTGCCCAATCATCCAACCTGCCCAAATCATCCTGTAGTTTCTCGGCATCCTCCTCACAGCACACACGCCCACCCAGCTTTGTGTCGTCTGCAAATTTGGAGATATTACATCTAGCTCCCTTGTCTAGATCATTAATATATAATGTGAATAGCTGGGGTCCAAGGACCGATCCCTGCGGTGCCCCACTAGTCACTGCCTGCCACTCGGCAAAAGACCCATTTATTCCAACTCTTTGCTTTCTATCTGCCAACCAGTTCTCTATCCAAGTCAATACCTTGCCCCCAATCCCATGTGCCTTAACTTTACACACTAAGCTCTTATGCAGGACCTTATCGAAAGCCTTTTGAAAGTCCAAATACACCACATGCAGTGGTTCTCCCTTATCTATTTTACCAGTTACATCCTCAAAAAATTCCAGTAGATTAGTCATGCACTATTTACCTTTTGTAAATCCATGTTGACTTTGTCCGATCCTGTCACTGTTTTCCAAGTGTTCTGAATGTTAGTAGAAGCTGCCGAGGCACCTACTGCAGCCTCCAAAATTAAAATCAAAGCACACCAGAAGATAGCAAATAAGGAGCAGCAGGGGCATGCATGGGTGGATGCAGCGGCATGGGCCGCCGCAGAACGTGAGGATGAGGAAACACACCTATGTTATAAAGAAATATGCCAATGTGACAAATGTCCAATGGCCACCTGCACACCCATAGATGAGGTTAATTTGTATCAGCTGCACCAAGACACCTCTGAGGAAGAAAAGCAAGGGTGGAGAGCAAAAGGGGGTAAACAAAGTTATATAGATGGACTGTGACATATAAATTAGCCAGAAAATGCAGTAAACCTGAGGACTGGGAGCAGTTTAAGATTCAACAAAGGAGGACAAAGGGATTAAGTAAGAAGGGGAAAATAGAGTATGAGAGTAAGCTTGCATGGAACATAAAAACTGACTGTAAAAGCTTTTATAGATATGTGAAGAGCAAAAGATTGGTGAAGTCAAGCGTAGGTCCCTTGTAGTCAGAATCAGGGGAATTTATAATGAGGAACAAAGAAATGGCTGACCAATTAAATACATATTTTGGTTCTGTCTTCACAAAGGAGGACACAAATAACCTCCCAGAGATGTCGGGGAACATAGGGTCTGATGAAAGGGAGGAACTGAAAGAAATCAGTATTTGTAGGGAAATGGTGTTAGGGAAATTTACGGGATTGAAGGCCTATAAATCCCCAGAGCCTGATAATCTACATCCTAGGGTACTTAAGGAAGTGGCCCTAGAAATAGTAGATGCATTGCTGGTCATCTTCCAAAATTCGATAGAATCTGGAACAGTACCCATGGATTGGAGGGTATCTAATGTTACCCCACTTTTCAAAAAAGGTGGTAGAGAGAAAACGGGGAATTACAGACCGGTAAGCCTGACATCGGTAGTGGGGAAATGCTAGAGTCCATTATAAAAGATGTAATAGCAGAGCATTTGGTAAACAGTGACAGCATCGGACAAAGTCAACATGGATTTACAAAAGGTAAATCGTGCTTGACTAATCTACTGGAATTTTTTGAGGATGTAACTGGTAAAATAGATAAGGGAGAACCAGTGCATGTGGTGTATTTGGACTTTCAAAAGGCTTTCGATAAGGTCCTGCATAAGAGCTTAGTGTGTAAAGTTAAGGCACATGGGATTGGGGCAAGGTATTGACTTGGATAGAGAACTGGTTGGCAGACAGTAAGCAAAGAGTTGGAATAAATGGGTCTTATTCCGAGTGGCAGGCAGTGACTAGTGGGGTACTGCAGGGATTGGTCCTTGGACCCCAGCTATTCACAATATATATTAATGATCTAGACGAGGGAACTAGATGTAATATCTCCAAGTTTGCAGACGACACAAAGCTGGGTGGGTGTGTGTGCTGTGAGGAGGATGCTGAGAAACTCCAGTATGATTTGGACAGGTTGGGTGATTGGGCAGAAGCATGGCAGATGCAATATAACATGGATAAATGCGAGGTTATCCACTTTGGTGTCAAAAACAGGAAGGCAGATTATTATCTGAACGGCAATAGATTGGGAGAAGGGGAAGTGCAACGAGACCTGGGTGTCCTTGTGCACCAGTCGCTGAAGGTAAGTATGGAGGTGCAGCAGGCAGTTAAGAAGGCAAATCGTATGTTGTACTTTGTAGCGAGAGGCTTTGAGTACAGGAACAAGGATGTCTTGCTGCAGTTGTACAGGGCCTTGGTGAGACCACATCTTGAGAATTGTGTGCAGTTTTGGTCGCCTTATCTGAGGAAGGATGTTCTTGCCATGGAAGGAGTGCAGCGAAGATTCAGCAGGCTGATACTTGGGATGGCAGGAATGATGTATGAGGAGAGATTGGGTCGACTGGGCTTGTACGCGTTGGAGTTTAGAAGAATGAGAGGGGATCTCATTGAAACTTATAAGATTCTGACAGGACTGGACAGACTAGATGCAGGAAGGATGTTCCCGATGGGCGGGGACTCCAGAACCAGGGGTCACAGTCTAACGATAAGGGGTAAGCCATTTAGGACTGAAATGAGGAGGAATTTCTTCACCCAGAGAGTGGTGAACCTGTGGAATTCTCTACAGTAGAGGGCAATTCATTAAATATATTCAAGAAGGAGTTGGATATATTTCTTAAGGCGAAAGGGATCATGAGATATGGGGAGAAAGCAGGGACAGGGTACTGAATTTGGATGAGCAGCCATGATCTCATTAAATGTCGGAGCAGGCTCGAGGGGCTGAATGGCCTACTCCTGCCCCTATGTTCTATGTTTCTATGTGGTGGAACCATGGGAAGGTTAACACCCCCAGATGTATACAGGAAACCCTTTTGCGACTGTGCCATGGCATTGATCATGCAAGCCCCAAAACCATGCAGCACATGATAGAACGATGCTGGTGGTGGCAAGGACTGAATAATGCCATTGATAAACATTGCCACGACTGTGGTGTGTGCACAGTGTGACCCAGGAGGAACAATTAAAATAAAAAATGTGCCATCAACTACAGCCAAAGGGACCGTGGGAGAATCTGCAGATTGATTTTACAGGACTATTGACTCAATCACAAGGGAAGAAATATTGCCTTGTAATCATTGATCAGTTTACTAGGTGGGTGGAAGCCTTTGCTACCTGAGATTGTTCCACAGGGACAGTAGCACAGATCCTGGCGGAGGAGGTCATACCTAGATGGGGGGTACCCTTACAACTAGATTCCGACCAAGGAACGCACTTCACGGGCAAAATAATGAAGGATATGTGTAAACAAATGGGAATTAAACAAAAGTTCCACATACCCTATCGTCCGCCAAGTTCGAGTATGGTGGAATGCATGAACCGTACATTAAAGCATGCTCGGATTAAAGCAATCCAAGAAACAGGGCAATGCATGGGCAGACGAGGCAGCCAAGCGGGCAGCTGAGAAAGGGAATCTGACCAATGAAGCCTAAGTGTTCGTGTTTAGTTGAAGTGTGAAAACACAACTGTCTTTTTCGATCGGGAATGTTTCTTTTTATTTACGTGAAGTGACGCAATTGCGTAAGGCTGATAATGTTTTGCTCCACCTTCAAAAGCCTGCAAAGGAGTTAACCCTTTCCACTAACAGCTGTTTAAGTTCACCAAGCAACAACTTTAGTATGAAATTTAAAGATATTGGACATTATTAAATTTAAGTTTCTTAATGTTAAGTTAATATTTCCCCACAGTGATAGAAGGAAAATTATGATTTGATAAATGGAAGTTATCTTGTAAACTAATGTGCAACATGAGCTTGTACCAGTAGTGCTAGATTTGACAGATATGACCTTACCTACGTGGTGTTCTAAGAAAACTCAACAATTATATTAACACCTTCTAACTCAAGTGTTAAAACAAGGTACGAAATGGAGTGGTGGTGGGCACAGTAAAAGAGATAAACAAATATGGAGACGTAAAAGATCTGTGATAAATGATGCAGCAACTGCCTTTAATGTGGGTACCTCAGTTGTTAATACTATTGATTTGGCGACACTGGATCAAAAGATTAGAGACCTAGGGTCTCGCATTAAAGATGTATTACAAAAGACAAGTGAGAATACGGATAAGGAATTATCTGAGTATCAAACCTTGACCATACATTTGCAAAGGATAGCTACAGTGCTAGAAACACACGCCCAAACCATTAATCTATATATATAAATCGGTACTTCTGTCATTCTGTCTTTCTATCTGTCTATCTGTCTATCTGTCTATCTGTCTGTCATCGCGTGTGCGTTGCGGGTATGCACTCGAAAGTTACAGGGCGTACCTATGCGCGCGTTACCTCCAAAGAAAGCTTACGCTTCCGAGACGGTTTTAAGCGTATTTACGTTTCGGCCGGGCTAAAATTGCGCCCGCGGTATCCCAAAAACCTTCAACATTCCGCTCATTAGCATCTCATTATCCGCTCATTAGCGACAGAGTGACCTCGAGCTCGACCAATCGTACGCCGGGTTGCTGGCGTGTGCCGCCGGGCCAATCGGTGCGCGTGTGGCCGGGCTTTATCGTTCTGAACCGAGGTGAGTCACCGCCATCTTGATTCCAAACTTTTCCTTTCTTTTTCCCGCTTTCTGCGTCTTAAAAAAAAACGTTGCTTTTAAAACACATATTGTTTTTTTAAAAAATGATTTAGAAAGTAATTAACTTATCTAATCTCATTAATTTTCCTACCTTTCCCCGTTTTTCCAGGTAGGCCTAGAAGCCTCGGCGTCTCCTCCGCACCCACGCCCGAGCTAGGCACCTCCCGGCCCCACTCGAAGGCTGGAGGGCCGAGCCTCAGCCCAGCGCCGCTAGGGTGCGCGCGCAGCAGGAGCTAAGACGTCTCTCTCTGCCGGGGCTTGCTGAGCATCCAGCGTTACCCTGGCAACGGGCGCAATCGGCGGTCTTCACCTCGGGGAGAGGGGGGTGCGGCCGCGACCCTCAGGGGGGGGCCGCGACCCTCGGGGGGAGGCCGCGCGCGCAGCAGGAGCAGCTGAGACGCGGCGTCTCTCTCTCTGGCTTGGTCAGCGTCACGGTTGCCCTGGCAACCGGGCCCGCCGGCCGAGAGAGACGCCGCGTCTCAGCTCCTGCTGCGCGCGCAATCGGCAGTCTTCACCTCCGGGGGGGGGGGGCGCGACCCTCGGGGGGTCGCGACCCTCGGGGGGGGCGCCCGCCGCCCTCCCTCCCCTCCGCCCTCCATCCCCCCCTCCCCTCCCCCGCCCTACCTCCCGCCCTCCCTCCCCCTACCCCCCCGCCCTCCCTTCCCCTCCCTCCCCTCCCCCCCGCCCTCCCTTCCCCTCCCCTGCCCTCCCTTCCCCCTCCCTCCCTTCCCCTCCCCTGCCCTCCCTTCCCCCTCCCTCCCTTCCCCCCCTCCCTCCCTTCCTTCCCCCTCCCCTCCCCCCGCCCTCCCTTCCCCACCCTCCCCCCTTCCCCGCCCTCCCCCTCCCCCCTCCCCCGCCCTCCCTTCCCCTCCCCCTCCCCTCCCTCCCCCCTCCCCTCTCCTCCCTCCCCTCCCCTCCCTCTCTTCCCCCCACCCCTCCCCTCCCTCTCTTCCCCCCAGTTGCTCTCTCTCTTCCCCCCAGTCGCTCTCTCTCTTCCCCCCAGTCGCTCTCTCTTCCCCCCAGTCGCTCTCTCTCTCTCTTCCAACAACAACATTCCCTCGAAAAAGCCTCGGCACCGCCGGGCACTTCAGCTAGTAAATTAATAAAGGAAGAATACAATGCATCTCAGCAGGTGGCTGCTAATGACATATGTAGCACATATGTTAACTGGATTGTGGAACAAACCAGAGAAAACCTGGCCCAGATACAGGCAGGGGAAGTACCCTTATGGATAATGAATCAACAATTGAGGGCGAACCTGACCGGTGGGCATAAGGGGATGACACCTCTAAAATGAATGTTGGCAGGCAGGAGCTTGACGGCTTGCCAGTTGAGAGCAATGGTTCGGGTGCACCCCACACAAGTCGAGTGTAAACCTGACGGGGGAGGTTGGTGTTGGTAATACCGGTGATGGCACCCAAAGCCCAAGGACGAGCGGTGTACCGAATCCAGAATATTGGGGTAGTGAAGGACGGAATGCACATATCCCATCACAATATGTTACCATATGCTGTAAAGATTAAAGGGAATTTGGCTGGAACGAAATTGGAGGGATGTGTTACTAGTCATGCTATCACTGTATGTCCACATAGTATTGGACACAGTCCAGAAGCACAGTGTGGGTTTAACAATACCGGTACCAATCAGGATATTAATTGTACCATGGAGGCCCTAGAGGCAGATTTAAAACCCATCCACCATATGCCGGAAAGGGTGAATATTGCGTTACAACTAATTTGAAAATGTTTAAATATGCCAATCTAACTTGCGATATTCCAAGTTCTGCTTCACCCCTGAAATCCCAGTATGGATTGGACACGAGGAATTGCTGGAGATACACCAGCAGAACCTCACCACCTTACAAGTTTCTGAAGACATCAAGAAACACTTAAAGGACTATCAGAACACATTTGGGTATCCGATACCCCCGTTGCCTGAACACTTGAAAGTATTGCAAATGGAGATATGCCTCTCCCAGAAGGTTTATTATAATCTACAATAGAGCAATAAAAACATTAAGTATGACATTGACCGAATTAAAGTCACCACTTGGTGGGATGACCTCTGGAGTTGGGGACTGAATATACAGATCCATCCTTGGATTAGATTAATCTCACATGTATTAGTAGTAGTGCAGTTTGCTGTAATGTGCTTCTTGATTTTCATGGCCTGTAATAAATGTCATAGGCAGAGGATGAAAAGGTTGGCAAAGGCAGTAAAACAGAGCTTGGGTGAGAATGTCGCCAGTGTCTCTTTTATCTCAACAAAGAACACATCTGAGTGGTACCGGGAGGAGTATGTAATGGGGTAAGGTGCATATAAAAGGGGAGACAATCATAGTTTGATAGGGCTATCAGATGTTCTGCCTCTCTTCCACAAGGACTGGTGGCCACCATGAAGGGAACCTGGTTAGATGAGGTACAGCATCTTGCATATGTAAATATCCAGGGGATGCCTAGGTGCTTGCAAGAGGGCAACACCAAGCGAGGCAACCATGGGTGATGGATAAGGGTTGGCTACCTTGGGCGTAGCCAAGGGCCAAAAGGGCGGATTGTTAGGATAAAATTTGGCTTAGGGGATATAAAGTTGGTGGGCCTCAATATTTGACCAGTATAATATGTCTGAAAGGTACTATTCAGTCTTGTTAGACTGGAAAACAAACGCAGAGCACCATGGGATACTTGGCTATATTAACCATTTTTAAACTAACATAAATAAATTTAGCTCACCAAAGACATTCTGAAGTGTTGCTTGTAATTCCAACTTGGTAGTAACTGTTTAGAAAGAGCCTGTTCTTGGAAGAGATAAGAGTACAAAGGCACGATTAAGGAGTAGCAGCAAATAAGGCCTTGAAGAGTAGTCAGCCAGCTGCATAATTCAATGTGGCTTTGCATTCATCCAGCCATGGCTCTGCTGAAAATACTTTCCCATACCGATAACAAGAGTAAGAGATAGCTCATGAATATGAAGTCTCTACAGTCGATAAGCTTTTTACTGACATATCCAGAGGGTACTCGAGTTCAAAGGACAGACCTAATAGTTGATTGATTAATCATGTAAACCAATGAAGCATCAATATTCTCATGTATACACCCCCATTAGTAATAAGTGGGTGTTGCCTAATAAACTGTATAAACTAAGCTGTATTGCCACATGTTTCCCTTGAGAACGATGTCTCTAGCTAAGGGTAGCTGAGATACTTCTCCCGTGTGCACTCATAATAAAACTATTGAGCTGGGTAACACCTGAGTCTGTTAGTTCTACTTTACCTTCCAGATTTTCCTCGCTTACAGGGACCATAAAGGAGACCTATGCATGGAGGCAGAGGGTATGGCTGAGGTACTAAACAAGTACTTTGCATCTGTCTTCATCAAGGAAGAGGATCCTGCCACAGACATAGTAAAGGAGGAGGTAGTAGCGATACTGGATGGGATAAAAATTGATAAAGATGAGGTATTTAAAAAAGCAGAGAGAGAAAACAGGGAACTAGAAACCGATTAGCCTAACATCAGTAGTAGGGAAAATGCTAGAGTCGACTATAAAGGATGTGATAACAGGACACTTAGAAAATATCAACAGGATTAGACAAAGTCAACATGGATTTATGAAAGGGAAATCGTGTTTGACACACCTACTGGAGTTTTTTGAGGATGTAACTGGTAGAATAGATAAGGCAGAACCAGTGGATGTGGTGTATTTGGATTTTCAGAAGGCCTTTGATAAAGTCCCACATAAGAGGTTAGTGTGCAAAATTAAAGCACATGGGATTGGGGGTAATATACTGGCATGGATTGAAAATCGGTTAACAGACAGGAAACAGAGAGTAGGAATAAATGGGTCTTTTCGGAGTGGCAGGTGGTGACTAGTGGGGTACCGCAGGGATCAGTGCTTGGGCCCCAGCTATTCACAACATATACATCAATGATTTCGATGAGGGAACCAAATGTAATATTTCCAAGTTTGCTGATGACACAAAACTAGGTGGGGTTGTGAGGAGGATGCAAAGAGGCTTCAAGGCGATTTAGACAAGTTGAGTGAGTGGGCAAATACATGGCAGATGCAGTATAACGTGGATAAATGTGAAGTTATCCACTTCGGTAGAAAAAACAGAAAGGTAAAGTATTATTTTAATGGTGATAGATTGGGAAATGTTGATGTACAAAGAGACCTGGGTGTCCTTGTACACCAGTCACTGAAAGCAAACATGCAGGTGCAGCAAGCAGTTAGGAAGGCAAATGGTATGTTGACCTTCATTGCAAGAGGATTTGAGTACAGGAGCAAGGATGTCTTAGTACAGTTATACAGTGCCTTGGTGAGCCCACACCTGGAGAACTGTGTGCAATTTGGTCTCCTTACCTAAGAAAGGATATACTTGCCATAGAGGGAGTGCAGGGAAGGTTCACCAAACTGATTCCTGGGATGGCAGGACTGTTGTATGAGGAGAGATTGGGTCGACCAGGCCTGTATTCACTAGTGTTTAGAAGAATGAGAGGGGATCTCATTGAAACATATAAAATTCTGACAGGGCTAGATAGGCTGGATGCAGAGAGGATGTTTCCCCTGGCTGGGTGGTCTAGAACGAGGGGTCACAATCTGAGGATACGGGGTTCAGCAATTAGGACTGCGATGAGGAGAAATGTCTTCACTTAGTGGGTGGTGAACATTTGGAATTATCTACCACAGAAGGCTGTGCAGGCCAAGTCACTGAATATATTTAAGAAGGAGATAGATAGATTTCTAGACCCAAAAGGCATCAAGGGGTATGGGGAGAAAGGGGGAATATGGTATTGAGATAGAGGATCAGCCATGATCATATTGAATGGCGGTGCAAGCTCGAAGGGACGAATGGCCTAATCCTGCGCCTATGTGAAAGCCTTAGAGAAGATGCAGAAAAGATTTACAAGAATGATTCCAGGAATGAGGGACTTCAGTTACGTGGATAGACTGGAGAAGCTGGGGTTGTTCTCCTTGGAGCAGAGAAGATTGAGAGGAGATTTGATAGAGGTGTTCAAAATCATGAGGGGCCTAGACAGAGTAGATAGAGAGAAGCTGTACCCATTGGTGGAAGGGTTGAGAACCAGAGGACACAGATTTAAGGTGATTGGCAGAAGAACCAAAGGTGACATGGGAAAAACATTTTACGCAGTGAGTGGTTAGGATCGAGAATACACTGCCTGAAAGGGTGGTGGAGGCAGATTCAATCGTGGCTTTCAAAAGGGAATTGGATGAGTACCTGAAGGTCATAAATTTGCAGGGCTATGAGGGAAGGGTCGGGGAGTGCTCTTGCAGAGAGCCGGCATGGGCTCAATGGGCCGAATGGCCACCTTCTGTGCTGGAACCATTCTATGATTCTACGATCACGTTAAACTTTCATAGAATAATTACCAGTCATTTTTAGACTGGAAACTTAACCCTGCCGTTTCACTTTCAGTCAAGAACAGATCGTAGTTTGACACCAATCTCTGATTTGACAGCACGTTTCCAGCATTCACCGTTGTTCTTCCTGACACTAAACACAGGTGTAAAGGAGCCTTCTGTTCCATGCCCAGGAGCTCTGACCCATGGAAGAGAGCGGCTGGGACACATTCCTTACAGGCCTCAAGATTAACCTGCACAGGGACATTGCTGTCAGTGAAGAGAGACGAGAAAGACCAAAGTGCTGTTTGCCCCTCTCAGTGTGGCCCTGAAGGACTGTGTCCAGACTGTAGTTCTGTTCCCACCGTACGATCCTCCCCCCAGACTGTCCTTTCTGAGCTCCAGCCAGGTGATGCTAAACACTCAGGTGGGAATGACAAAAATCCACAACAATGTGTTTGAAGCAAACTGATTTATTTGACATATATATCCAGAATATTAAACTCCAGCCCAGTTACAGGGGTAATTAACATCAGCAGAAACAAACCCGAACTGTCAGTGTGAACATGATTCAGTCCTGGATGTGATTAACAGCAGGAATAACAGCAGAATCCAACCCCTGCAGTCACTTGTGAACTCGCTGGTGTGTCAGCAGGGTGGATGACCGAGTGAATCCCTTCGCACACACGGAGCAGGTAAACAACCTCTCCCCGGTGTGAACTCGCTGGTGTGTCTGCAGGTGTGAAGACTGAGTGAATCCCTCCCACACTCAGAGCAGGTGAACGGCCTCTCACCAGTAGGAACTCGCTGGTGTGTCAGCAGGGTGGATGAACACGTGAATCTCTTCCCACACTCGGAGCAGGTGAACGACCTCTCCCCAGTGTGAACTCGCTGGTGTGTCAGCAGGGAGGATAACTGAGTGAATCCCTTCCCACACTCGGAGCAGATGAACAGCCTTTCCCCAGTGTGAACTCGCTGGTGTGTCAGCAGGTTGGATGAACATGTGAATCCCTTCCCACACTCAGTGCAGGTGAATGGCCTCTCCCCGGTGTGACTGCGCTTGTGTCTCGACAGGCCAGAGGATCAGCTGAAGCCTTGTCCACACACAGAACACGTGTATGGTTTCTCCCCGCTCTGAATGGTGCTTTCTGCTTCCATGCTCAAAGGTCCTGATGAATGGAGTGACTCAGTCAGATCTTGAAGTGATGTTTGGCTTGAGTATCCCGTCTGAAAATCCTTCCCTTCTAATACCCTGCAAAATTAATTTAAAACAGGAAAAAGGGAGGGTGAGAGAGAACTCACAAAAACATAAAGGCAGGTTGTGAAATTGTGAAATTGAGCTGAATGAATCTGGGAATTTGTGGGGCCGGCACGAGAGAAAAGTGACCACGAACGCTGCTGGATTGTCGTAAAAACCCAACTGGTTCACTAATGTCCTTCAGGGAAGGGAACCCGCCACCCGATCTGGGCCTACACAAGACTCTGGCCTCTTTGGGAGGAGTGAGAGCTAGGTGGGAGGGGAGGAGTGAAGGAGAGTGACTTTATACATCTGTAACTCGACTAGAACTTTGACAGCACCTCCCAAACACGCGACCTCCACCACCTAGAAGGACAAGGGCAGCAGGTGCATGGAACACCAACAACTCCCAGTTCTCCTCCAAGTCACGCACGATCCTGACTTGGGCATACATCGCCGTTCCTACATCGTCACTGGGTGAAAATCCTGGAACACCTCACCTAACAGCATTCTGAGAGTACCTTCACCACACGGACTGCAGAGGTTCAAGAAGAAGGCCCAGCATCACCTTTTCAACGGGCAACTGGGGACTGGCAATATATGCTGGCCTTGCTAGTGACACCCACATCGAATCGATTAACAAAATCTGTATATATAAAATGGATTGAAAGCCTCTACAGAAATACTTGTTCCTAAAATGATAATATTTTACACTGTACAGACAGTGTCTGTTTAGTTACTTAATCTCCCCTAGAATCCACCTCCCTTCACAGTCCCACATTGGAAATTATTGGGTCCCACTGGGCTCAGAAGTACTGGGGGTTAAACCCAGCAGCTTCTCCCCCCTCTCCACTCCAGCTCAAACTGATGCAACAAGAAAGCCCTACACAGGAGTCCAGGGACCGAGTTCCACATCCACCGCCCACCCTGATGCTAACTGGCTCTTAATTGCTCCCTCTGCTGTATAACTGCATGTTGTTGTGCTTCTTATCTGGGGGAGGTGCTGCACCCTGGGGTTAATGGAGCTGGGGTCCGGGCCGCACGTCCACCGGCTCTGACTCGGGGCCTGAGACCCGCAGTCGGTGTTGCTGATGGATTCCAACCCTGGGACTGTACATGGGAATTCCAACCCTGGGACTGTACATGGGCATTCCAACCCTGGGACTGTACATGGGGATTCTAACCCTGGGACTGTACATGGGGATTGCAACCCTGGGACGGTACATGGGGATTCTAACCCTGGGACTGTACATGGGGATTCTAACCCTGGGACTGTACATAGGGATTCCAACCCTGGGACTGTACATGGGGATTCTAACCCTGGGACTGTACATGGGGATTCTAACCCTGGGACTGTACATGGGCATTCTAACCCTGGGACTGTACATGGGGATTCTAACCCTGGGACTGTACATGGGCATTCTAACCCTGGGATTGTACATGTGGATTCTAACCCTGGGACTGTACATGGGGATTCTAACCCTGGGACTGTACATGGGCATTCTAACCCTGGGATTGTACATGTGGATTCTAACCCTGGGATTGTACATGTGGATTCTAACCCTGGGACTGTACATGCAGATTCTAACCCTGGGACTGTACATGGGGATTCTAACACTGGGACTGTACATGGAGATTCTAACCCTGGGACTGTACATGGGCATTCTACCACTGGGACTGTACATGGAGATTGTAACCCTGGGACTGTACATGCGGATTCTTACCCTGGGAATGTACATGGGGATTCTAAGACTGTGACTGTACATGGAGATTCTAACCCTGGGACTGTACATGTGGATTCTAACCCTGGGACTGTACATCGGGATTCCAACCCTGGGATTGTACATGGGGATTCTAACCCTGGGACTGTACATGGGGATTCCAACCCTGGGATTGTACATGAGGATTCTAACCCTGGGAGTGTACATGGGGATTCTAACCCTGAGACTGTACATGGGGATTCCAACCCTGGGATTGTACATGGGGATTCTAACCTTGGGACTGTACATGGGGATTCCAACCCTGGGACTGTACATGGAGATTATAACCCTGGGACTATATACGGGGATTCCAACCATGGGACTGTACATGGGGATTCCAGCCCTGGGATTATACATGGAGCTTCGAACCCTCGGACTGTACATGAGGATTCCTACCCTGGGAGTTTCCATGGGGATTCTAACCCTGGGACTGTACCTGTGGATTCCAACCCTGGTACTGTACATGGGGATTCTAACCCTGGGACTGGACATGGGGATTCCAACACTGGGACTGTACATGGAGATTCCAACATTGGGACTGTACATGTGAATTCCAACCCTGGGACTGGACATGGGGATTCTAACCCTGGGACTGTACATGGGGATTCTAACCCTGGGACTGTACATGGGGATTCCAACCCTGGGACTGTTCATGGGGATTCCAACCCTGGGACTGTACATGGGGATTCTAACCCTGGAATGTACATGGGGATTCTATGCCTGGGACTGTACATGGGGATTTCAACCCTGGGACTGTACATGTGGATTCTAACCCTGGGACTGTACAAGGGGATTCTAACCCTGGTACTGTACATGGGGATTCCAACCCTGGGAGTGTACATGGAGATTATAACCCTGGGACTATATACGGGGATTCCAACCATGGGACTGTACATGGGGATTCCAGCCCTGGGATTGTACATGGGGATTCCAACCTTGGGACTGTACATGGGGTTTCCAACCCTGGGATTGTACATGGAGCTTCGAACCCTGGGACTGTACATGAGGATTCCTACCCTGGGAGTTTCCATGGGTATTCTAACCCTGGGACTGTACATGGGGATTCCAACCCTGGTACTGTACATGGGGATTCTAACCCTGGGACTGGACATGGGGATTCCAACCCTCGGACTGTACATGGAGATTCCAACATTGGGACTGTACATGTGAATTCCAACCCTGGGACTGGACATGGGGATTCTAACCCTGGGACTGTACATGGGGATTCCAACCCTGGGACTGTACATGGGGATTCCAACCCTGGGAATGTTCATGGGGATTCCAACCCTGGGACTGTACATGGGGATTCCAACCCTGGGACTGTACATGGGGATTCTAACCCTTGGACTGTACATGGGGATTCTAAGCCTGGGACTGTACATGGGGATTCCAACCCTGGGACTGTACATGTGGATTCTAACCCTGGGACTGTACAAGGGGGGCCCAGCTCTGGGGCTCTTCTTATCTCTCTCTTCTTAGGCAGTCCCTCGGAACCGAGGATGACTTGCTTCCATGTTAAAAATGAGTTCGCAGGTGACTGATGAGTCCAATGTAGGACCTGCAGTCTCTGTCACAGGTGGGGCAGACAGTGGTGGAAGTGGTGGGTGGGTGGGGTGCTTGGCTTGACGTGCGCTCCTTGTGCTGCCTGCACTTGGCTTCCGCTTGCTCCCGGCGAATAGACTCGAGGTGTTCGGCGCCTTCCCATATGCTTTTCCTCCACTTTGTGCAGTCTTGGGCCAGGGATTCCCAGGTGTCGGTGGGGATGTTACACCTTTTCAAGGAGGCTTTGAGGGTGTCCTTGAAGTGTTTCCTCTGCTCACCTGGGGCTCTCTTGCCGTGCTGGAGCTTCGAATAGAGCGCTTGTTTTGGGAGTCTTGTATCGGGCATGCGGACAGTGTGACCCGGCCATCGGAGCTGATTGTGCGTGGTCAGAGCTTCGATGCTGGGGATGTTGGCCTGAGAAAGAACACTGACGTTGGTGCACCTATCCTGCCAATGGATTTGCAGGATCTTGCAGAGGCAGCATTGATGGTACTTCTCCAGTGCTTTGAGGTGCCTGCTGTACATGGTTCATGTCTCTGAGGCATACAGTAGAGCAGGTATCACTGCTGCCCTGTAGACCAGGAGCTTAGTGCCGGGTTTGAGGTCCTGGTCTTCAAACACTCTCTTCCTCAGGCGACCAAAGGCTGCACTGGCACACTGAAGGCGGTGTTGGACTTTGTCATCGACATCTGCCCTTGTTGACAGTAGGCTCCCGAGGTATGGAAAATGGTCCACGTTGTCCAAGGCCTTGTCATGGCTTTTGATAATCAGGGGGCAGCACTGTGTGGCGGGGGCAGGTTGGTAGAGGACCTTTGACTTACGGATGTTTCGTGTAAGGCACATGCTCTCGTATGCTTCAGTGAAGGTATTTACGATGGTTTGGAGTTCGATCTCCGAATGAGCACAGACGCAAGCTTCATCTGCATACTGTGATTCGATGACAGAGGATGGGACGACCTTGGATCTGGACTGGAGGCAATGGAGGTTGAACAGTTTCCCATTTGTTTTGTAAATTAGCTCCACTCCAGTGGGGAGCTTACTGAGGGTGAGATGGAGCATTGCAGCAAGGAAGGTTGAGAAGAGCATTGGTGCAATGACACAGCCTTGCTTGACCCCAGTTCATACGTGAATTGGGTCTGTGGTGGAACCGTTGGTCAGGATCACGGCTTGCATGTCGTCGTGAAGCAGGCGGAGGATAGTGACAAACTTTTGAGTGCAGCCGAATTTGAGGAGGACACTCCATAATCCCTCATGGTTGACAGTGTCGAAGGCCTTTGTGAGATCAAAGAAGGCCATGTACAGCAGTTGGTGCTGGTCCCTGCATTTCTCTTGTAATTGACGTGCGGTGAAGATCATGCCCATTGTGCCCCTTAGTGGGCGGAATCCACATTGTGACTCTGGGAGGAGCTCTTTGGCCACTGGGAGAAGGCGAATGAGGAGGATTCTTGTGATGACTTTTCCTCTGGCAGATAGCAGGGAAACTCCTCTGCAATTACCGCAATCGGACTTGTCACCTTTCTTGAAGATGGTCAGAATTACAGCACTGCTGAGATCCCCTGGCATGCTCTCCTCCTTCCAGATAAGAGAAATGAGTTCATGAATTCACGCCAGTAGTGCTTCTCCACCATGCTTTAGTGCCTCGGCGGGGATTCCATCTGCTCCTGAGGCCTTGCTGCTCTTCAGTTGTCGGATGGCCTTTTCAACCTCATGCCGGGCTGGGGTTGTGCTACCAGAAAGCGGGTAAGTGATTGGTTGGTGAGTATTTCTCTCTTTTTTAAGCTTAAACTCTGTGGTTTATAGTTTCTAAGTTGCGATATTCATCATCTAGAATCGGGGCAGAGGGTATTTAAGAATAATATTAATAAATTTAATTAATTACATAGAATGGGAGATCAGGTGATGTGTTGCTGCTGCAATATGTGGGAGCTGGTGGACACCATTGATGCTCACGGTCATCACATTTGCAGTAAGTGTTGGCTGCTCGAGGAATTCCGGCTCCGTGTTGAAGAGCTGGAGTCCGAGCTTCAAACACTGAGACACATCAGGGAGGGGGAGAGTTACCTGGACTCTGTGTATCAGGAGGTAGTCACACCAATTAGATTAATTAATTCAGATGTAGTCCGTTGCCAGGGTCAGGATGGTGTGACTAGAAGTGAGGCAGGTATGGGAATCCAGGAGGTAGTGTTGGAGGAGCCACAGTCCTTGCTCTTGTCCAACAGGTTTGAGGCTCTTACTCCCTGTGAGGATGGGAACGGGGACTGCGGGGAGGATGAGCAACCCGGCCACAGCACTGTGGAGCGGGGGGCCATTCAAGTGGGGGGAGATAAAAGAAATGTTGTAGTGGTAGGGGATAGTATCGTTAGGGGGAGAGATAGAGTTCTTTGCAGCTGAGAGCGAGAGTCCCGAAGGCTGTGTTATCTGCCCAGTGCCAGGGTTAAGGACATCTCCTCTGGGCTGGAGAGAAACCTGGAGTGGGAGGGGGAGGATCCAGTTGTCATGGTCCATGTTGGTACCAACGACATAGATTGGACAAGGAAGGAGGTTCTGCTGAGGGAGTTTGAGCAGCTAGGGGCAAAATTAAAAAGCAGAACCACAAGGGTAATAATCTCTGGATTACTACCTGAGCCACGTGCAAATTTGGCTAGGGTAAATAAAATTAGAGAGTTAAATGCGTGGCTCAAAGACTGGTGTGGGAGAAATGGGTTTTGCTTCCTAGGACAATGGCATCAGTACAGGGACAGGAGAGCGCTGTTCCATTGGGACGGACTTCACTTGGCCAGTGCTGGGACTAGAATCCTGGTGAATCGAATAACTAGGGCTGTAGAGAGGGCTTTAAACTAATTAGTTGGGGGGGAGGTTTTAAGAGAGCGAAAAATAAAAATGACAAATGAGAAGGCAATAGAGCAAGGTAGCAGTGGGGGAATTAAAAACCAGAGCGTGTCAGGAAGGGACAGAATGTATAATGATAAAGGTAAAGTAGTAAAAGGGGTAAAAGCAGGAATAAATTGTCAGAAAACATATTTGAAAGTTCTTTATCTGAATGCACGCAGCATTCGTAACAAAATAGACGAGTTGACGGTACAAGTAACTACACATGGGTATGATCTGGTGGCCATTCCGGAAACATGGCTGCAAGATAATCATGACTGGGAACTAAACATACAAGGGTATTTGACAATTAGGAAGGACAGACAGGAAGGAATGGGAGGTGGGGTTGCTATGTTAATCAAGGATGGAATCACTGCAATAGTCAGAAATGATATTGGGTCAAAGGATCAGGATAATGAAATAGTTTGGGTGGAGATAAGGAATAATAAGGGGAAAAAGTCATTAGTGGGCATAGTCTATAGGCCTCCTAACAGTTGCAACTCTGTTGGTCGGAGTATAAATCAGGAAATAGTTGGGGCTTGTAATAAGGGAACAGCTATGATCATGGGGGATTTTAACTTTCATATTGACTGGACTAATCAAATTGGGCATGGCAGCCTTGAGGAAGAGTTCATAGAGTGTATTAGGGACGGGTTCCTTGAGCAGTATGTAACTGAACCAACCAGGGGGCAGGCAATCTTAGATCTGGTCCTGTGTAATGAGACAGGATTAATAAAAAATGTCCTAGTGAAGGATCCCCTTGGAATGAGTGACCATAATATGGTTGAATTCCAAATTCAGTTTGAGGATGAGAGAGTTGGATCTCAAACCAGCGTACTGAGCTTAAATAAAGGAGACTATGAAGGTATGAGAGTAGAATTGACTAAAGTGGACTGGGAAAACAGATTAAAGTGTAAGACGGTACAAGAGCAGTGGTTTACATTAAAGGAGATATTTCACATCTTTCAAGATAAATGTATGCCACTGAGGAAAAAGGGGAATTAAAGAAAAGACAGCCATCCGTGTCTTAGTAAAGTAATAAATGATAGTATCCGACTGAAAACAAGGGCATATAAATTAGCCAAATCTAGTGGGAGGATAGAAGATTGGGAAGCATTTAAAAGCCAGCAAACAATAACAAAAGATTAATTAAGAAAGGGAAGATAGATTATGAAAGTAAACTAGCAAAAAATATAAAAACAGATAGCAAGAGTTTCTACAGCTATATAAAAAGAAAAGGCGTGGCTAAAGTGAACGTTGGTCCCTTAGAAGATGGGACCAGGAAACTAGTGGTGGGGAACATGGAGATGGCAAAGATGCTGAACAAATATTTTGTATCAGTCTTTACAGTAGAGGACACTAAAAATATCCCAACACTGGACAAACAGGGGGCAATGGGGGGGGGGAGGAGTTAAACACGATTAAAATCACTAAGGAGATGGTACTCAGTAAAATAATGGGATTTAAGGCGAATAAATCCCCCGGACCTGATGGCCTACATCCTAGGGTCTTGAGAGAAGTGGCGGTAGGGATTGTGGATGCATTGGTGATTATTTTCCAGAACTCCCTGGACTCAGGAAAGGTCCCGGCAGATTGGAAAACTGCTAATGTAACACCTTTATTTAAGAAGGGAAGTAGACAAAAAGCTGGAAACTATAGACCAGTTAGCCTAACATCTGTGGTTGGCAAAATGTTGGAGTCCATTATTAAGGAAACAGTAACAGAGCATTTGGATAAACATAATTTAATAGGACAGAGTCAGCATGGTTTTATGAAGGGGAAGTCATGTTTGACAAATTTGCTCGAATTCTTTGAGGATGTAACATACAGGGTGGATAAAGGGGAACCAGTGGATGTAGTGTATTTGGACTTCCAAAAGGCATTTGACAAGGTTCCACACAAAAGATTACTGATCAAGATAAGAAATCACGGGATTGGGGGTAATATACTGGCATGCGTGGAAGATTGGCTATCTAACGGAAAACAAAGAGTTGGAATGAATGGTTCATTCTCGGGCTGGCAATCAGTAACTAGTGGTGTTCCGCAGGGGTCAGTGCTGGGACCCCAACTCTTTACAATCTATATTAACGATTTGGAGGAAGGGACCAAGTGCAACATATCCAAGTTTGCCGACGATACAAAGATGGGAGGGAAAGCAGTGAGTGAGGAGGACATAAAAAACCTGCAAAAGGACATAGACAGGCTAAGTGAGTGGGCAGAGATTTGGCAGATGCAATATAATGTTGGAAAGTGTGAGGTTATGCACTTTGGCAGAAAAAATGAAAGAGCAAGTTATTATCTAAATAGAGAGAAACTGCAAAGTGCTACAGTACAAAGGGATCTGGGGGTCCTGGTGCATGAAACACAAAAAGTTAGTATGCAGGTGCAGTAGGTGATCAGGAAGGCCAATGGAATCTTGGCTTTTATTGCAAGGGGGATGGAGTATAAAAACAGGGAAGTCTTGCTGCAGTTATACAGGGTATTGGTGAGGCCACACCTGGAATACTGCGTGCAGTTTTGGTTTCCATATTTAAGAAAAGATATACTTGCTCTCGAGGCGGTTCGGAGAAGGTTCACTCGGTTGATTCCGGAGATGAGGGGGTTGACGTATGAGGAAAGGTTGAGTAGGTTGGGACTCTACTCATTGGAGTTCAGAAGAATGAGAGGCGATCTTATCGAAACATGTAAGATTGTGAGGGGGCTTGATCGGGTGGATGCGGTGAGGATGTTTCCACTGATGGGTGAGACTTGAACTAGGGGGCATAATCTAAGAATAAGGGGCTGCCCTTTCAAAACTGAGATGAGGAGAAACTTCTTCACTCAGAGGGTAGTAAATCTATGGAATTTGCTACCCCAGAGAGCTGCGGAAGCTGCAACATTGAATAAATTTAAAATGGAGATAGACAATTTCCTAGCAGATAAGGGAATTAGGGGTTACGGGGAGAGGGCAGGGAAGTGGACGTGAGTCTAGATTTGGATCAGCCATGAGCCTATTGAATGGCGGAGCAGGCCCGAGGGGCCGTATGGCCTACTCCTGCTCCTATTTCTTATGTTCTTATGTTCTTATGCACTCTATGCCTCTATTTATGAAGCCCAGGATCCTGTACGCTTTTTTAACTGCTTTCTCAACCTGCCCTGCCACCTTCAACATAAACCCCCAGGTCCCTCTGTTCCTGCACCCACTTTAGAATTGTACCTTTTAATTTATATTGGCCCAGAACTTCGGGTCCCCATGGGTGAGTACGCCTGGTTCCCAGGTTGAACGCGTGTGCCGGAGAGGCAGCACGTAGACCTGGAACTACTGTTTTTTTTGCAGGTTTCTCCAGGAGGGTAAGTCTCCAGGAGCTACGCTTGTAAAAAGCAGTCGCAAGGCCTGCTTTTAGCAAGGTAAGTGGTGAATTAAGTAAAAATAAAACTTTTTTCCACAGGTTTATTATTTTTAAATATTTAAAGAAAGGTAAGTTTATTTTTAGCTCCGTTAGACACTGTAATTAATTTATTCAAAAATTAAAGTTTTTGTTTAAAATAGCTATTTTATGTAATTTATAGATATTTTAAAAATTTGATTTTTAAAAATTTATTTGAAGTTTTAGTGATGTTTTGGGGCTGAATTTTATTCATAAATTTGACTTCCTGTTAAATCTATGAATACAGATTCCCTGCTACCATTGGCTCTCCATGGCCCACATGATCCCAGGGGACACTTCGAACTAACTGTGCCCCTGGGATACGCAAGCACTGCGCGCCGGCAGTTGGAGGAGGCCCAATATCAGAATCCCACGCGGTCCCACAGCACAATGGCTGGCGCGCCAAGTAAGTGTAGTTCAGGGGTTTGCACGCGCGGGATGGCTCTGACCCGAATTACTGGGACAATGCCTCTCCTCGTTCTTCCTACCAAAATGTAGAGGTGAGCTAATTGCATCGTCGTCCAGCTGGGTGGGACTGCACTCACCTGGTTCCATTCTTATCTATCAAATCGTAGCCAGAGAATCACCTGCAACAGCTTCTCTTCCCACTCATGCATTGTTACCTCTGGTGTCCCCCAAGGATCTAGCCTTGGTCCCTCCTATTTCGCATCTACATTTTGCCCATTGGCGACATCATCCAATAACTCAGCGTCAGTTTCCACATGTAGGCTGATGACACCCAGCTCTACCTCACTACCTCTTCTCTCGACCCCTCCACGGTGTCTAAACTGTCAGACTGCTTGTCTGACATACAGTTCTGGATGAGCAGGATTTTCTCCAGTTAAATATTGGGAAGACAGAAGCCATTGTTTTCGGTCCCTAGCCACTGACTCCAACACTCTCCCTGACATCTGTCTGAGGCTGAACCACACTGTTCGTAACCTTGGTGTCATATTTGACCCTGAAATAAGCTTCCTATTACGTCCAGAAATGATTGAGACACGGACAGCAGGAGTGGAACAAAATAAGTCTTTACTAGTGGAAGCCAATAGTGAAACTAAAAACACAGAGGCTCACTAGCGCCTTTTATACAGGGGTGGTCACTGCCAGTATTGCAGTCTGAGACCAGTTATTCTCTTAAAGGTGCACACACAACAATTCCTCCCCTTTTAGATAAACAGTACATAACATTCATTTAACAACTAAATGATAACTAATTACAATCACAATTACGGTTGCTAGATACATTGGTTAAGTTTAAGCAATTATAAGTTCAGTCTTTGAGGAGGCTTCCTGATTCTGTCTGGATAACGCCTCTTTGGGGTATCAGGTTCCTCTGGCAATGTTGAGTCGAGATCAATGTCGTTGTTTGGTTCATCTGCTTCCAATATCACCGATTCTGCGGAAGCTGCAATTGGTACATCGATTTCATTGCCAGGTGTATCAGATCGTGGTGTGGAGTTGACGTTTTCCCGTGACTCTAGAATCTGGTTAGCATGGCATCTTACAATGCTCTCTCCAACGTCCACGGTATACATGAGAGGTCCTTGCCGTGTACAAATCGTTCCTGGCTTCCATTTCTCAGTGCGGTAGTCCCGGGCCAAAACTGGTTGACCTATCTTAAAACTCCTGGTCGGCCTTTCATTCATATTCTGAAACTGCCTGTTCTCCACATCTCTTCGGACGTTTGGCTTAACCAAATCCAAGCGGCATCGTAGTCTTCGATTGAAGAACATCATGGCTGGGGTTTGGTTGGTAACCGCATGTGTCGCATTCCGGTAGGCAAACAAAAAGTTGTTCACCTTGTGTTGTAGGGGTATATCTTCATTACACATTGCCTTGATAGCCTTCTTGAATGTTTGGACAAACCTCTCGGCCAATCCATTAGTGGCTGGATGATATGGGGCAGATGTGTAGTGCTTAACACCATTGTTCTTTAAGAACCTCCGGAACTCTTCAGACACAAACTGTGGTCCATTGTCAGAGCAAATCTGTTCAGGCAGCCCATTCCTGGCGAATATGGTTCGTAAAACTGTGATAGTTTTTTCTGTGGTGGTTGAGGACATTTTTATTACCTCTGGCCACTTTGAATGTGCATCCACCACAATTAAAAACATCGAGTTCATGAAGGGACCAGCAAAATCAATGTGCACCCTTTGCCATGGAGATGAGGGCCACTCCCATGGATGCAGAGGAGCTTGTGGTGGGGAGTTTTGGACCTTCTGGCATCCTGCACAGCTCTTGGTCATCTCTTCGATTTTTCTATTGATTCCCGGCCACCACACAAATGCTCTGGCTAAGTTCTTCATTTTTACCCCACCCAGATGACCCTCATGAAGCTCATTGAGCACTCTATCCGTCAACTTAGGTGGATCCACACATCAAGGTTCCTCTGCACACTGACAGCTGTTCTCTTCTCAGCGAGAATGCTGGCAGCAGTGGTTTGCCATGTGCTGGCCATCCCTTCACCATTAAATCATAGACCCGTGATAGTGTCGGGTCATTCCGTGTTTCCTTTTCTATGTTTGCATTCATCACAGGGAGACATTCGACTATGGCCGAGTGGAATAACTCCATTGGATCCACTGCAAGGTCTTCTTCTTCCACCATCGGCAACGGTAGGCATGACAATCCATCAGCATTTTCATGCTGTTTAGTTCCTTTGTACTCGATGTCATATTGGTGTGCCCCTAGGAAAAGGGACCATTTCTGCAGCCGTTGCACTGTCATTATTGGTACACCCTTCTGAGGGTTGAAAATGGAGACAAGAGGTTGATGATCGGTTAGTAGAGTAAATTTTTGACCGTGCAGGTAGTGATTGAACTTCTTCACCCCCACACTAGGCCGAGGGCCTCTCTGTCAATCTGAGCATAGTTACGCTCGGCAGAAGTTAACGAGCGTGATGCAAAAGCTATCGGCCTCTCTAAACCATCAAGGAATTTATGTGACAGTACCGCCCCAATGCCATAGGGAGACGCATCACACGCCAGTCTGATCGGCAGTGCTGGGTTGTAGTGAGCCAATACTTCCCTTGAAGTGATTAAGTCCTTACTCTTCTGAAAAGCACGCTTACAATCATCGCTCCATTTCCATGCTACCCCCGTTTGTAGCAGGGCGTTCAGTGGGTGCAAAATTGTCGACAAATTCGGCAAAAACTTATGATAGTAATTCACCAATCCGAGGAATGACCTCAGTTGCGACACATTTTCAGGCGCTGGGGCCTTAACAACTGCTTGAATTTTGTCAGGGGACTTATGTAACCCCTCTTCATCAATCACGTGGCCACAATACGATATCTGTTTCTTAAAAAATTCGCACTTGGGGCAGTTGGCTCGCAGCCCATGTTCCCGTAGTCTACTGAGCACCTGTTCTAGGTTGTTAAGGTGTTCACTGTCATCTTCACCTGTCACAAGGATGTCGTCCAAGTAACACTGAGTCCCCGGAATCCCTTGCAGGACTTGTTCCATCGCTCTTTGCCATATCGCCGGAGCCAATGCTACTCCGAATACCAATCAATGATACTGGTAAAGACCTTTGTGAGTGTTTATTGTGAGATACTTCCTGGAGGACTCTTCAACCTCCATCTGCAAATATGCTTGTGCTAGGTCAATTTTTGTAAAACGCTTCCCTCCAGACAGTGAGGCGAAGATGTCTTCTATCCTTGGAAGAGGATATTGTACTGTGTGAAGGACTGGGTTCACCGTCACCTTGAAATCCCCACAGATGCAAATCTTCCTTGTCTCCCCGGACTTATTGCTTAACGTTTTCTTCATGACAGGAATGATGGGTGTCGCCCACTCGCTCCAGTTGACCTTAGACAACACGCCCGCCTTCTCCAGATTCTCCAGCTCTGCCTTGACGGCTGGGCGAATTGCATATGGTACCGGTCTTGCTTTGAAAAACTTGGGAACTGCATTCTCTTCTATTTTTATCGAGGCGGTTGCGCCTTTAAGCGTGCCCAGTTCTTGTTGAAATACCTCTTTGGCATTAGCTAAGATTGTTGACAATCGTCCAGGAGTGACGTCTTCATCTTTTTTACCGTCCACCGTCATTGCATGAATGGAGTGCCAATCTAAGTTTATCTTCCTGATCCATTCCCGTCCTAATAACGGTGGTCCACCATTTGGCAGTATGTAGAGATACAATTTCCATATTTTCTTGCCGTTGTATTCGACAGGCACCCTTATTTTTCCTCTGGGGTATACTTTTTGCCCCGTATACGTCGTCAAGACGATGGATGTCTCTCTCAAGGGTATGTGTGAAAATAGCCGCTCGTAGTCTCGTCGATTCATGACGGTTAGCGCTGATCCTGTATCCAATTCCATTTTAACTTGGGACCCTGCTATCGTGAGGGTGACCCAAATGGTTCGGTGATCCTCCTTTGCGATTACATTGTGAAGTTTGAGACAGCTTAGTCTCCTGTTCCCAGATTCACTACCGCTCATCTGGTCTTCGGAACTACTGTCCGTCATCTTTTGTACTTTCTTGTATGGTTCCTTAGTAGCCTTTTTGTTGTCGCTGGTCTTCTTCCCAGACCTGCAAACTCGTGCAATGTGTCCCATCTTCCCGCATTGCCTGCATATTTTGTCTTTGGACCAGCAGTCCTTCTGGTCATGGTTAGTTCTGCCGCAGCGATAACATTTTACAAATTCCCGTGTCATTTCGTGGGTGCCGTATTCCTGTGGTTTTTGTTGAATTTCTACAGCTCCCCTGGCTGCTGCTTCATATGATACTGCCATGCTGAAAGCCTTATCTAGCGTCAGCTCTTTCTCTGAGAGTAACTTCTTCTGTGTTCCTTCACTCAGGAGTCCACAGACAAATTTGTCCCGTAGGGTATCTGCCAGTCCTGCTCTGAACTGGCAGTGCTTTGATAGCTTGCGTAGTTCCGTAAGATACTCAGCATTGCTCTCATCTTTATGCTGAGTTCTCCTGTGGAATTTAAATCTTTCTGCTATCAACAGCGGTGCAGGGTTTAGGTGTTCCTGTAGGACAGCAACAATTTCGTTAAAACTCTTCGCCTTCGGTTTGGCTGGAGTAATCAGGTCCCGCAATAGGCCGTACGTTCTAGCGCCCATTAAGTTTAGCAATATCAATGCCTTTTTCTCCTCCGCTATTTTGTTTGCCTCGAAGTATACCTCGACTCTTTCCACATATGTGGTCCAGTCCCCTATTGTATTATCAAAAGCAGTGATACAGCCAGTCTTTGGCATCTTGCAAATCTAAAATGGCACCTCCCGTGCTTTGCCTTCTTCCCCGATTTAACAAAATGGCACCTCCCGCACTTTGCCTTCTTCCCCGCTGTTGTTAGCGCTGCTTTCCATGGTTTCTTGCACGTTTAATATTTTTTTCTTTATTATTTTCCCGTCATGGAGCAGACCCTCTGGGACACTTCCCTCCCTCTTCTTAGGTCCGCACGCTGCCCGGCTTCAAAGCACCGGCCGCGCCCTGTGTGCTCCACCCTCTCTCTCTCTCTTTGCTTCCCGACTCGCTGCCCGGCCCCGTTGAAAAGCCACCCGATCGAGCTCTAGGCCGCCGCAGCCCAGGAAGGATCAGTGCACTACCTGCCACCAGCCCGATTAGCTGGGAAACCACAGACCGGGGAACCAAGCCTGGCTCTTGACAGTCTCTCCTGCAAGTTTTCAATCTGACGATTTGGAGGGCGGTTGCCCACGGTCGACGCCCGTTTCTCGAGTTTCTTTGGATTTTATTTATTTTTTTTTTTTTTTCTTCTGGCTTCGACCTTCAATAACATCGTCTGAGGTGCTGCCGAGTTGCAGGTAAATTCGTTTCTTACTCGTCGCCAGTATTACGTCCGTGAATAATTGAGACACGGACAGCAGGAGTGGAACAAAATAAGTCTTTACTGGTGGAAGTCAATAGTGAAACTAAAAACACAGAGGCTCACTAGCGCCTTTTATACAGGGTTGGTCACTGCCGGTATTGCAGTCTGAGACCAGTTATTCTCTTAAAGGTGCATACACAACACTTCCGACCACATAGCCACAGCATAACAAAGACCGCCTACTTCCACCTCCATAACATCACCCATCTCCGCCCTTGCCTCAGCTCATCCACTGCTGAAACCCTCATCCATGCCTTTGTTACCTCTAGACTTAACTATTCCAGTGCACTCCCGCTGGCCTCCCACATTCTACCCTATATAAACTGGAGGTGATCCAAAAATTGGCTGCCCATGTCCTAACTTGGACCATGTCCTAACTTGCACCAATTCCCGTTCACCCATCACCTCTGTGCTCGCTGACCTACATTGACACGGTGGCATAGTGGTTAGCACTGTTGCCTCACAGCGCCAGGGACCCGGGTTCGAATCCGGCCTCGGGCGACTGTCTGTGTGGAGTTTGCACATTCTCCCCGTGTTTGCGTGGGTTTCCTCCGGGTGCTCCGGTTTCCTCCCACAGTCCAAAGATGTGCGGCTTAGGTTGATTGGCTATGATAAAAATTGACCGTTAGTGTTAGGGGGATTAAATACGTGGGGTTACGGGGATAGGGTGGGATATGTGTTGGTGTAGGGGTTACGGGGATCGGGTGGGATATGTGTCGGTGCAGGCTCGATGGGCCGAAATGGCCTCTATCTGCATTGTGGGGTTTCTGTGAGTTTCTGTGAGACACCTGGTTAAGCAGCTCCTCGATTTCAAAATGCTTATCCTTGTTTTCAAATCCCTCCAGGGCATCTCCCCTCAAAATCTCTGTACTCTCCTCCAGCCCCACAACCCCCTGAGATATCTGCGCTCCTCTAATTCTGCCCTCTTGAGCATCCCTGATTATAATCACTCAACCTTTGGTGGCATTGCCTTCTGTTGCCTCGGCCCTAAGCTCTGGAATTCCCTGCCTAAAACTCTCCACCTCGCTACCTCTCTTTCCTCCTTTAAGATGCATCTTAAAACTTACCTCTTTGACCAATCTTTTGGTCATCTGCCCTAATTTCTCCTTATGTGGCTCAGTGTCAAATTCCTCCTGTGGAGCGCCTTGGGACGTTTTACTACGTTAAAGGCACTATATAAATACAAGTTGTTGTTCTTGTTGTTGCACCCAGCCAGATTCAGCACCTTCTAGAGAGAAGGGGAGAAACAAAATCACAGATGGTGTAATGAATGTTGTTTTTAGACAGTAAGTATAGAAGGAGGGTGTGTAGAATGGAGAATTTACAGCTTAGGAGGGACTGGAGGGAAGAAATTGTCTATAGAGACTAGATTTGTCTGTTCTGAATTTCTATCCTGTTGTAAACACCATTTGCAGTGTATTAGAAGGGGAAAATCTGCAGATGGAAACTCAAACCAAACATCGCATCAAGATCTGACAGATTCACTGGATTCATCAGGACCTGAATATCATCGGCCTTTGGATGTAGAAGGAAAAAACACCAATCACAGCGGGGAGAAACAGGACACATGTTATATGTGGGGATCCACCTTTAACAAATCATCGAGATTCGTGCGCCCACCTGAATCAACAGTGTAAATGTGGGTCTGTGGGAATGCATACAGTTGCCCATCTGAGGTGGAAACTCATGGATCCAGTAACACCGAGGAGAGGCCGTTCACCAGCAGAGTGTGGAAAGAGAGTCACTCACTCATCTCACCTATTAGCACATGAACATGTTCGTAATGGGGAGAATCCATTCACTGCTCTGTATGTGGAAAGTGATTCAATCGATCATCCCATTTACTGACACACCAGCACAGTCACACCGGAGAGAGACCGTTTAGATACTTCACGTGTGGGAAGGGATTCACTCCGTTGTCCCAAGAACTGTTGCTTTGAATACTCTGACTGAGAGAAAAGCTTTCAAAGTTCAAAGCAGCTGATGCGCGATCAGGGCACTGATACTGGAGAGAGGCTGTTTCAATATCCTGTGTGTGGGAAGAAATTTACCCCACCTGCTGAGACTCCAGTGAGTTCACATGTGACTGCAGGGGTCTGGATTCTATTATTAATCACATCCAGGACTGAACCATGGCAGACTGCCCGTGCACTTGGGTTTCTGTGTGAATTATTCTCATTAAATGGCGGAACAGGCTCGAGGGGGCGAATGGCCTACTCCTGCTCCTATCTTCTATGTTACTGATGAATTTTCTCTCAATGGGATCACAGAAACTCATTCTTCATTCACTAATGGGGCTTTCAATGGCGGGGCTATTCCCCAGCATGCGCCGCGGGGCAGAATGTGCCCTATTCACAATGGAGGAGGCCAGTGCGCAAGCGCAATGCCCACCTGTATTTAGAGCATGCGCAGTGTCACTGTGATCAGAGCCAGGCGAGTGCGGGAAGCGGACCGAGGTGGGAGCCGCAGCTTATCGGCGATTATGAATCAACGGGGCGCAGGGAGGTAACGCAGCCGGTGTTTGAGCTTCATCAACATCTGGTGTAGGCCGCAGGATCCGAATGAAAACCTACAGGTTCCGTGTTTGCAGCTCCGGGGTTTTTTCGGGGTAACAGGCCCAGGTTAACGGCCGCCATCTTTGCAAAGGAAGGTGGCAGGGTCAATGTGCCGCCATCTTCCTTCATCCACTTGTATAGCACATATGCGGCCATATTTGTAAAGGAACAATGAGTGGGCGGGGCTTCAGGCTCCCAGTGACCAGGGATTCATTGATTTTACTCTCACTCTGCACACAGGGATTACAACTGATTACATAGAATGTACAGCACAGTAACAGGCCATTCGGCCCAGCCAGTCTATGTCGGCGTTCATGCTCCACTCGAGCCTCCTCCTGTCTTTCCTCATCTAACTCTATCTATAATCCTCTATTCCCTTCTCCCTCATCTGCTTGTCCAACCTCCCCTTACATGTATCCTTACTACTCGCTTCAACCACTCCCTGTGCCCATTATTTTTCCTACCACCGATGTTAAACTGACGGATTTGTAGTTCCCTGGACATGCTCTATCTCCCTTCTTAAATATCAGTATTACGTTAGCTATCCGCCAGTCCTCTGGCACTACACCGTTTTCTAATGAATGACTAAATATGTGTAATGCCTCTGCTATTTCTTCCCTAGATTCTTTTAAAATGCGCGGATGTAATCCGTCCGGACCAGGGGTTTTATTCTCTTTGAGTTTCATTAGTTTATTTAGTATATCTCCTCGTTTTATTTTAAATGCAGTTAACTCATTACTAATCTCATCATCCGATGTCATCTAAACTTGTTCTATCTCCCTGGTAAATACTGAAGCAAAGTAATTATTTAATATCGCTGTCATCTCTCTATTGCTGCCTGTGGTATTATGCTATCCATTCCTTAGTGGCCCTATTCCCATTCCGACCTTCCTTTTTTTAATTTACATGCCTGTTTTTACTATTTTGTTTTATGTTCCTTGATAATTTAATTTCATGATTCCTCTTTGCTTTCCTAATTGTTTTTTAACTTCTCTCCTAATCTCTTCGTATTCTCCCTTATCATGCTCTCCCCTGCTGTCCATGCACTTCATGCATGCCTCTTTCGTTATCCTCAATTTTTCCCTTATGGCTTTATTCATCCATGGTGTCTCATTAGTGTTGAGCTTGTTCTTGTCTTTTAGCGGAATACATTTTTCCTGGATTCTGTTGAACACTGTTTTAAATGTTTCCCATTGCTGTTCTACATCATTGTTTGTCAATATTGTTGTCCATTTTATTTTCCCAAGTTCTATTCTGAGCCCCTGAAAATCATCTGGTCTTTGTCATACTTATGTCCTTCTCAATTATCGTCTTAAAGCGTCTTATATTATGGTCACTATTGCCTATATATTCTCCTACTTTTACTTCTCTTATTTGCACTGGTTCATTCTCCATCACTGGATCCAATAGCAAATCCCCTTTACCTACCTCTTCTGTCCAATTAATATCTCGTAGTTGAAATCCCCCATGATTATTATTCCAAGTTTTTTTACTCATTTCCCTAATTTGTCTGCATATTTCTTCCTCCACCTCCCTTCCACTATTAGGTGGTCTGTAGTCTATCCCTATTAGTGTGATTGATCCTTTATTATCTTTTATCTCTATCCACATGGATTCTATTTCTGTCTTGCTGATAGCTGCATCACTTTTTTCTACTGCCGTTATGTTATCTCTAATAAGTACAGCTACTCCACCTCCCCTTTTTCCCTCTCTGTCATTTCTAAATATGTTATACCCTGCAATGTTTAATTTCCAGCCCTAATTTCTCTGTAACCATGTCTCAGTAATCCCTACTATGTCTGGTTCCTCTCAACGCATGATTGCCTCCAGCTCCCCTGTTTATTACAGACACTGTGCATTGCTGCACAGACAGTTTTACTCATTTTTAATAGCAGTTCCTCGCACTTTATTTTTAACCATCTTTTTAAACTCCTGTTCTATAACTCTATTTATTCTCTGACGATCAATGTTCTCTCAAACGTTACTCTTTCCTGTGCTCTCCTTTCCTGTTTTGTTTATATTTAGGCTGGTTTCCTTTCTTGTAGATCCCTCGCTCCGTCTTAAACGGGCTTTCTCACCATCTCTCCTGAAGGCGCTGGGAAGTGCCGGGGTTACAGTTTACAGCCCACACATTTGTAACAGAAGGGCCCCAGATTTGCCCCTTGTACTCAGAACTGATCCCTGAGAAAAATCTTTGTTCAATGTGGAGTGCAGAAGGAGTTCTGATGAAAGGAAAGTGACCTGAAACGTTAACCCTGTTTCTCTCTCCACAGATGCTGCCTGAGTATTTTCAGCAGTTTCTAGTTTTACTTCAGTTTTCCAGCAGTCGCAGTGTTTTACTTTTGTACAAGTGTAGAACGGAACCGAGCCAGAGTCAGCACCTTCAGGAGAGGAGAGGGAGGGGAAGCAGTGAGTGTGGAACTGAACCCAGCCAGAGTCAGCACCTTCAGGGGAGGAGAGGGAGGGGAACCAGTGAGTGTAGAACTGAACCCAGCCAGAGTCAGCACCTTCAGGGGAGGAGAGGGAGGGGAACCAGTGAGTGTAGAACTAAACCCAGCCAGAGTCAGCACCTTCAGGGGAGGAGAGGGAGGGGAACCAGTGAGTGTAGAACTGAACCCAGCCAGAGTCAGCACCTTCAGGGGAGGAGAGGGAGGGGAACCAGTGAGTGTAGAACTAAACCCAGCCAGAGTCAGCACCTTCAGGGGAGGAGAGGGAGGGGAACCAGTGAGTGTAGAACTGAACCCAGCCAGAGTCAGCACCTTCAGGGGAGGAGAGGGAGGGGAAGCAGTGAGTGTAGAACTGAACCCAGCCAGAGTCAGCACCTTCAGGGGAGGAGAGGGAGGGGAACCAGTGAGTGTGGAACTGAACCCAGCCAGAGTCAGCACCTTCAGGGGAGGAGAGAGAGGGGAACCAGTGAGTGTAGAACTGAACCCAGCCAGAGTCAGCACCTTCAGGGGAGGAGAGGGAGGGGAACCAGTGAGTGTAGAACTGAACCCAGCCAGAGTCAGCACCTTCAGGGGAGGAGAGGGAGGGGAACCAGTGAGTGAACTGAACCCAGCCAGAGTCAGCACCTTCAGGGGAGGAGAGGGAGGGGAACCAGTGAGTGTAGAACTGAAACCAGCCAGAGTCAGCAGCTTCAGCGGAGGAGAGGGAGGGGAACCAGTGAGTGAACTGAACCCAGCCAGAGTCAGCACCTTCAGGGGAAGTGAGGGAGGGGAACCAGCGAGTGTGGAACTGAACCCAGCTAGAGTCAGCACCTTCAGGGGAGGAGAGGGAGGGGAACCAGTGAGTGTCGAACTGAACCCAGCCAGAATCAGCACCTTCAGGGGAGGAGAAGGAGGGGAACCAGTCAGTGTAGAACTAAACCCAGCCAGAGTCAGCACCTTCGGGGGAGGAGAGAGAGGGGAACCAGTGAGTGTAGAACTGAACCCAGCCAGAGTCAGCACCTTCAGGGGAGGAGAGAGAGGGGAACCAGTGAGTGAACTGAACCCAGCCAGAGTCAACACCTTCAGGGGAGGAGAGGGAGGGGAATCAGTGAGTGCAGCACTAAACCCTGCCAGAGTTGGTGGTGAAAACTGGGAGCAGAGAACAAACTGTCTTGAGACGTACAATGTGTTTGGATTTTAACATAGGGAGGAGGGACAATGTGTGGGACGGAGATTTACAGCTTTGGAGGAACAAGAGAGGATAGAATGTTCCATAAAAACTAGAATTATCAGTTCTGAATTTCTGTCCTGTACTTAGTGATGAGTTTTGTAAACACCGTTTACAGGGTATTAGATGGGGAGGATTTGCAGACAGGAAGCACAAACCAAACATCACGTCAAGATCTGACAGAGTCACTCAATTCATCAGGACATCAATATCATCAGGCTTTGAATGTGGAAGGAGAAATGTTTCTCTGTTCTGTCTGTGGGAAAAGATTTCAAACATCAGTGTGACTGGAAAAGCACCGAGACACACACACCCGAGTGAGAGTGTTCCAGTGCACTGACTGTGCAAAGAGCTTTAACCAGTTACACAGCCTGAAAAAACATTGCACCATTCACAGCGGGGAGAAACTGTACACGTGTTCTGTGTGACGAGGCTTCAACTGATCGTCCAACCTGGAGAGACACAAGGACACCCGCACCACGGAGAAACCGTGGAAATGTGGGGACTGTGGGAAGCGACTCAGTTACCCATCCCAGCTGGAAATTCATCAGCGCAGTCACACCGGAGAGAGACCACTCACCTGCCCCGTGTGTGGGAAGGAATTCACTCAGTCATCCAGCCTGCTGACACACCAGCGAGTTCACACTGATAAAAGACTGTACAAATGTTCTGACTGTGAGAAGAGCTTTAAAAGCAAACAGCACCTGCTGAGACACCAACGCACTCACACTGGGGAGAGTTTGTTCACCTGCTCCGTGTGTGGGAAGGAATTCACTCAGTCATCCAGCCTGCTGACACACCAGCAAGTTCACACTGGAGAGAGACCGCTCACCTGCTCCGTGTGTGGGAAGGAATTCACTCAGTCATCCAGCCTGCTGACACACCAGCGAGTTCACACTGGGGAGAGGCCGTTGACCTGCTCTGAGTGTGGGAAGGGATTCACTAATTCATCCCACCTGCTGACACACCAGCGAGTTCACACCGGGGAGAGGCCATTCACCTGCTCCGAGTGTGGGAAGGGATTCACTAATTCATCCGACCTGCTGACACACCAGCGAGTTCACACTAGGAAGAGGCCGTTCACCTGCTCCGAGTGTGGGAAGGGATTCACTCAGTCATCCAGCCTGCTGACACACCAGCGAGTTCACACTGGGAAGAGGCCGTTCACCTGCTCTGAGTGTGGAAAAGGATTCACTCAGTCATCCAGCCTGTTGACACACATGCAAGTTCACAGTGGGGAGAGGCCGTTCACCTGCTCTGAGTGTGGGAAGGGATTCACTGAGCCATCCAACCTGCTGACACACCAGCGAGTTCACACTGGGGAGAGGCCGTTCACCTGCTCCGAGTGTGGGAAGGGATTCACTCAGTCATCCAGCCTGCTGACACACCAGCGAGTTCACACTGGGAAGAGGCCGTTCACCTGCTCTGAGTGTGGAAAAGGATTCACTCAGTCATCCAGCCTGTTGACACACCAGCGAGTTCACACTGGGGAGAGTCCGTTCACCTGCTCCGAGTGTGGGAAGGGATTCATTCGGTCATCCCACCTGCTGATGCACCAGCGAGTTCACACTGGGGAGAGGCCATTCACCTGCTCTGAGTGTGGGAAGGGATTCACTCGGTCATCCCACCTGCTGAGACACCAGCAAGTTCATAAATGACTGCAGGGGTTGGATTTTGCTGTTAATTCTGCTGTTAATCACATCCCGGACTGAACCATGTTCACACTGACAGTTGGGGTTTGTTTCTGCTGATGTTAATAACCCCTATAACTGGGCTGCTGTTTAATATTCTGCGTAGATGCCAAATAAATCACTTTGTTTCAAGCAGACAGTGTGTTGAGTCCTCAACGTCTCCAAGATAAGAGGAGACTAATTGATGTCCTGTTACTGACTGCTCCATTTTTGGGCCTTTTCTCTTCCCTAACTTGAGCCTATTTCAGTTCTCATACCTTTGGTTACTCTCATGGACAAGTCTCAGCTCCCCAAACCTTCCAAACTGCTAATTGGAAATCTCTAAATGATTTTTCTCTTTCAGAGTTTCAAGCGACCAGTTCCTTCTCTCAGAGAATCTCCAAGGAAACTCTTTGATTTAAACACAGCTCTCCCCTCTTTTATATCCGGGATTAGAGTCACAGGGAATTTGAATACCTGACCACTCAAATGTAAAAGGACCTGTCAGTCATGTACAGACTGAACCAATCACACAGCTGAATTATTCCTCTCCAGCCTGTAACCGAGGAAACTTGTAACACTGAGGCTGAAATTCCACTTCCGTGAGCTGGGGGTGGAGGCAGTGCTGGGCACAGAGGGAGCAGCAAACCAGGTTCAGAGTGGACACGCTGGGATTGCCCTTGACCGGGGATTGGCGATTGAGCCTGTGCTGGGGCCCAGTGGGCTTTCCCTGCTCCGGGGTATTTCCAGGCTTGTCCTCACTGCCCCTGGAATTCCCAGGGTGTGAGGCCAGTGCTCTGTGCCTTTATACACTGGAGCGAAGCCGAGTCCTGCAGGCACACAGTCACCAGGAGGAGTTTCTAACCATCCGCACCCACCTTTTGGGGCGTTTAGTCCCACTTTTGGGCCAGTTGTGGTTTCTCCCCATTGTCCCGTTGCTTGTTCCCTTGGATTGGATCTTCATTTGTTCACTTTGGTTTGCTTTCAGTTTCACTGCTGGACCCACCACTTAAAGCACTTTGTCTGATCTTCCCACGGGAATAAGCAGACTCCTGCCTCACCCCCCACACTGCACCATCTTCCCCAGGGTGTTCCACACTCTGGGCCTTGGGCCTTGCCTGGTGATTCTCAGTATGAACAGGTGGGATGTGTTTTGAGGCAGGGTGTCCCCGCTCTCCTCTTTTGCCCTTGGTTGTGTTCCACACTCTGGGCCCTAGGCCTTGCCTGGGGATTCTCAGTATGAACAGGTGGGGTGTGTTTTGAGGCAGGGTGTCCCCACTCTCCTCCTCTTTTCCACCTTGGTTGTGTTCCACACTCTGGGCCTTGGGCCTTGCCCGGTGATTCTCAGTATGAACAGGTGGGATGTGTTTTGAGACAGGGTGTCCCCGCTCTCCTCCACTTTTCCCCCTTGGTTGTGTTCCACACTCTGGGCCTTGGGCCTTGCCCGGGGATTCTCAGTATGAACAGGTGGGATGTGTTTGGAGACATGGTGTCCCCGCTCTCCTCCTTTAAAGGGACAAGGAGACGACCAGCTGGGCTGAATGGCCCTGCTTTATGACATCACTGCAGTGCCTAGCAACCAACCTCCCTGAGCCCCGCTCATTATGGGCTGGCAGTGTTTGATGGGACAGTGTAGAGGGAGCTTTACTCTGTATCTAACCTGTGCTGTACTTGCCCTGGGAGTGTTTGATGGGACAGTGTAGAGGGAGCTTTACTCTGTATCTAATCCATACTGTACCTGCCATTTTGTACTCTACACCGCTATTTATAAAATCTGAGATCCCATGTGCTTTTTAAACACTTTAGCAGCTTGCCCCTCCCACTTTTAAAGGTTTGTGTATCTGAACCGCTTGTTGGTTTTAGTGATTTTAACAGAACATGGCTAAAGTACATTGACATAAATGTCTGATATAATGTGCATTATGGGAGAGAGAAGTTTAGTCTGAGTTAGAAACTCAAACAGGCGCTTCACTGCAGACAGGTTGCCATGGCAACACTGATAAGACATTCCGTTCCACAAATTTCGCTCGGGGTGAAACTCGAATCAGATCAGGGGAAAGAACCGGGTTTGTCAGTAAGTACCCGCAATATAAGCTTAAACCAGAGTGAGTAATGGAATAGATTAGATTATAATGTGTGATGTTTATACCTAGAATTGTGAAACTATAAGAAATAACACCATTAACAGTAGGCAGGGTAGTTTAGTGTAAGAAATCACACAACACCAGGTTATAGTCCAACAGCTTTATTTGAAATCACAAGCTTTCGGAGCGCTGCTCCTTCGTCAGGTGAAGTGGAGAGATGCATAAAAACACAGCTTATATAGTCAGAGAATAATGTCAGATGTTTACAGGTAATCTTTCTAACTGCCATTTATCACACCTCGGCAGAGAGATAATCACAGCAATCAAAGGTGTAAATGGTGTCCAAACAGGTCAGTCAGGAAAACATTACATCAAAGAGCAATGAGGTGGGGTCACAAGGGGTCAAATGTTGCAGATGCTGGGGTCTGTATGAAAAACAAAAGAGCAGACAAAAAACATTTTTTTTGCTGGAAATCACAGCAGGTCCGGCCGCATCTGTGTGGAGAGAACAAGCCAACGACGACTCGAGTCTGGATGACCCTATGTCGGGTGGGGTTACATGTAGCGTGACATGAACCCAAGATCCCGGTTCAGGCCGTCCTCATGGGTGCGGAACTTGGCTATCAGTTTCTGCTCGATGATTTTGCGTTGTCGTGTGTCTCGAAGGCCGCCTTGGAGAATGCTTACCCGAAGATCGGAGGCTGAATGTCCTTGACTGCTGAAGTGTTCCCCGACTGGGAGGGAACACTCCTGCCTGGCGATTGTTGCGCAGTGTCCGTTCATCCGTTGTCGCAGTGTCTGCATGGTCTCGCCGATATACCATGCTCCGGGGCATCCTTTCCTGCAACGTATGAGGTAGACAACGTTGGCCGAGTCACATGAGTATGTACCATGTACCTGGTGGGTGGTGTCCTCACGTGTGATGATGGTATCTGTGTTGATGATCTGGCATGTCTTGCAGAGGTTGCTGTGACAGGGTTGTGTGGTGTTGTGGTCGCTGTTCTCCTGAAAGCTGGGTAATTTGCTGCGAACGATGGTCTGTTTGAGGTTAGGCGGCTGTTTGAAGGCGAGTAGTGGAGGCGTGGCGATGGCCTTAGCTAGGTGTATGTCGTCATCGATGACATGTTGAAGGCTGCGAAGAACATGGTGTAGTTTCTCCGCTCCGGGGAAGTACTGGACAACGAAGGGTACTCTGTTGGTTGTGTCCTGTGTTTGTCTTCTGAGGAGGTCTATCCGATTTTTCGCTGTGGCCCATCAGAACTGTCGATCGACGAGTCGAGCGTCATATCCCATTCTTACGAGGGCGTCTTTCAGCGTCTGTAGGTGTCCATCGCGTTCCTCCTCGTCTGAGCAGAAACTGATAGCCAAGTTCCGCACCCATGAGGACGGCCTGAACCGGGATCTTGGGTTCATGTCACGCTACATGTAACCCCACCCGACATAGGGTCATCCAGACTCGAGTCGTCGTTGGCTTGTTCTCTCCACACAGATGCGGCCGGACCTGCTGTGATTTCCAGCAAAAAAAATGTTTTTTGTCTGCTTTTTTGTTTTTCATACAGACCCCAGCATCTGCAACATTTGACCCCTTGTGACCCCACCTCATTGCTCTTTGATGTAATGTTTTCCTGACTGACCTGTTTGGACACCATTTACACCTTTGATTGCTGTGATTACCTCTCTGCCAAGGTGTGATAAATGGCAGTTAGAAAGATTACCTGTAAACATCTGACATTATTCTCTGACTATATAAGCTGTGTTTTTATGCATCTCTCCACTTCACCTGACGAAGGAGCAGCGCTCCGAAAGCTTGTGATTTCAAATAAAGCTGTTGGACTATAACCTGGTGTTGTGTGATTTCTTACATTTGTCCACCCCAGTCCAACACCGGCATCTCCACACCAGGGTAGTTTAGGGATAATGAGAAAGTTACTGAAGAAAAGGGAACCAGGGAAAGTGTCCTTGTAAACCACACCTCTTTACGGTTCTGTTCCTCTACTCCTTTTAAACTTTTTCCATTTAATGTACTTTTTCTACCATTTTCTTCCTCCCAAAATCGATCACCTCACATTTCTCTGTGTTAAATTTCAGCTGACATCTACCGGCCCCATTTACTAACCCGTGTATTCACACTGAAGTCACTTACAGTCCTCTTCACAGTTGGCCAGGGTCCCTATTTTGGTCTCATCTGGAGATTTTGATCTTGTGCCCCTCATACCCAAGCCCAGATCATTTCTCTATATTGAGAAGAGCAATGGTCCCAACACTGACCCTGGGGGACACCATTGTGTACATCCCTCCAGTCTGAAGGACATCCATTAACCACTACTCTCTGTTTTCTGCCCTTTACCCAACTTCCTATCCACGCTGCCCCACTCCCTTTAATACAGTTAGCCTTCATTTGATCAACAAGCCTCCTGTCCGGCACCTTATCAAACACCCTTTGACAATCCATCTACACAACATCCACTGCATTTCCTTTCTCACTACACTGTGTTATTTCCTGAAATAATCCCTGCTGTCTGTCCTGAGTGAATCCATTTCACTGCCAAATGTTGCAATGTTTGCTCCACCCCACAGGGTTCCATCTGTGGGGTGGAGCAAACAACAGAAAGTCCACAAAGCGGCCCCGCGGTAAACTCCAGGACAGGGAGGAAGTGAGTCAGGGAGTGTCTCGAAATGGAGGAGAAATGCTGACTGGTCAGGGAGCATCTGTAAATGAAGGGGAAATGGTGACTGGTCAGGGAGCGTCTGTAAATGGAGGAGAAATGGAGATTGGACAGGGAGCATCTGTAAATGGAGGAGAAATGCTGACTGGTCAGGGAGCATCTGTAAATGAAGGGGAAATGGTGACTGGTCAGGGAGCGTCTGTAAATGGAGGAGAAATGGAGATTGGACAGGGATCATCTGTAAATGGAGGAGAAATGGGAACTGGTCAGGGAGTGTCTGTAAATGAAGGAGAAATGGTGACTGGTCAGAACATAAGAACATAAGACGTAGGAGCAGGAGTCGGTCATTTGGTCCCTCAAGCCTGCTCCACCATTCAATAAGATCATAGCTGATCTGATCTTGGCCTCAACTCCACTTCCCTGCCCACTCCCCTTAACCGTTGACTCCCTTATCATTCAAAAATCTGTCTATCTCCACCTTAAATATATTCAATGGCCCAGCCTCCACAGCTCTCTGGGGAAGAGAATTCCAAAGATTCACGACAATCTGAGAGAAGAAATTCCTCCTAATTTCTGATTTAAAATGGTGCCCCTTATTCTGAAATTATGTCCCCTAGTTCTAGATTCCCCCACGAGGGGAAACATCCTCTCGGCATCTACACCATCAAGCCCCTTCAGAATCTTATATGTTTCAATAAGATCCCCTCTCATTCTTCTAAACTCCAATGAGTATAGGCCCAACCTGCTCAACCTTTCTTCATAAAACAACCCTTTCCTCTTCGGAATTAACCTCATTAACCTTCTCTGAACTGCCTCCAATGCAAGTAATATCCTTCCTTAAATAAGGAGACCAAAACCGTACGCAGTACTCCAGGTGTGGTCTCACCAACGCCCTGTACAGTTGTAACAGGACTTCCCTACTTTTTACTCCATTCCCTTTGCAATAAAGGCCAACATTCCATTTCCCTTCCTAATTACTTGCTGTACCTGCATACTAACATTTTGTGATTCATGTACAAGGACCCCCAGATCCCTCTGTACCTCAGCATTTTGTAATCACTCCACATTTAAATATTAATTTGCTTTTTTATTTTTCCTACCAAAGTGGATAACCTCGCATTTTCCCACATTAAACTCCATCTGCCAGATTCCTGCCCACTCACTGAGCCTATCTCTATCCCTTTGGAGATTCGTTGCCTCCTCCACACAAATTGCTTTCCCACCTATCTTTGTATCATCAGCAAATTTGGCTAAATTACACTCAGTCCCTTCATCCAAGTCATTAATATAGATTGTAAATAGTTGAGGCCCCAGCACTGATCCCTGCGGCACCCCACTAGTTACAGTTTGCCAACCTGAAAATGACCCGTATATCCCGACTCTCTGTTTTCTGTTATTTAACCAATCCTCCATCAATACTAATATATTACCCCCAACCCCGTGAGCTCTTATCTTGTGTAGTAACCTTTTATGTGGCACCTTATTGAAAGCCTTCTGGAAATCCAAATACACAACATTTACTGGTTCCCCTTTATCCACCCTGATCGTTACATCCTTAAAGAACTCCAGCAAATTTGTCAAACATGATTTCCCTTTCATAAAACCATGCTGACTCTGCTTGACTATATTATGATTTTCTAAATGCCCTATCACTTCCTTAATGATGGACTCCAGCATTTTCCCAATGACAGATGTTAGGCTAACTAATCGATAGTTGCCTGCTTTCTGTCTCCCTCCTTTCCTAAATAGGGGCGTTACATTTGCAGTTTTCCAGTCTGCTGGGACCTCTCCTGAAGGGGGAGGGTGAACAGGCAGAGGTCGTGGTTCACATTGGGACCAATGACATAGGTAGGAAGAGGGATGAGGTCCTGCAGCAAGAATTTAGGGAGCTCGGTAGCAGATTAAAGAGTAGGACCTCAAAGGTTGTAATCTCTGGATTACTCCTGGTGCCACATGCTAGTGAGTATAGGAATAGGAGGATAGAGCAGATGATTGCGTGGCTAATGAGTTGGTGCAGGAGGGAGGGCTTTAGTTTCCTGGATCACTGGGCCTGCTTCTGGGGAAGGTGGGACTTGTACAAGTCAGACGGGTTGCACCTGAACCAGAGCGGGACAAATATCCTTGCGGGGAGGTTTGCTAGCACTGTTCGGGGGGGTTTAAATTAAAATGGCAGGGGATTGGGAACCTGAGCAGGGAGACAGAGGAAAAGAAAACAGGGATAAAAGCAAAAGATAGGAAGGAGAAAAACAAAAGTGGCAGTCAGAGAAATCAACGGTTTAAATCAAACGTGGCCACAGTAAATAATAATTCTAATAAGTCTACGAGCGTTAAAAAAACAAGCCTGAAGGCTTTGTGTCTTAATGTGAGGAGCATTTGTAATAAGGTGGATGAATTGGCTGTGCAAATAGAGGTAAACGAATATGATTTGGTTGGGATTACGGAAACATGGCTCAAGGATGGCCAAGACTGGGAACTCAACATCCAGGGGTATTCGATATTCAGGAAAGATAGGCAAAAAGGAAAGGGAGGTGGGGTAGCATTACTGGTTAAAGAAGGGATTAATACAATTGTAATGAAGGATATTAGCTCTGATGATGTGAAATCTGTATGGGTAGAATTGAGAAATACTAAGGGGAAAAAAACATTAGTGGGAGTGGTATATAGACCTCCAAACAGTAAGGTGGGGGTTGGGGATGGCATTAAAAGGGAAATTAAAGAAGTGTGCAATAAGGGCACAACAGTCATCATGGGTGACTTTAATCTACATATAGATTGGGCCAACCAAATTAGTAACAATACTGTGGAGGAGGAATTCCTGGAGTGTTTACGGGATGGTTTCCTGGACCAATATGTCGAAGAACCAACCAGAGATCAGGCCATCTTAGACTGGGTATTATGTAACGAGAAAGGATTAAATAGCAATCTTGTTGTATGAGGCCCCTTGGGTCAGAGCGATCATAATATGATCGAATTCTTCATTAAGATGGAGAATGAAGTAGTTGACTCAGAGACAAGGGTCCTCAATTTAAATAAAGGAAACTACGATGGTCTGAGGAGCGAGTTGGGTAGAATTGATTGGGGAATGGCACTCAAAGGGTTGACAGTGGATAGGCAATGGCAAACATTCAAAGACCGAATGGATGAGCTACAGAATTTGTTCATCCCAGTTTGGCATAAAAATAAATCAAAAAAGGTGACTCAACCATGGCTAACAAGGGAAATTAGGGATAGCATAAGATCCAAGGAGAGGACATATAAATTGGCTAGAAAAAGCAATAATCCTGAGGATTGGGAGCAGTTTAGGATTCAACAAAGGAGGACAAAGGGATTAATTAAGAAAGGGAAAAAAGAATATGAGAGTAAGCTTGCAGGGAACATAAAAACTGACTGTAAAAGATTTTATAGATATGTGAAGAGAAAAAGATTGGTGAAGTCAAGCGTAGGTCCCTTACAGTCAGAATCGGGAATTTATAATGGGAAACAAGGAAATGGCAGACCAACTAAATACATACATTGGTTCTGTCTTCACAAAGGAGGACACAAATAACCTCCCAGAGATGCCAGAGAACATAGGGTCTAATGAGAGGGAGGAACTGAAAGAAATCAGTATTTGTAGGGAAATGGTGTTAGGAAAATTGATGGGACTGAAGGCCAATAAATCCCCAGAGCCTGATGGTCTACATCCCAGGGTACTTAAGGAAGTAGCCCTAGAGATAGTAGATGCATTGCTGGTCATCTTCCAGAACTCGATAGACTCTGGAACAGTACCCATGGATTGGAGGGTAGCTAATGTTACCCCACTATTCAAAAAAGGTGGTAGAGAAAAAGCGGGGAATTATAGACCGGTAAGCCTAACATCGGTTGTGGGGAAAATGCTAGAGTCTATTATAAAAGATGTAATAGCAGAGCACTTGGAAAGCAGTGACAGGATCGGACAAAGTCAACATGGATTTACAAAAGGTAAATCATGCTTGACTAATCTACTGGAATTTTTTGAGGATGTAACTGGTAGAATAGATAAGGGAGAACCAGTGGATGTGGTGTATTTGGACTTTCAGAAGACTTTCGATAAGGTCCCATGTAAGAGATTAGCGTGCAAAATTAAGGCACATGGGATTGGGGGCAAGGTATTGACTTGGATAGAGAACTGGTTGGCGGACAGAAAGCAAAGAGTTGGAATAAACAGGTCATTTTCCGAGTGGCAGGCAGTGACTAGTGGGGTACCGCAAGGATCGGTCCTAGGACCCCAGCTGTTCACAATATATATTAATGATCTGGACGAGGGAATTGGATGTAATATCTCCAAATTTGCAGACGACACAAAGCTGGGTGGGAGGGTAAGCTGTGAGGAGGATGTCGTGAAACTCCAGTATGATTTGGACAGGTTGGGTGATTGGGCAGAAACATGGCAAATGCACGATAATGTGGATAAATGTGAGGTTATCCACTTTGGTGGCAAAAACAGGAAGGCAGAAAAATTATTTGAATGGCAATCGATTGGGAGAAGGGGAAGTGCAAAGAGACCTGGGTGTTATTGTGCACCAGTCGCTGAGGGTAAGCATGCAGGTGCAGCAGGCGGTTAAGAAGGCAAATGGTATGTTGGCCTTCGTAGCAAGAGGGTTCGAGTACAAGAACAAAGATGTCTTGCTGCAGTTGTACAGGGCCTTGGTGAGCCGCACCTTGAGTATTGTGTGTAGTTTTGCTCACCTTACCTGAGGAAGGACGTTCTTGCCATGGAGGGAGTGCAGCGAAGATTCACCAGGCTGATACCTGGGATGGCAGGAATGATGTACGAGGAGAGATTGTGTCGATTGGGCTCATACTCACTGGAGTTTAGAAGATTGATAGGGGAGCTCATCGAAACCTATAAAATTCTGTCAAGTCTGGACAGACTAGATGCAGAAAGGATGTTTCTGATGGCCAGGGAGTCCAGAACCAGGGGTCATAGTCTAAGGATAAGGGGTAAGCCATTTAGGACTGAAATGAGGAGGAATTTCTTCACCCAGAGAGTGGTGAACCTGTGGAATTCTCTGCCACAGAGGGCAGTGGAGGCCAGTTCATTAAATATATTCAAGAAAGAGTTGGATATATTTCTTGAGGCTAAAGGGATCAAGGAATATGGGGAGAAGGCAGGGACAGGGTGCTGAATTTATATACCTGTAGAAGCTCTTACTGACTGTTTTTATATTTCTTGCTAGCTTACTCTCATAAGCTATCTTCTCTCTCTTTATTATTTTTTTAGTTGTCCTTTGCTGGTTTTTAAAAATTTCCCAATCCTCTGGCCTTCCACTGTTCTTCGCAACATTGTATGCTTTTGTTTTCAATTTGATACCATCCTTTACTTCCTTAGTTAGCCACGGATGGTTCATCCTTCTCTTTTTCACTGGAATATATCTTTGCTGAGAGTTATGAAATATCTCCTTAAATGTTTGCCACTGCTTTTCTACAGTCTTACCCTGTAATATATTTTTCCAGTCCACTCTAACCAAGTCTGCCTTCATACCTTTGTAATTACCTTTGTTTAAGTTCAGGACACTAGTTTGAGACCTAGCTTTCTCACCCTCAAACTGAATTTGAAATTCTACCATGCTATGATCCCTCTTCCCAAGAGGATCCTTCACTTCGAGATCATTAATTAATCCAGCCTCGTTACACATTACCAGATCTAAAATAGTCTTCTCCCTGGTTGGTTCCACAACATATTGTTCCAAGAAACCATTCCAAATACATTCTGAGAACTCTTCCTCAAGTCTACCTTTGCCAATATGCTTTGTCCAATCAAGATGAAGATTAGAATTTCCCATGATTATAGCCGTACCTTTCTTACAAGTGTAAAGTCCGCGCCTCAATAATACACGGCCTTCGGGAGAACAGTTTAACAGGTACTTTACTGAACAGGAAGGCAACGTCAGACTGAAATACAGAAGCCTGCTAGGGCCTTTTATACAAGGGTGGTCACTGCCGGTACTGCAGTCTAAAACCAGTTCTTCCCTTAAAGGTACATACACAACAATTCCTCCCCTTTTAGATAAACAGTACATAACATTCATTTAACAACTAAATAATAACTAATTACAACTTTCTGGATATTATATACATCAACTGAAATAATCATTTATAAGTTCAGTCTTTGAGGAGGCTTCCTGATCCTGACTGGATAGCACCTTTCTCGAGTATCCTGTTCTTGCGGTGAAGCTGATTCTGGTTTATGGTCACTGGTTGGTTCGTCAGCTTCCAATACCACTGCTTCTGAGGTAGACACAACCTGTACTTCAGGTTGATTTCCAGGTGCACCTTCTCATGGCACGGGTTTGGCTTGTTCCTGTGACTCCAGAATCTGGTCAGCATGGTGCCTCACAATGCTCTCTCCAACGTCCACTGTGTACATTAGTGGTCCCTGCTGTGTGCATATCGTTCCTGGCTGCCATTTTTCTGTTCGGTAGTCGCGGGCCAAGACTGGTTGCCCTACCTTGAAGCTCCGGGTTGGCTTCTCATTTATGTGCTGGAATTGCTTATCCTCAACATCTCGTCTTATGTTTGGTTTGAGCAAATCCAGGCGACATCTTAGCCTTCGGTTGAAGAACAGTACGGCTGGAGCTTGGTTGGTTACTGCATGTGTCGCATTCCGGTAAGCAAACAAGAAACTATCCACCTTGTGTTGTAGTGGTATGTCGTCATTATACATTGCCTTTATGGCCTTTTTAAAGGTCTGAACAAACCTCTCAGCCAATCCATTTGTGGCTGGATGATATGGGGCAGATGTGTAATGTTTCACCCCATTATACTTCAGGAACCTCCAGAAATCCTCAGACACAAACTGTGGCCCATTGTCGGAGCAAATCTGTTCTGGCAACCCATTCCTGGCGAAGATGGTCCTTAGGACTGCAATGGTTTTCTCCGTGGTGGTGGAGGACATTTTAATGACCTCTGGCCATTTCGAATGGGCGTCCACAGCGATTAGAAACATTGAGTCCATAAATGGACCAGCAAAATCAATGTGTACCCGTTGCCATGCCCATGGATGTAGCGGGGCCTGTGGTGGAGCGTTTTGGACCTTCTGGCATCCTGTGCATCTCTTGGTCATATCCTCGATTTCTTTATCGATTCCTGGCCACCACACAAACGCCCTGGCTAGGCTCTTCATTTTTACCCCTTCCAGATGACCCTCATGAAGCTCATTGAGCACTCTATCTCTCAACTTGGGTGGAATTACCACTCGGGATCCACACATCAAGGTTCCCCGGCACACTGACAGCTGTTCTCTCCTTGGCGAGAATGTTGGCAACAGTGAGTCGCCATATGCTGGCGATCCCTTCACCATCAAATTGTAGACCCGAGAGAGTGTCTGGTCATTTTGGGTTTCCTTCTCTATACTCGAGTTTGTAACAGGCAAACATTCGACTATGGTCATAGGAATATCTCAACAGGGTCCACTGCCGGTGTTTCTTCTATCATAGGCAACGGTAGGCGCGACAGCCCATCAGCGTTTCCATGCCGTTTTGTACCCTTGTACTCTATGTCGTACTGATGTGCCCCTAGAAAAAGTGACCATCTTTGCAGCCGTTGCGCCATCATCACCGGAACGTCCTTCTTTGGGTTAAAAATGGAGACCAGGGGCTGATGATCAGTCAGTAGGGTGAATTTCTGCCCGTGCAGATAGTGATTGAACTTCTTCACCCCCCACACCAGGCTGAGGGCCTCCCTGTCAACCTGGGCGTAGTTACGCTCGGCTGAGGTTAGCGAGCACGACGCAAAGGCTATTGGACTCTCTGAACCATCACAGAATTTGTGTGACAGTACCGCTCCAATGCCATAGGGTGACGCATCACATGCCAACCGAATCGGTAGTGTTGGGTTGTAGTGGGCCAATACTTCTTTTGAAGTGATTAGGCATTTACATTCCTGAAAGGCACGCTTACACTCATCACTCCATTTCCATGTCACTCCAGTTTGCAGCAGGGCATTCAGTGGGTGCAGAATTGTAGATAAATTCGGCAAGAACTTATGGTAGTAGTTCACCAACCCGAGGAACGACCTCAGTTGCGACACATTTTCCAGTGCTGGAGCCTTGACTACAGCCTCAATCTTGTCCGGCAACTTATGCAACCCTTCCTCATCAATCATGTGGCCACAATACGAGATTTGTCTCCTGAAGAACTCGCATTTGGGGCGGTTGGCTCGTAGCCCATATTCCTGTAATCTCGTGAGCACCTGCTCCAGGTTGGCAAGGTGTTCATTGTCATTTTCGCCCGTAACCAGGATGTCGTCCAAATAACACTGGGTCCCCGGGATCCCTTGCAGGACTTGTTCCATTGCCCTCTGCCAAATAGCCGGGGCTGATGCTACCCCAAATACCAGTCAATTGTACTGGTAAAGGCCTTTGTGAGTGTTTATCGTGAGGTATTTTCTAGATGCTTCTTCCACCTCCATTTGTAGATATGCTTGGGCCAGATCAATCTTTGTAAAACGTTTCCCTCCAGATAGTGAGGCGAAAATACCTTCTATCCGCGGAAGTGGATACTGTACTGTGTGCAGGACTGGGTTCACAGTCACCTTGAAGTCCCCACAGATGCGAACCTTCTTTGGCTCCCCAGGCGTGCTGCTCAATGCTTTCATCATTACAGGAACGATGGGTGTGGCCCACTCGCTCCAGTCCACCTTGGACAACACACCCGAACGCTCCAGACTCTCCAGTTCAGCTTCAATAGCTGGGCGGATCGTGTATGGCACCGGTCTGGCCTTGAAAAATTTGGGGTTTGCGTTACCCTCAATCTTTATGGTTGTCTTTACTCCTTTTAGAGTCCCAAGTCCTTGTTGGAACACCTCTTCCGCGTCAGATAGAATTTGTGACAGATGTCCAGGTGCGACGTCATCATCCTTTTTGTCAGTCACAGTTAGCGCCAGAATGGAATGCCAATCCAATTGTATTTTTCGGATCCATTCACGTCCCAATAATGGTGGTCCTCCATCTCGTAGTATATACATATATAGTTTCTGTGTTTCCTTGCCGTTATATTTAACTGGCACCCTTATTTTTCCTCTGGGGTGGACCTTTTGCCCCGTGTATGTCTTCAATACAATGGACGTGTCCTTTAAGGGTATGTGTGAGAATAGCCGCTCATAGTCTCGTCGATTCATGACAGTTAGGGCTGATCCTGTGTCCAATTCCATCTTTACTGGGGACCCTGCTATCATGAGGGTGACCCAAATGGTTCGGTGATCTTCCTTTGCGATCACGTTGTGTAACTTTAGACAACTTAGTCTCCTGCTCCCAGAGTCCTTATCACTCTCCTGATCTTCCGAACTACTGTCTGTCAGTTTCTTTACTTTCCTGTACTGTTCCTTAGTAGTTCTTGTCGTGTTGGTTTTCTTTCCCGACCTGCAGACTCTTGCTATATGTCCCATTTTTCCGCATTGCCTGCATACTTTGTCCTTAAACCAGCAGTCCTTCTGCTCATGGGTTGTTCTGCCGCAGCAATAGCACTTTTCTGCTCTATACACCATTTCGTTAGTGCTGTATTCTTGTGGTTTCTGTTGTATTTCCGCAGCTCCCCGTGCTGCTGCTTCTTAGGATACTGCCACGCTGAAAGCCTGTTCTAGCTTCAGGTCCTTTTTTGAAAGTAGTCGTTTCTGGGTTCCTTCACTCTGGAGCCCACAGACAAACTTATCCCGCAAGGTGTCTGCCAGTCCTGCTCCGAACTGGCAGTGCTTCGATAACTTGCATAGTTCCGTAAGATAGTCAGCATTGCTCTCATCTTTGTGCTGGTTTCTTTTATGGAACTTGAATCTTTCTGCTATCAGCAGCGGTGTAGGGTTTAGGTGTTCCTGTAAGGTATTAACAATCGCCTCAAAACTTTTCTCCATTGGTTTAGCTGGGGTAATTAAATTCCGCAATAGGCCGTACGTACTCGCGCCCATCAAATTCAATAATACCGATGCCCTCTTTCCATCGGCCACCTCATTTGCCTTGCAGTACACTTCAATTCTTTCCACATACGTGGTCCAGTCTTCTACCTCGTTGTCAAAAGCAGTGATACTGCCACTTTTTGGCATCTTGGGTGATTTAAAATGGCGCCTCCCGCGCTTTTTCTTCTTCCCCAATGGAATAAAATGGCGCCTCCCGTGCTTTTCCTTCTTCCGCTTGCTGCCGCGCTGCTCCTAGCATTCTACGGGGTAATGGCAGCAACCCACAGCTTCGGCGCGTCTCGCTTTCCTTCCCCCCTGTTTATTTTCTCTCCGCTGCCCGGTTCTTGAGCACCGACCGCACCCTGTGCGCTCCACCCTCTCTCTTGTTTTCTTTTCCCGGCGACGCTGCGCGGCCCGTTTTGTAGAGCCACTCAATCGAGCTTGAGCCCGCCGCAGTCCGGAAGGGTCAGCGCACTACCTGCTACCAGCACAATTTGCTGGAACACCTTAACTGGGGAGCCAAGCACAGCTCTCCACAGTCTCTCCCGCAATTCTCCGAACACCGATGAATTCTTTGGGCGGTTGCCCGCGGTCGACGCCCGTTGCTCAGACTACGACCTCCAAGAAACCTCCTCTCAGGGTGAGATCCCCGTGAGATGATGCCACACTGCAGGTGAGTTCGAACTTACTCATCGCCACTGTAAAGTCCACACCTCAATAATACACGGACTTCAGGAGAACAGTTTAACAGGTACTTTACTGAACAGGAGGGCAACGTCAGACTGAAATACAGAAGCCTGCTAGGGCCTTTTGTACAGGGGTGGTCACTGCCGGTACTGCAGTCTAAAACCAGTTCTTCCCTTAAAGGTACATACACAACAACAAGCCTCTATTATTTCTTGATTTATTCTCTGTCCTGCAGTATGGCTACTGTTTGGGGGCCTGTAGACCACTCCCACCAGTGACTTTTTACCCTTATTATTTCTTCTCTCCACCCAAACTGATTCTACGTCTTGATCTTCTAGTCCAATATCATTACTCATTACTGCACTGATCTCATCCCTTATTAACAGAGCTACACCACCTCCTTTTCCTTTCTGCCTATCCTTACGAAATAGCAAATACCCCTGAATATTCAGTTCCAATCATTGGTCACCTTGCAACCACGTCCCTGCAATGGCTATCAGATCATACCCATTTATTTCTATTTGTGCTGTCAAGTCATCTATCTTGTTACGAATGCTGCGTGTGTTCAGATATAGAGCTTTTAATTTTGTCCTTTTACCATTTTTCCCTACTCTGACCCCTCTGTCTGTAAATGAAGGAGTAATGGTGACTGCTCAGGGTGCATCTGTAAATGGAGGAGAAATGCTGACTGGTCAGGGAGCGTCTGTCAAAGAAGGAGTAATGGTGACTGGTCAGGGAGCCTCTATAAATGGAAAAGAAATGGTGACTGGTCAGGGAGCGTCTGTAAAAGAAGGAGAAATGGTGAGTGGTCAGGGAGAGTCTGTAAATGGAGCAGAATGGGGAATGGTCAGGGAGCATCTGTAAATGAAGGAGAAATGGTGAGTGGTCAGGGAGTGTCTAACTGGAGGAGAAATGGGGAATGGTCAGGGATCTTCTGTAAATGAAGGAGAAATGGGGAATGGTCAGGGAGCACCTGTAAATGAAGGGGAAATAGTGATGGGCCAGGGAGCATCTCTAAATGAAGGGTAAATGGTGATGGGTCAGGGAGAGAGTTCACTTGCTCCACGTGTGGGAAGGGATTCACTCAGCAATCCCACTTGGTGAGACACCAGTGTATTAAAACTGATCAGAGCCTGTTTGTTTGTTCTCACTGTGTGAAGAGGTTTACAAACTCATCCCACCTGATGAGGCCCCTGCATATTCACACTGGGGAGAGGCCGTTCACCTGCTCCATGTGTGGGAAGGGATTTAACCAGTCCTCTGACCTGCTGACACACCAGCGAGTTCACACTGGGGAGAGGCCGTTCACCTGCTCCATGTGTGGGAAGGGATTTAACCAGTCCTCTCACCTGCTGACACACCAGTGAGTTCACATGAGAGAGAAGTCATTTAAATGTTCCGTGTGTGAGAAGGGATTCATCCATTCATCCAACCTGCTGGCACACCAGTGAGTTCATGTTTGACTGTTGGGGTTGGATTCTGCTTTTATTGCTGCAGCTAATTACATCCCGGATTGAATCGTGTTTATTCTGACAGTTGGGATTTATTTCTGCTGATGATAAACCAAAGGGTGAAAGGTCAGAGTCACCCTTGTCCCTGAAAGGGGGGTAAAATTACTGCTGATTGTGTTTCCCTCCAATGGAGTTTGTTGTTACTTTTGCCAAATAATCTTTAAAGGGATTTCCCAAATACTGACAACTGTTTCAAATGGAGCTAAAATCTGTGCAGGGTTTTGGGCAACAATGTTCAGAGACGAACATGTTTTAACATAAAATGGTTAAAATACATTGCCATTAAAAGTCTGATATAATGTGCATTATGGAAGAGAAGTTTAGTCTGAGTTAGAAACTCAAACTGGCGTTTCACTGCAGACAGGTCGCCATGGCAACACTGATAAGACATTCCATTCCACAGAATCCACTGGGTGGAAACTCTAATCAGATCAGGGGAAAGAACAGAGTTTGTCTGTTAGTATCCACAATATAAGCTTAAACCAGAGTGAGTAATAGAATAGATTAGATTATAATGTGTGATGTTTATGCCTATAATTCACAATTCACAATTCACAATTCAAATCGCTTTATTGGCATGATAAGTTACATCTTATGTTGCCAAAGCATCAAAATACATTTATGGTTTAGCACATAAACGCAGTTCTATTCATACAGTGTATAAACAGGTATTTCCCTGAGTGTATAAATATACATTCGCATTGTTTATATATATTCTTTTCTTAGTTTACTGGTTGTCCCTCTGTTCATGGCAAGCTGTAACATAGTGTGCCGCCAGTGTTATACAGCTTCTCTCCTCTCCCAGTAGGAATGGGAGTTTTTGGTTGTCATTCAGATTTCTGAAATCAGGGCATATTTGTGAGAATTTTTGGTAGAAATTCTCCCTGATGCCCTGATATTTTCCACAGGCTGTGAGGAAGTGCATCTCTGTCTCCACTACTCCCTGACTGCAGTGAGAGCATATCCTGTCTTCTCTTGGTAGCCTGGTCTGCCTTTTTCGATCGCTAGGCTATGTTCGCTGAGTCTGTACCTTGTCAAGGTTCTTCTCAGTTTGTTATCCTTTACCATGGTCAGGTAATCAGCTATGTTGTATTGTCTGTTTAGGGCCAAGTAGCAATTGAGTTTGCTTTGGGTTTTTGTTGTTTCTGCCCAATATGTCAGATATTTTTCCTTTTGCTTAGCGACGATTGTGTTGGGTCAAACTGTAAAATAATTAACAGTAATTTAGAGATAAAGAGAAAATAACTGAAGAAAATGAACTGCCGGGAACCAGGGAAAGTGTCCTTGTAAATCACAGATTAGAGAAGTTGCAGCTGCCTTTCCCTCGCTTCCTGCCAAAACCCAGCAGAGAAGACAAAGAGGAGTCAGGTGCCAGAGATGGATCACTACAGGGTATAAAAGTGAGGGGATCCTGATGTAAGGGGACAGTCGGGACTGGAGACACCGGAGATCAAGCTCAGGGTGCCCGAGGTTCCATCCAGCGGGCTGACCTCGTGTAAGTTACTGTGGACACGCGGGACTTGCAAGTTTACTCTGATTGATGGATCAATGTAAGGTACGGGAGAGGACAGAGAATCTGCTCATCTTATATTTCTAATAAGGTATTAAAGTTGCTGACACGAGACTCTCGAACCTGCTAATTAATAAGACAAGGCATCAGCTAGAATCTTACACCTCTTTACTGTTCTGTTCCTCTACTCCTTTTAAACTTTTACCATTTAATGTAGATTTCCTACTTTTTTCTTCCTCCCAAAATGCATCACCTCATAATTTTCTGCATGAAATGTCAGCTGACATCTCCCGGCCCCATTTACTAACCCGTGTATTCACACTGAAGTCACTTACAGTCCTCTTCACAGTTGGCCAGGGTCCCTATTTTAGTCTCGTGGAGTTTTTCATCTTGTGCCCCACATACCCAAGCCCAGATCATTTCTCTGAGACGATTCACTAGGTTAATTCCAGAGATGAGGGGTTTGACTTATGCGGAAAGGTTGAGCAGGTTGGGCCTATACTCATTGGACTTTAGAAGAATGAGAGGTGATCTTATCGAAACATATAAGATACTGAGGAGGCTCGACAGGGTAGATGCAGAGAGGATGTTTCCCCTCATGGGGAAATCTAGAACTCGAGGGCACAGTCTCAGAATAAAGGGTCGCCCTTTTAGAACTGAGATGAGGAGGAACTTCTTCTCTCAGAGGGTCGTAAATTTGTGGAATCCTCTGCCCCAGAGAGCTGTGGAGGCTGGGTCATTAAATACATTTAAAGTGGAAATAGACAAATTTTTGCAAGATAAGGGAGTGTGTGGCGACACGCCACCACTGGACACAATCCGCTCACGGCGGTACGGACAGTTTAAGCAGACGCCCCCAACCGGGGGCCCTTTCCTCCAGCAACTTGTTTCCCACAGGGACAGGCTGCCGGGAGCACTTCCTGCCTGGGGAGTATTTAAGTCAGGCGCGGGCTCTTCCAGTTCCTGTTTTGCCATGAGGCTGAAATAAAAAGCTGTACTGTTTCACTGGCTCTGGTCTCGACTCCCACGTTTGCCGCGGTATCTCAACAAGTGAAGGGTTATGGGGAGCGGGCGGGGAAGTGGCTTTGAGCCTCAGATCAGCCATGATCTTACTGAATGGTGGAGCAGGCTCAAGGGGCCAAGTGGCCTATTCCTGCTCCTATTTCTTATGTTCTCTGGGCACCTTATCAAACACCTTTTGACAATCCATCTACACAACATCCACTGCATTTCCTTTCTCACTGCACTGTGTTATTTCCTGAAATAATCCCTGCTGTCTGTCCTGAGTGAATCCATTTCACTGCCAAATGTTGCAATGTTTGCTCCACCCCACAGGGTTCCATCTGTTCAAAGCCACAACAGAAAGGTCCAGTTTTCCCCTGGAGTTTGAGAGAAATCAGCTTCAACAATGAGGCAGAGTTTCAGCCAATGAGGGAGATCCGGGCTCAGCCCCGCCCACTGGGTGCCGCAAGTCCCGCCCCTCACACACGCCGATTGCTTGGAAGACCAGCCGCCCGCTCGGTCATCCAGCCCCGCCCCGCTCTTCCTATTGGTCCGGAGCTCCCGTCAATCACCCGGGCAGCATGAGCTGAGCATGCGCGGGAGAGGCTCATTGTTGGGCAGTGGCGGAGACTGAGTGACCCGACAGGAGAAACAACAAGTGGCCTTGACACAGCAGAGGGAGCAACTCAGAGCCGGTTAGCATCAGGGTGGGCGGTGGATGTGGAACTCGGTCCCTGGACTCCTGTGTCGGGCTTTCTTGTTGCATCAGTTTGAGCTGGAGTGGAGAGGGGGGAGAAGCTGCTGGGTTTAACCCCCAGTACTTCTGAGCCCAGTGGGACCCAACAATTTCCAATGTGAGACTGTGAAGGGAGGTGCATTCTAGGGGAGATTAAGTTACGAAACAGGCACTGTCCGTACAGTGTAACAGATTATCGTTTTAGGAACAAGTATTTCTGTAGAGGCTTTCAATCCATTTTATATATACAGATTTTTTTAATTCATTCGATGTGGGTGTCACTAGCAAGGCCAGCATATATTGCCAGTCCCCAGTTGCCCGTTGAGAAGGTGATGCTGGGCCTTCTTCTTGAACCTCTGCAGTCCGTGTGGTGAAGGTACTCTCAGATGCTGTTAGGTGAGGAGTTCCAGGATTTTCACCCAGCGACGATGTAGGAACGGTGATATATGCCCAAGTCAGGATAGTGTGTGACTTGGAGGGGAACTGGGAGGTGATGGTGTTCTTATGCACCTGCTGCCCTTGTCTTTCTAGGTGGTGGAGGTCGTGTGTTTGGGAGGTACTGTCAAAATTCTAGTCGAGTTGCAGATGTATAAAGTCGCTCTCCTTTACCCCTCCCCCTCCCCCTCCCACTGCGCTCTCTCTCTTCCCATAGAGGCCAGAGTCTTGTGTAGGCCCAGACTGGGTGGTGTGTTCCCTTCCCTGAAGGACATTAGTGAACCAGTTGGGTTTTTACGACAATCCGGCAGCTTTCATGGTCACTTTTTCTAGTGCCGGCCCCACAAATTCCCAAATTCATTCAGCTCAATTTCACAACCTGCCTTTGTGTTTTTGTGGGTTCTCTCTCACCCTCACTTTTTCCTGTTTTAATTTAATTTTGCAGGATATTGGAAGGGGAGGATTTGCAGATGGGAAGCTCAAACCAAACATCACTTCAATATCTGACTGAGTCGTTCAATTCATCAGAACATGGAAGCAGAAAGCACCGTTCAGAGCGGGGAGAAACCGTTCATGTGTTCTATGTGTGGATGAGGCTTCATCTGAACCTCTGACCTGTTGAGACACAAGCGCACTCACACTGGGGAGAGGCCGTTCACCTGCACTGTGTGTGGGAAGGGATTCACTCAGTCATGCAATCTGCTGCAGCACAGGCGAGTTCACACTGACGAGAGACCTTTTGAATGTCAGGACTGCAGGAAGTGCTATAAAAGTTCCAGGGAACTGACACACCATCAATCAATGTGTTCACACTGACGAGAGACCGTTCAGGTGCTCTCACTGTGGGGATGGGTTCAGGAGATCAACTCACCTCACTGTATACCAGCGCACTCACACTGAGGAGAGGCCGTTCACCTGCTCTGAGTGTGGGAAGGGATTCACTCAGTCAACCAACCTGCTGAGACACCAGCGAGTTCACACTGGGGAGCGACCATTCACCTGCTCCGTGTGTGGGAAGGGATTCACTCAGTCAACCAACCTGCTGAGACACCAGCGAGTTCACACTGGGGAAAGACCATTCACATGCTCCGAGTGTGGAAAGGGATTCACTCAGTCAACCAACCTGCTGAGACACCAGCAAGTTCACAAGTGTTGGTGAAAAATAAATTCACTCGAGTCTGTCTTAAAGTAAAAGTACACAGTTTAATAACAGAACGTTGTGGGAGAAGGTCATAGACCCCGCGGTCTAGTGATACCCTTCTCGTTCTCTCTTGGTTGGTACAGCTTTTTATTCTATTTTCATCCAGTCACATTGTATTACAATAATCACCTGATCACATCGTATTACAATAATCACCTGATCACATATGGCTTATTTATTCTTTTCAGTATTAGTAAAGGTTAGTTACATCTTACTATGCCTTTGGTCACAGGTCAAATTCCCATGACCCCTATATTCTGCTGTGTCTACAATTTTTAGCTAAAGCAGCACATTTCTTATCGCTTAACACACACATTCTGTCTTGTCCCACAGCTGCGTCTTATCTTTGTTTTTCAAAGCTTTCCTACACACTATCTTTTGTGCAAGACTAGCGATAGTAGAACTTTTTCAATCTGTACTGTCTTATCTTTGTTTTTCACATAGCACTTTTCAGTCTGTCCTTTGTTTAGTTTTGCCTTTTTACGCAAGTCAATTTTTATTGTGATATTTCTTATCGCCACCTGGTTTCTTTTAGTTCTTGTTCATTTTCACATGATCCCACTCCTTTGTTCTGATTTCAATTATGCTGGCATCACTTAATTAGTGGTCACCTTGGCTGTCTGAATTCTGAGAGGGTTCATTTTAACCCCTTCAGTTCGTCCTGTTGGTCCCGCACCAAATTTAGACTTTGGCTAGGGATACCAACTTCTTTTCCATTTTTACCACCCCCAGGATTACTCCTATACTGATGGCTTAAACTTAGTACCTATGTTTGTCTTTTCCCTCTGTCTATCTTGTTGTGCTGGGCGTGGTAGTCTGTGCAAATGATCGAAGAGCTTTACATGTACGTACCTACTTCTGTCAGTTCATTATCCTGATTAACTGTTTGGTTTCTGGCTCAATATCGATTATATCAACTGTAGCAACCGGCACTATTCGGGCCACAGCTGCGCTACAACATGCATTCAAAACTGTCATCATAACACAAAATAATACTACAACTATAATAACAATTATAAGTCCATGCGTCAGATATGAACCCCAAGATCCTCCAAATAGCCAACTCCACCAACCTTCCCCTGGGGTTTCATGCAATTTCTTCACCTTTTTTATGTGCTCAGCCAGACTAGTTATATTTTCTGAACTGTCCGGGATATAAGTGCAACACTCAGCGCCGATCATTGCGCATGTCCCGCCCTCATTAGCCAGTAGATAATCAAGGGCCATTCTATTCTGGTGAGCTACCATTCATATGGCCACCATTTCTGCGCTCATCTCTACCAGGGCTTCTGCTGTATCATTTACAACTTGTTCCAATATGGCTGCTACTAGCTTTATTTCTTTTATCACCCTGGCTACTCCATACATAGGGAACAGTATAGCTCTGAACCTTTTGGCTTCCGTTATTTCCCTTTTGCCTCGGGATTTTGTCCCAATTCCAGGGTGTCCACTGAGGCTGTCAAAGTGATGTATATAGGGCACCACATATCCCAGATAGCACGAGCCCGTCCTGTCTTGGGGCAGCCAGGGGTAAGCTTTGTGTCCACAACTAAAATATGTGCCGTTGTATGCCGTATAGTTTGTCCATAAGTTGTTCATCTTGGTGATCTTCCCTCCCAGGGACCCCCACTGGCTTTGTTTGGGGTCTGGCTAATGTCCCATTCTCCAAAGGTCATCAGGTCACCTTGGTTACTACTGTTAACCGTCTGCAAGGGATATCGCTGTTCACAGTTGCTCCATCCCACCCCCTGTCCTTTTTTATTTTGTTCTAAACATACCGGTCCTCGGGGCCTTCCAGCTCCCGAGGTGTTGGTGAGGACCAAGAATGGGGGTTGTTGAGCCCGATTATATTTAGGCTGGTACCATCCCTTAAAAGCGGTGAGGCTGTAACCTGCACTTCTCCAGTCCCCTGCTTCTAACTTCTGTCTAAACCCTTGCCCTTCAAGGGTCCCATCGGTATCGTTTTGGCGAATTAACCACTCGGCCATCTCCAATTCATTTAAGGGGATCGGTCGCAAGGGAATTCCCCCTTTACTATGTATTGGCACGTGAGCACACCCAACACGAACTTAGGTTCATATTCTTTGCATAGACATAAGACATATACAAGAACGTATTTACGTGTAACTCTCTTTTCCATAACGATTTCCCCTTTCGATATTTCCGGGCTGCTGGGCACTGCAAGTTGATAGGGCAAGGAGTGTCCCCGCATAGGACAGTCCAATTACTCCTGCCAGTCAATTGAGTCCTCAGACCTCTGATCAACCAGGCTGTAGTCTCGGTTTCTCGTTCCAGCCTCCAATCCTCTTGGCTTTCATCGTTCGAAGCTGAACATGGAACTGTGTCTTGGTTACACAGTCTTATGGGATTCCGTCGCCAGGGGAGGCACTTGTATTCGAGCAGGGTAATGTCCATCGCGCATACTGCAACTACACTGATACATATAAGCATTTTCATCTTATTACTCTATGTTAACAACGCCCCAAAGGCTATATCGCCAATCTAACCATTTGTTGCTAGTAGATTCTGTTTTTCCTGCAGGAATACATAGATACATAATCATTAATTCGGCTCCTCATCACAATCATTTGGATTCCTTCCTCTCTCTCAACTGGCCGGGGTCGAGGTCGGTGGGATTGTTCCCAGACGTACTTCAAAATCCACCCCAAAGTGTATTCCATTAGAATAATGCCTATAGTCCAGACCAGTACCCGTACCAGCGCCCATTCCCATTCCTTATACTGTCTCCAATATTCCTCACTTTCTGTAAATGGTATTTGCTCTGGTGTAGTCATCTCTGTACTGGTGAGGGGTTGTAGACCTTTAACTGTGTCCAGTGCTTCCACTGTCCCATGCCCTTTATATCAACGCAAGCACACGTATCGCTGCTGATAAGGACTTGATCAGGTCCAGTCCATTTTGGGGCAAACCCTAGTTTTTCTGGTAGGACCTTAACCATTACCTTCGTTCCCGCAGGGGGAATGCATGGTAACGCAGTCAATTCTAAATCTTTGTCTTTTTCTTCCTGTCGTTCCCTAACCTGCTGTCTCATTTCTTTCAACTGTCTGCTTAACTCAAGGACATACCGGCGAAGCCTGTCTTGCAAAGGTCCTAGCTCCTCTCCACCCATGATTATTCCATGGGGGAGTTGCATTGCTTGCCCTGTCATTAATTCATAGGGCGACAATCGTGTGGTGCAGTTTGGGATGGCTCTTAACTTCATTAATACAACGGGCAACACATCTACCCAACCTTGATGTTTCTCACCCAACGCTTTGGCCAATGCGGCCTTTAGGGTTCTGTTCATCTGTTCCACCATCCCGGAACTTTGGGGGTGATAGGGAATGTGGAATTTTTGTTTTATTCCCATCCATTCACACATACCCTTCATGACCGCACCTGTAAAGTGGGTTCCCTGATCTGAATCTATTTGGATTGGTACTCCCCATCTGGGAATTATTTCTTCTGCCAGTATCCATGCCACCGTGGTAGTGGTACAATTTCGCGTGGGGAAAGCCTCTACCCATCTGGTAAACTGATCTATTATTACTAAACAGTACTTCTACCCCCTTGATGTGGGGAGTGGCCCGGTAAAATCTATCTGTATTTTCTCCCACGGACCCCTTGGTCTTGGCTGATGAGCCATGTGTATTTTAACGGGGCAGCCGGGGTTGTGTTGAGTGCATGTCAGACATTGTTGGCAATATTGTGCCACATCCCTTCCTAGCCCCGGCCACCACCAGTCTGTTCCCAACAGATGGATCATGGCTCCCCTTCCTACATGGTCGGCACCATGGTGTAATTCCAGGAGTGTCCGATGGATGCAGGCAGGGGCAACCACCTTTTTATCCTTTCACCATATCCCCTCCTCATCCTGTCTGCCACCCTTTTGGTACCATTCTTGCTTTTCCCTCGTGGACGTGTCTGTCTGTAATTATTTAATATCTATCTTTTCCACCTGGGCGCTTGCTACCATTTCTGTTATAACATCTTGTTCTAGGGCTTGTTGTGCAGCCACATCCGTGGCTCGGTTGCCCTCCTGTTGTCGGGTTTCTACCTTTTGGTGGGCCTTAATTTTTATTACCACTGCGCGCTTTGGGGCTTTAGCGGCTTCGAAGAGTCCCTCTATTAATTTTTGATGTGGTTTCTGCCTGAGGTCACAAATCCTCATCTCCCCCAGGCGGTCATGTAGTCATGCACCACCCCGAATGCGTATCGACTGTCTGTATATATATTTACGGTTTTTTCTTTAGCTAGCTCCAAAGCTTTCGTTAGGGCTATTATCTCCACCACTTGTGCTGAGAGCCCTCCATCCAGCCTCCCTGATTATTCTGTTTCCAGCTGATCATTTACAACTGCCCACCCGGTTCGTGGTGCCCCATCAATATATTTCCGGGACCCATCCACATAGAGAGTGAATTGGGCCTCTTCTAGTGGCTCTTCTTCCAGTTGGTGGCTTTCTATCTCCTCATCTATGTTGGCACAATGGTGAGGCTCCCCCATTCCTAACATCCCTTCAGCCGGGTTTTCCCCGGTATCCCTAACTATCTGTACTGACTTGTCTGCAGGCAATAGCACCGTTTCCCATTGCGCCCTTCGCACGTTTGATACCGCTCTTAGTTTATGGTTGTTTACCATCTCCACCAAAGTATGTTTGGTGTGGAGGACTATTTCACCTGTCATGACAGTGGGCTCACTGACCTTTACTAGCTATGCTGCACAATCTAATGCCGCTACACATCGGGACATCCCTGCAGAGTAGTATGCCACTGGTCGTCTCCTATCCCCATGTTGCTGAGTCACCACCACAGCATAAAATCCTCCCTCATTCTCACAATGGATGTGAAAGGGCTTTCTCATATCCGGTAACCCGAGTCCCGGTGCCAAAATTAAGGATTGCTTTAGTTTGTCGTACGCATCCTCCTGTTCCGGACCCCAGTCAATAGGGGCTTTACCCGGGTTTCCCCCTTTTACTAGTTTCTGTATTTGCTCTGCTATTGCGGCAAAGTTAGGTATAAAGTTCCTACTGTAATTAAAGAGCCCCATCACTTTCCTAACCCCTCTGACTGACACGGGTCTCGGCATTTCTTGGATTGACTTTCGTCGGTCTGTGGACATTGTCCTTATAAGAACATAAGAACATAAGAAATAGGAGCAGGAGTAGGCCAATCGGCCCCTCGAGCCTGCTCCACCATTCAATAAGATCATGGCTGATCTGATCCTAACCTCAAATCTTCTATCACTCTGCATCCACCCGAACCCATGTGATCTCCCGGGAGAGGCGAAAAACCAGATAAAGACCCAATGGCCAATTTGGGAGAAAAAAATCTGGGAAATTCCTCTCCGACCCATCTAGGCGATCGAAATTCTTCCAGGAGATCACTCTGTCCCTATATTTTCTACAGTACTTACCTTCTGTAAAGGCGATCTCCACCCCAGCCAGGAACAGGAATAAAACCATCTCCTGAAATCTAACAGAATTAGAACACAGTAGGAGCAGAACAAGGCTACACGGCCCCTGGGCCCGCTCCACTACCCACAGGGCCATGACCATTCCGAACCCAGACTCATGTCCAATTTCCTGCCCGCTCCCCGTAACCCTTTATTCCCTTTACTTCTAGGAAACTATCTATTTCTGTTTTAAATTTATTTAATGATGTAGCTTCCACAGCTTTCTGGGGCAGCAAATTCCACAAACCTACCACCCTCTGAGTGAAGAAGTTTCTCCTCATCTCAGTTTTGAATGAGCAGCCCCTTATTTTAAGATTATGCCCCCTAGTTCTAGTTTCACCCATCATTGGGAACATCCTCACCGCATCCACCCGATCAAGCCCCTTCACAATCTTATATGTTTCAATAAGATCGCCTCTCATTCTTCTGAACTCCAATGAGTAGAGTCCCAATCTACTCAACCTCTCCTCATATGCTCTGAGACAACTGTTGCCCCAGATAGGTGACAGTAGCCTGTCCAATCTGAGCTTTTTTAGGGTTCACCTTGAATCCTCCCTTTTCTAGCGCTTGTAAGATTATAATCAGAGCCGCTATGTGCCCTATCTCATCTTCCGAAGCTATTAATAAATCATCCACGTATTGTAGAATTGTGCTTCTGTACGGGATGAGATCTATCGGTTCTAATAGGGAACTCATTACTCGGTGGAATATCGCTGGGCTATTGTGGAATCCCTGGGGTAGCCAGGTCCAGGTATATTGTTTGTCCCCGGCTGTGAAGGCGAATTTCTCCTATGATTCTGGGTCCAGTGGTAGTGACCAGAATCCATTTGCTATATCCAAGGACCGTGAACACTTTGTGTTCCGGACTCAGTCCATTTAGAATGGTGGCATAGGATGAAGTTTCGCAGTTACTTTGTTAAGTTCCGTATAATCAATAGTCAATCGGAATGAGCCGTCTGGTTTAGTGACCGGCCATACCAGTGAGTTAGTTGTACTTTCAGTGGTCCTAACTATCCCTTTTTCTTCCAAATCTCGTATGACCTGTACTACTGCTTCTCGTGCCTCGGGCTTAATTGGATATTGTTTATGTGGACTGTGTACAGGACCTGGAATCACGAGGGGTTCCATATCCACTAGTCCTGTATCTTGTTTTGATACTGCCCATACTCCCTTAACACCTTCACATACAATCCCGTACTTCCCTTCCTCTTTCTCCCAGTCTCTAGCTAGAACTCCCGCACTGCCTACCTTTGCCAAATTATTTGCTGGTTCGGATAACTTTATTTTCTTACCATCAGCCTGAGACCAGATTAGCTTCCCCTTTTGGGGGTCTATTAACAATTAAATTCTTTTAACAGAGGGCATGTTATTGTTGGAAGAGAGAGAGAGAGCGACTGGGGGGAAGAGAGAGAGCGACTGGGGGGAACAGAGAGAGCGACAGGGGGGGAGAGAGGGGGGAGAGAGGGGGAGAGAGGGGGAGGAGGGGGGAGGGAGGGGGGGAGAGGGGGGGAGGGGGAGAGAGGTGAGGTGAGGGGGGAGGGGGGGGAGAGGGGGGAGGAGGGGGGGAAGAGGGAGGGGGGGAGGGGGGAGGGAGGGAGAGAGGAGGGGGGAGGGGAGAGAGGGTGTGTGTTGCGTGAGGAGACGGAGACTCTGCGCAGCCCCGGTGGACACCATCTGAGCTAAGTCTCTGTCTCTCTGCGCTTAGCTAAACATCTGAGCCTCGGGCATTGATGTCCTCCCTCCTCCTCTCTTCTCTCTCCCCTCTCCCCCCCTCCCCATCTCTCTCCCCCCCTCTCTCCCACCCCTCTCTCCCACTCCTCTCTCCCCCCTCCCCCTCTCTCCCCCCCTCCCCTCTCTCCCCCCCCTCCCCTCCCCTCTCTCCCCCGTCCCCTTCTCCCCCCCTCTCCTCCTCCCTCCTCTCCCCCCCCCTCCTCTCACTGCCTCCCTTTCATTTTCTCCTTCCCTCCTCCTCTCACTCACTCCCTTTCACTTTCTCCCTCCCTCCCTCTCCCACCCCTCCTCTCACTCACTCCCTTTCACTTTCTCCCTCCCTCCCTCTCCCACCCCTCACTCCTTCCCTCCCTCCCTCGCCCACCCACCCTTCAGTCTTTCCGGCCCTCCCCATCCTCCCCCTCCCCCTCCTCCCCGGCCCTCTCCCTCCTCCCCCCGGCCCTCTCCCTCCAGCGCCACTCGTGATATCGCGCTGCGGACGCAACCGCCCAGGAGACCCTGTGCTCCCGGCCTGAGTCAGTGGACGCGCGAGCAACGGGTACCCTCCCCCCACTCCCTCCAGCACCGCTCGTGATATCGCGCTGTGGGAGCAACCTCCCAGGAGACCCCGTGCTCCCGGCCTGAGTCAGTGGACGCGCGAGCAATGGGTATGGGGGCGGGGGGGTGGAGTAAAGAAATAAAAGCTGTCGGCCAGCCTTCAGGGCGGGTGAAGAAGCCGAAGGCCATTTTGTCATGTCGGTTGGACACAGGCAAAATGTCTTTTTTTTTTAATAAAAAACTGCAACATTTCTTTATTTTTAAAAAAAGGAGCTACAAAGTATAACATCGGAAATTTGTATTTTTTTAAAAAGAATCCCTCCTAACTACAAAAGCCAAATTTTTTTTAAGGAATGACGATATAAAGTTAGAAGATATGCTGGCAAACAGATGCCCAGGCTTCAAGGCTTGAGGCCTGAGGCCTGCAGGCGTCAGACCTCGAGAAAAAATTGACATACTGGACTCATTTATTACACGCAAATAATATAATGAGCTAGTTGGGCTCCTAAGTACTGAATTTGTGCTGCATAAAATCCCCTCCACACGTACAGAAAGTGGGGGAAAAAAATAAACTTATGAACCAAGATGGCTGACACTCACCTCAGTTCAAAACGATTAGGCCCGCCCACACACGCACCAATTGGTCGACCGTCATGTCACCGAAGCATAGGATTGGTCAATCGTCCTGTCACTCGACTCTAGGAGGGCCCGCCCGCACGCGCGATGAACCCGCCCCCACCACGCAGCGATTGGTCGACCGTCGGGTCGCTCAACCGTACGATTGGTCGACCTTAATGTCACTCTATGCTAATGAGCGGATAATGAGCAGAATTTTGAACGTTTTTTGGATACCGCAGCCGCAATTTTTGTCTCGCCGAAACGTTAATACGCTTATGACCATTCCGGAATCGTAAGCTTTCTTTTGATGTGTAGGTACGCTCTATAACTTTAGAGTGTATAGCCAGACAGACACACCGAAGGACAGACAGACAGACAGACAGAGAGATTGATCCTTTTATATATATAGATTTATGTTTGGTCACGGGGAGAGGTAAGTTCGTAAAAGACACGGTGGCTCCGGTGTCCACTAACATGTCACACTGCTGGCCCCCTAACAGTGCTGTCACATGGACCTGATTATCCCCATTTCCCGCGACCCCGGGGGCCGCCGCCCATCACTGACCCTGTTCCTTTAAGTAGTCCATGAATTTTTGGTACTCTTCTTCATCTAATGTATGCTTTGGTTTACCTGGATTACCTTGCCGCTCCCAACATTTCTCCGACGGATGGCCATTCCTACCACAATGCTGGCACTGTAAAACATTTTGTTTAGGACCATGGCAATCTTTGGCCAAATGTCCGGGCTTTCCACAGTTATAACACCCTTTCCGCTGTTGCCACGGTTTCTGGGTGGTCCCAGCTGCGGCTCTTTCTGTTTTTACCCCCTTCTCTGGTTTTTGTTCATCCTTACCATCCACCTGGTGTCAGAATGGAGCAGGTGATGTGTTACTGTTGCGAGATGTGGGAGCCGGTGAACCCCATTGAGGCACACGGTGATTACGTCTGTGACAAGTGTCTGCTGCTACAGGAACTCCAGCTCCGTGTTGATGAGCTGGAGTCTGAGCTTCAGACACTGCAACACATCAGGGAGGGGGAGAAGTACCTGGACACTGTGTATCAGGAGGTGGTCACACCTATGAAGTTAATTAATTCAGATGTAGCCCATGGTCAGGGACAGGACGGTGTGACTACGAGTGAGGCAGGTACGGGGATCTAGGAGGTAGAGCTGGAGGAGCCACAGCCCTTGCTCTTGTCCAACAGTTTCGAGGTTCTTACTCCCTGTGGGGACAGGAGCAGGGACTGCAGGGAGGATGAGCAACCTGGTCACAGCACCGTGCAATGGGGGGCCATTCAAGAGGGGGGAGTAAATAGAAATGTTGTAGTGGTAGGGGATAGTATTATTAGGGGGATAGATAGAGTTCTCTGCAGCCGAGAGCGAGAGTCCCGAAGGCTGTGTTGCCTACCCGGTGCCAGGGTTAAGGACATCTCCTCTGGGCTGGAAAGAAACTTGCAGTGGGAGGGGGTGGATCCAGTTGTCGTGGTCCATGTTGGTACAAACGACATAGATAGGACTAGGAAGCCGGTTCTTTTAAAGGAGTATGAGCAGCTAGGGGTCAAATTAAAAAACAGAACCTCAAGGGTGGATTATTACCTGAGCCACGAGCAAATTTGGCTAGGACAAATAAAATTAGAGAGTTAAATGCGTGGCTCAAAGACTGGTGTGGGAGAAATGGGTTGTGCTTCCTGGGACACTGGCACCAGTACTGGGGCAGGAGGGAGCTGTCCCGTTGGGATGGGCTTCACTTGGCCAGTGCTGGGACTAGAGTCCTGGCGGATCATATAACTAGGGCTGTAGAGAGGGCTTTAAACTAACTAGTGGGGGGGAGGTTCCTAGAGAGCAAATAATAAAAATGACAACAGAGAAGGTCATAGACTTAGGTAGCAGTGGGGAAATTAAAAACCAGAGCGTGTCAGGAAGGGGCAGAAGGTATGGAGTAAAAGGTAAAGCAATAAAAAGGGCAAAAGCAGGAACTAAGTGTCACAAAACATATTTGAAAGTTCTCTATCTGAATGCACGTAGCATTCGTAACAAAATAGATGAGTTAATGGCACAAATAATTAAATATGGGTATGATCTTGTGGCCATTACAGAAACATGGCTGCAGGGTGACAATGCCTGGGAATTAAACATACCAGGTTATTTAACGATCAGGAAGGACAGGCAGGAAGGAAGGGGAGGTGGGGTGGCTATGTTAATAAAGGAAGGAATCAATGTAATACAGAGAAATGATATTGGGTCAAAAGATCAGGATAATGAAACAGTTTGGGTGGAAGTAAGGAATAATAAGGGGGAAAAAACACTAGTGGGCATAGTCTATAGGCCTCCAAACAGTTGCAACTCTGTTGGACGGAGTATCAATCAGGAAATAGTTGAGGCTTGTAATAAGGGAACATCTATAATTATGGGGGATTTTAACTATCATATTAATTGGACAAATCAAACTGGGCAGGGCTGCCTTGAGGATGAGTTCATTGAGTGTATTAGGGATGGGTTTCTTGAGCAGTATGTAACTGAACCGACCAGGGGGCAAGTAACCTTAGATCTGGTCCTGTGTAACGAGACAGGATTAATTAAAAATGTCCTAGTAAAGGATCCCCTTGGAATGAGTGACCATAACATGGTTGAATTCCATATTCAATTAGAGGGTGAGAAGGTTGGATCTCAAACAAGCGTGCTAAGCTTGAATAAAGGAGACTATGAAGGTATGAGAGTGGAATTGAGTAGAGTGGATTGGGAAAATAGATTAAAGGGTAAGACGATACATGATCAGTGGTGTACATTTAAGGAGTTATTTTACAACTTCCAAAAAATATATATTCCACTGAGAAGAAAAGGGTGTAAAAGAAAAGACAGCCATCCGTGGCTAAGTAAAGAAATTAAGGATAGTATTTGACTAAAAACAAGGGCATATAAGGTAGCCAAATCTAGTGGGAGGATAGAGGATTGGGAAAACTTTAAAAGACAGCAAAAATAACAAAAAGATTGATTAAGAAAGGGAAGATAGATTATGAAAGTAAATTAGCAAAAAATATAAAAACAGATAGTAAGAGTTTTTATAGTTATATAAAAAGAAAAAGGGTGGCTAAAGTAAATGTTGGTCCCTTAGAGGATGAGACCAGCAATTAATGGTGGGAAATATGGAGATGGCAAAAACACTGAATGAATATTTTGTATCAGTCTTCACAGTAGAGGACACTAAGAATATCCCAACACTGGACAAACAGGGGGTTATAGGGGGGGGGGGGGAGGAGCTAAACACGATCAAAATCACTAAGGAAGTGGTACTCGGTAAAATAATGGGACTCAAGGCGGATAAATCACCTGGACCTGATGGCTTACATCCTAGGGTCTTGAGGGAAGTGACGGTAGGGATTGTGGATGCATTGGTAATAATTTTCCAAAACTCCCTGGACTCGGCAAAGGTCCCGGCAGACTGGAAAACTGCTAATGTAACACCCTTATTTAAAAACGGCAGTAGACAGAAGGCTGGAAACTATAGACTGGTTAGCCTAACATCTGTGGTAGGTAAAATTTTGGAGTCCATTATTAAGGAGACAGTAACAGGACATTTGGATAATCATAATTTAATAGGACAAATTCAGCATGGTTTTATGAAGGGGAAGTCATGTTTGACAAATTTGCTGGAGTTCTTTGAGGAAGTAACATATAGGGTGGATAAAGGGGAACTAGTGGATGTAGTGTATTTAGACTTCCAAAAGGCATTTGACAAGGTGCCACACAAAAGATTATTGCTTAAGATAAAAAATCACGGGATTGGGGGTAATATTCTGGCATGGATAGAGGATTGGCTATCTAACAGAAGGCAGAGTGTTGGGATAAATGGTTCATTCTCAGACTGGCAATCAGTAACTAGTGGTGTTCCGCAGGGGTCAGTGCTGGGTCCCCAACTCTTTACAATCTATATTAACGATTTGGAGGAGGGGACCGAGTGTAACATATCAAAGTTTGCAGATGATACTAAGATGGCAGGGAAAGTAGTGAGTGAGGAGGACATAAAAAGCCTGCAAGGGGACATAGAGAGGCTAAGTGTGAGGAATGGAACTAGTTGAACCCAACTGCAGGAAGGCAAACTGAGGCAGGCGTTAGGTTGCAAAAACAAAGATAGACTTTACTTGAAATAAACAAAATAACAACAGCACAGATACAGGCTAGCAGGCCAGCAAGAGGAATCACAAGGCAGTGAAACTCAAGACTGAGCAATGAACATAAACTAAGCACCACTTAAATAGTAGGCATATAACCATGCACAGGTGAGTACAATTAGGAATAAAGAAGGACACAATTAAGAGTTCATGGTGCCCTCTGGTGGCGAGGAGAGGCAGAACCTGGATCATTCATGACAAGACCCCCCCCCCCCCCGCTAGGAACGGCTCCTGACGTTCCCCCAGAAGGTCCATGGTGACGACGAAGAAAGTTCTGCACTAAATCGCGATCCATGATGTTCCGGTCCGGGACCCAGGAGCGTTCCTCCGGACCATATACCTCCCAGTCCACCAGGAACTGGAGGCCCCCGCGAACCTGGCGAGAGTCCATCAGGTGCTGGACCGTGTAGGCAGGCTGGCCTTCGATGATGCGAGGAGCAGGAGGAGGCCTCGTGGCGGGCGCCAGGGAACTGATGGCCACTGGCCGGAGCCGGGAGACATGGAAGGTAGGATGAATTCGCATGGAGCGAGGCAGCTGGAGACGGTAGGACACCGGGTTGACCTTCCTCAACACCATGAAGGGACCGATGAAACGGGGTGCCAGCTTGCAGGACTCCACTCGCAGTGGGAGATCCTGCATAGAAACCCAGACCCTCTGACCAGGATGGAATGAAGGAGCCGGTCTGCGCCGCTTGTTGGCCTGAATCTGTCATTGCTGAGAAGCTCATTGTAAGGCCAGCCGTGCTCTCCTCCAGGTCCGTCGACAGCGCTGGACAAACTTCTCCATGGAGGGAACCCCCACCTCGAGCTCCTGCTCCTGGAACAGTGGAGGCTGAAAACCGAACTGGCACTCGAATGGTGACATTCCTGTGGAGGAGCAGTGCAAGGTGTTGTGCGCGTACTCAGCCCAGATGATGTGACGACTGCAGGTCGCAGGGTTAGCGGACACGAGACACCTCAGGGTCGTCTCCAGGTCTTGGTTGATCCGTTCTGTTTGACTGTTAGACTGAGGGTGGAAACCTGAGGAAAGGCTGACAGTAGCTCCAATGAGCTTGTAGCAAGCTCTCCAAAACTGGGAGGTGAATTGTGGACCACGGTCAGAGACGATGTCAAGAGGCAAACCGAACAACCTGAAAACATGCTGGACGATGAGCTCGGCTGTCTCTTGGGCTGAGGGAAGCTTGGGCAAGGGCAGAAAGTGACAGGCTTTGGAGAAGCGATCTACGATGACCAGAATGACAGTGTTGCCTTGAGATGGTGGAAGGCCTGTGATGAAATCCACAGAGAGGTGTGACCAGGGGCGGGTGGGAATGGGGAGAGGATGCAGCAAACCCTGGGGGCGAGATCGAGGGTTCTTGTTTCGTGCACAAATGGCACAAGCTGCCACGAACGCCTTTACGTCCTTCTCCATGGTGGGCCACCAGAACCTTCTGTGAAGGAACTCCAGCATCCTGAATGTGCCTGGATGACCAGTGAGTCACGATGAATGCCCCCACTGCAGGACTTGTGAGCGTGCCGTGTTGGGAACAAAAAGGCGACCTGGTGGGCCGTTGCCAGGGTCTGCCTCCCTCTGTTGCACCTTTCTGACCAGCGTCTCGATCCCCCAGCGAACCGGTGCTACAATTCGAGAAGTAGGAAGAGTAGGTTCTGGTTGTCTCTCCCGCTCGGGTGGATCAAATTGCCTGGAGAGAGCATCAGGCTTGAGATTCTTGGATCCTGGACGATATGACAGGACAAAGTCGAAACGATTGAAAAACAGTGCCCAGCGAGCTTGACGAGAGTTAAGATGTTTGGCCTCCTGTATATAGACCAGATTCTTATGGTCTGTCCAGACAATGAATGGGTGTTTAGACCCCTCCAACCAATGTCCCCACTCCTCCAGTGTGAACTTAACTGCTAGTAGTTCCCTGTTTCCAATATCGTAGTTTCGTTCTGCAGGAGTGAGTCGGCGAGAAAAGAAGGCGCAAGGGTGCAGTTTGTTGTCGTTAGACCGCTGGGACAAAACGGCACCCACTCCTATATCAGAGGCATCCACCTCGACAATGAAGGGGAGTGAGGGATCCGGAATCATGAGGACAGGAGCAGACGTGAAGTGCCGCTTTAGATCCTCGAAAGCCTGCGCAGCTTCAGCGGGCCAACTGAACCGGGTGGAAGCGGTTTTGGTGAGGGCGTTGAGAGGGGCAGCAATGGTGCCGAAGTTCCTGATGAATCTCCGATAGAAATTAGCAAACCCCAAGAAACGTTGCACCTGTTTGTGAGAGGTGGGTGGTGGCCAATCTCGGACAGCTTGGGTCTTGCCAGGGTCCATTTGGATGTTGCCACTGGAGATGATGAAGCCCAGAAATGAAACCGTGGAAACGTGAAACTCACACTTCTCAGCCTTGACAAACAAGAGGTTATTAAGCAGACGTTGCAGGACTTGCCTTACATGCTGGACATGATCGTGAAGAGTTTTGGAGAAAATGAGAATGTCATCCAGGTAGACAAAGACAAAGCGATTCAGCATGTCTCGGAGGACGTCGTTGATGAGCGCCTGGAACACAGCAGGGGCGTTGGTCAATCAAAGGGCATGACCAGGTTCTCATAGTGCCCAGTAGGTGTGTTGAATGCCGTCTTCCACTCGTCCCCTTCGCGGACGCAGATGAGGTTGTAGGCGTTGTGGAGATCCAATTTTGTGAAGACTGTGGCTCCCTGTAGTAGCTCGAAGGCCATCAACATGAGCGGAAGAGGATAACGGTTCTTTAAAGTAATCTTGTTAAGGCCACGGTAGTCGATGCAGGGGCGGAGACCTCCATCTTTCTTACTCACGAAGAAAAAACCGGCACCAGCAGGAGAGGTGGACGGACGGATGAAGCCAGCGGTGAGGGCATCACGGATGTAATCCTCCATGGCGGCGGTCTCTGGAGCAGAAAGGGAGAAGATCCTACCCCTAGGTGGGCATGTCCCAGGCAGGAGGTCAATGGCACAGTCATATGGCCTATGAGGGGGAAGTGATGTGGCTCGAACCTTACTGAAGACCTCTTTTAAATCCTCATACTTGGGAGGCACTCGGGACAATTCAGAGTGCGATGGGGACTCCTGGGGCTGGGAAGGAGACTTGGAGCGAAGACAGATGGTATGGCAGGTGGAGCCCCATTCCGTAAGCCGGCCGGCAGCCCAATCCATGCGAGGATTATGGCAGGCCAATCAAGGGTAACCCAGAACTAATGGAAACACGGGAGAGTGGATAAGGGAGAATTGGATGGTCTCGAAATGTTGCCCTTCCACGCCCAAACACAGGGGGGCAGTAAGATGGTGAATAGTTCCGGAGCCCAGGGGTCTTCCATCCAGGGTGACAACAGTGAGGGGGTGATCAGGATGGGTATGGGGAATCTTGAGCTGTTTAGCTAAACCCAGATCCATGAAGTTACCATCGGACCCAGAATCCACCAGGGCCTTAAGATCATGTTGTTGATTGCCCCAGAAAAGGGAGGATGCCAGCAGGACCCTAGAAACAGTGGGGCCGGGAGGGATGGCTATGCTCATCTGAGGTCCCTCCGTCCTGGACGAGCCCTGGCTTCTCCCACCAACTTTGGGCAAGAAGAGCGAAGGTGGCCCGGTTCCCACAATAGAGGCAAGATCCCTGTCTCATTCGGCGATCACGTTCAGGCTGCGAGAGACGAGTTACTCCCAACTGCATGGGCTCCTCTGGATCAGTCAAAGATGGACTCGGGATGGCTCAGAGGTTCTCGGATGGCTTCGAAGCAGGGAACGCTCTTGCCTCCGGAAGTGTGGTGAAAAAGGAGTGGCGTTCTCTTCGCCTCTCACGGAGATGATTATCCACTCGAATGGAGATATCAAAGAGAGACTCCAAATCACTCACCGGATCTCTGGAAGCCAGTTCATCCTTGATTTCATCTGTGAGACCGTGGCGAAAGGTGGCGATGAGCGCCTCCGAATTCCATTGGCTTTCTGCAGCAAGAGTGCGAAACTCAATAGCGTAGTCTGCAACGCTACGAACCCCCTGGCGAAGCTGAAGTAGTTTCTTAGATGCCTCTCTCCCACTGACAGGATGATCAAAGACCCTTCTCATTTCCTCAGAGAAAAGTTGGTAGTTTGAACATGCCGGAGTTTGCTGTTCCCAGACGGCCGTAGCCCAGGTAAGTGCTTTGCCGGTGAGTAGCGAAATGATATAGGCTACTCGGGAACGGTCACTGGGAAATAATGAACCTTGCAGTTGGAAAGCCAGGGAACACTGGGTTAGAAAGCCTCGACAGCCTCCGGGGTTACCATCATAGCGCTCGGGTGCAGGTAATCGGGGTTCTTTCAGAGGGGGAGGCGAAACCGGAGGAGTGGTTAACGGTGCTGGAGTAGCTTGGGTCACCTGACTCTGGCTCTGATGGAAAGCAATGACGAGGGCCTCCAGCTGTTTCTGGCTTCGGGAGAATGACGTGGCGAGGCACCGCAGTTCATCCAAGATCAGTTGTAGCCGTTCAAAGATTTGTCATAGCCATTGGTCCTTCTCTGCTGGGCCCATTGTTTGGCTCAGTCTTGCTGTGAGGAATGGAACTAGGTGAACCCAACTGCAGGAAGGCAAATTGAGGCAGGGGTTAGGTTGCAAAAACAAAGATAGACTTTACTTGAAATAAACAAAATAACAACAGCACAGATACAGGCTAGCAGGCCAGCAAGAGGAATCACAAGGCAGTGAAACTCAAGACTGAGCAATGAACATAAACTAAGCACCACTTAAATAGTAGGCATATAACCATGCACAGGTGAGTACAATTAGGAATAAAGAAGGACACAATTAAGAGTTCATGGTGCCCTCTGGTGGCGAGGAGAGGCAGAACCTGGGTCATTCTTCACACTAAGTAAGTGGGCAGAGATTTGGCAGATGGAATACAATACTGGAAAGTGTGAGGTTATGCACTTCGGCAGGAAAAATCGTAGAGCAAGTTATTATCTTAATGGCAAGAAACTGGAACGTACTGAAGTACAAAGGGATCTGGGGGTCCTGGTGCACGAAACTCAAAAGGTTAGTATGCAGGTGCAGCAAGTGATTAAGAAGGCCAATGGAATGTTGGCTTTCATTGCTAGGGGGATAGAATATAAAAATAGGGAGGTATTGCTTCAGTTGTACAAGGTATTGGTGAGACCGCACCTGGAATACTGCATACAGTTTTGGTGTCCATACTTAAGAAAATACATACTTGCTCTCGAGTCAGTACAAAGAAGGTTCACTCGGTTAATCCCGGGGATGAGGGGATGGATATATGAGGAGAGGTTGAGTAGATTGGGACTCTACTCATTGAAGTTCAGAAGAATGAGAGGCGATCTTATTGAAACATATAAGATTGTGAAGGGGATGGATCGGGTGGATGCGGGGAGGATGTTCCCGATGATGGGTGAAACTAGAACTAGGGGGCATAGTCTTAGAATAAGGGGCTGCTCTTTCAAAACTGAGATGAGGAGGAACTACTTCACTCAAAGGGTGGTAGGTCCATGGAATATGCTGCCCCAAAAAGCTGTAGAAGCTGCATCATTACATAAATTTAAAACAGAAATAGACAGTTTCCTAGAAGTAAAGGGAATTAAGGGTTACGGGGAGCGGGCAGGAATTTGGACATGAGTCTAGGTTCGGATCGGACATGGCCCTCTGGGTAGCGGAGCAGGCCCAGGGGCCGTGTAGCCTGACCCCGCTCCTATTTCGTGTGTCTAATTCTGCTAGATTCAGGGGATGGTTCTGTGATAGTAGATTGGCAGTTAGGATCAGATCAGCCATGCTCTTATTGAATGGCGGAGCAGGCTCGAGGGGCCGATTGGCCTACTCCTGCTCCTATTTCTTATGTTCTTATGTAACCCCAGGACACGACCACATGGCCTCCTTCACCCACTCCCCATTCCGAACCATCCTTGGTCCCACCTTTCCCTGGACTTTGTCGCCAGTCTGCCACCAGCCCAGGGTAACACTGCCATCCTAGTTGTTGTCGACCGGTTCTCCAATGCCTGCCACTTCGTCCCCCTGCCCAAGCTCTCTTCTGCCCGAGAAACCGTGGAACTCATGACACAGCATGTCTTCCGCCTACACGGCCTCCCCCTAGACATAGTGTCAGACCGTGGTCCCCAGTTCACCTCCCGGTTCTGGAAGGCTTTCTGTCGTCTCCTGGGTGCAGCGGTCAGCCTCTCCTCGGGTTATCATCCCCAGTCCAATGGGCAGACCGAGAGGGTGAATCAGGACCTGGAGATGACTCTGCATTGCCTCGCCTCCTCCAACCCCTCTACTTGGAGCAAACACCTCATTTGGGCAGAATATGCTCACAACACATTACAGAACTCCTCCATTTGGATGTCCCCGTTCAAGTGTCAGTTCGGTTACCGGCCTCCCTTGTTCCCCAAGCAGGAGCCTGAGGTGGGGGTACCATCGGTGGAATTGTTCATCCGACGCTGCCGGAGAACCTGGAAAAAGGCCCGTTCTGCACTGCAACTGGCATCACGTCGACAAAGGATCCAGCCCAACCGACGATGCAATCCTGCCCCTTTGCTCCGGCCCAGGCAGATGGTGTGGCTCTCCAACCAGGACCTTCCCCTGTGTGTTGAGTCCAACAAACTGGCTCCTCGCTTCGTCGGTCCATTCAAGATACTCCGGAAGATAAACCCAGTTACCTACCATCTCCTGTTGCCTCGATCCATGAGGATCCATCCATCCTTCCATGTCTCCCGTCTCAAACCTGTGTGGTCCAGTCCCCTATCTCCAGCCACCAGACCACCTCCAGCCCCTCGACTAGTAGGGTTCCAGCCTACCTGCACTGTCTGCCATCTCCTTCGCTCCCGCCGGGTCCGTGGGGGACTCCAGTATTTGGTGGACTGGGAGGGTTACGGCCCCGAGGGGCGCTCCTGGGTTCCGGCTCAGGACATCCTGGATCCTGGACTTATCCGCGAGTTCCACCAGCGCCAGCCAGAGGCTACTGTGGGTATGTCAGGTGCCGTCCCTAGGGGGGCGGTTATTGTCAGGGTCCCAGCTACACGTTCCTCTGCTGGCCACCAGAGGGCGGTTTAGGAGGCCTCAGTACACTGCTGCCATGTCTCTGTACCTCTCTTTCTCACCTGTGTCTCATTAGAGTAATTGTCTCATTAGAGTAATCAGGCTTGTTATTTAATCTGACTATTTCCAGCCCCAGTCACTCAGTCTTGAGTTCTCATGCCTGCAAGTCACAGGTTAGTTTATAGTCCTTGCCCTGCGTTTGTATACTCACTTTTGTTTCTTTGAATTGTTACTTTGATCTTTTGTTTGAAGCATTCTCTGTACGTCCTGTATTTGAAGAGCCTTCTAGTAAAGCATCTTTTGAGTTTTACTCCATCTCAAGTCTCTGGCTGTCTGTCTGCATTTGGGTCCACTACCATACCTATAACACCTGGCATGCCCATCTCAGTGCATCGTCATATGTGTCTGCGACTACTGCTCCCATTTTCAAAATTTTCTGGTATTCCAATGACAACCTGTCTTAAACATTTTTACAAATACTGGATCATTTCTCTGAGAATCGTTTGATCCAGATGATTCCTGGTATTGATACCACAACCATTCCCCGTAGACGTTGGCATTTTCGCCCTTTTTCTGCCTAATTGCATAATCAATCCCCAATTCGGGCCAGTGGCCCCCATCCCGAGTTGAACCACATCTTTAAACAGATTCCTAGCTGCTGTTCTATTCGCGACTGTTTCTTGAATCCCAGGGATCCACTTGCCATCCTTTATATTCTGGGCCAGATGCTCCAATCTATTCCGAGGACATTTGGCCCTGAATATGTGGTGAATATCTCTCTCATGCATATCATGAGTTTCATATCCAATTTCTGCCAGAACTGGATGTTCCTGGTTCGGGGTAAAAGATCCCCGAGATCTTGATTAATCATTTGTTTTTCGGCTGGTGCAAATGCTTTATATGACAACAATGGGGGCCCCCCAGGATTATTAGGATTTGCTTGTGTGGTCCAGCACACAGGGGCTGACTGAACCACTTCTACCCCTTCTTCCTGTTCATCCATTGAAGGGGCGCTGGCTATGGCCTTCTCATATGATGGCAATGGCAATGTCGTGACCCCCTCTAAGGACCCTTGTTTATCCTTTAGTTTTGTCAATTTTTTCTCTAATTTTGTCACTTGCTCCTGTAGATCGCCAATCTCCTTATCCTTTCTCTCCATTTTCGTTTTAATTTCCTCAGTCTTTTGAATGACCATTACTAAATAACTCCCGCTTTCTTTGTCTTACTTCCCTTTTGTGTCTCCCACCATTCTCGTTAGTACACTGGTACCTTAGACGGATCCCATCCATCCTTTTTCATCTTATCTATCAAACCCTTCTGGTCGTCTGCATAGAGCCTGGTAAGGGACCCAGGGGCTCCCCATTCCATCTCTTTCCCCGACACCATATCCAGTCCTACGTCAGTCTTACCTACTCTGCTGCGTTTCTCTGTGCGGGTTTGCCGTGATCCTGTCTTTATTCGTGGTACGTCCGTGACCTGGGATTGCTCCCCTCCATCTTACCTCTAGTAACACCCCTGGTGGTCGTAAAAGATTTTTAAGCGGTTAATTAATCACAATTAAGCACGCATACATTCATTGACTTCACGATCCCAAGGTACTTTGGAGTCTCTCAGCCTACTTGATCCTGGCCATCACGTGGGGCCCAATCGCCCTCTTAATTCCGGCTCAGGCTAGGGTCAATGAGACAGGCACCCTCCTTGTCCTTGTCGATCAGTCAATCACTCATTCCTTCGAGACCTCTATCGCTACACAGTGTTCCCTTAGTTCATGCGATCCACACTCACACAACTGTGTTCTCTCACCTCTTACAGACTTTCACTTGATTCGTGATGCTACGGCACTGTCCCTCCACCTTCCCAGATGACTCAATTTCTGGATGGTCAGAATTTGACTTCTCGTCCGGGTTCACTGGTATGGGCAGTCTTTCAATTCCGTAGCACCCTGCTCGCAGTGCCTATTTGTTGGTGAAAAATAAATTCACTCGAGTCTGTCTTAAAGTAAAAGTACAGTTTAATAACAGAACGTTGTGGGAGAAGGTCATAGACCCCACGGTCTAGTGATACCCTTCTCATTCTCTCTTGGTTGCTGCAGCTTTTTATTCTATTTTCATCCAATCACATTGTATTACAATAATCACCTGATCACATTGTATTACAATAATCACCTGATCACATATGGCTTATTTATTCTTTTCAGTATTAGTAAAGGTTAGTTACATCTTACTGTCGCTTGCTCTATGTGGGAATTCAGGGACCCCGGTGCCCCTGATGACCACGTGTGCCAGAGATGCATCCATCTGCAGCTACTAGCAAACCGCATTGAGGCGCTGGAGCTGCGGGTGGATGGGTTGTTGAGCATTCACGATGCTGAGAGGTTCATGGATAACACGTTTAGTGAGTTGGTCACACCGCAGGGAAGGGCTGCACAGGAAGATAGGAAATGGGTGACCACCAGGAGGAGCAATAGAAGCAGGCAGGTAGTGCAGGAGACCCCTGTGACCATTCCCCTCTCAAACAGGTATGCCGCTTTGGATACTGTTGAGGGGGATGACTCACCAGGGGAAGGCAGCAGCAGCCAACTTCCTGGCACTGGGGGTGCTCCTGCTGCCCAGGAAGGGGGGAAAAAGAGTGGGAGAGCAATAGTGGTAGGGGATTCTATAGTAAAGGGAACAGATAGGCGTTTCTGTGGCCGTAGACGTGAATCCAGGATGGTTTGTTGCCTCCCTGGTGCCAGGGTCAAGGATATCACTGAGCGGCTGCAGGGCATTCTGGAGGGGGAGGGTGAGCAGCCAGAGGTCGTGGTCCACATTGGTACCAACGACATAGGTAAAAAGAGGGATGAGGTCCTGCAGCAAGAATTTAGGGAGCTAGGTGAAGGATTAAAGAGCAGGACCTCAAAGGTTGTAATCTCTGGATTAATCCCGGTGCCACGTGCTAGTGAGTATAGGAATGGGAAGATAGAACAGATGAATGCGTGGCTAAAGGGATGGTGCAGGAGGGAGGGCTTTAGTTTCCTGGATCACTGGGTCTGCTTCTGGGAAAGGTGGGATTTGTACAAGTCAGACGGTTTACACCTGAACCAGAGGGGAACCAATATCCTTGCGGGGAGGTTTGCTAGCACTGCTGGGGGGGGTTTAAACTAACTTGGCAGGGGGATGGGGTAGAGAGTGGAGCTATAGCAGGGGGTGATTTACAGCCAAATACAGGGAAAAAAGCAAGGCACAGCAAATATGTGAAGGCAAAAGGGAATATGGCAGGGCTGGAAGGCATTTATTTTAATGCAAGGAGTCTTGCAAATAAGGTGGATGAACTGAAGTTGTTGTTGAACACATGGGAGTACGATATTGTTGCTATCACGGAGACATGGTTGAGGGAGGGTCAGGACTGGCAGCTCAATATTCCGGGGTATAGAATCTTCAGGCGAGACAGAGGGGGGTGTAAAAGGGGAGGGGGTGTTGCAATATTAATTAAGGAGTCAATTACTGCTGTAAGGAGGGATGATATATTAGCGGGTTCCTCTAATGAGGCCATATGGGTAGAACTTAAAAACAAAAAGGGGGCAAGCACTTTGCTGGGAGTGTACTATAGGCCCCCAAACAGTCAGGGGGAGATAGAGGAACAGATATGTAGGCAAATCTCAGAAAAGTGCAAAAATAATAGGGTAATAATAGTGGGGGATTTCAACTTCCCCAATATTAATTGGGATAGTCAGAGTGTGAAAGGTTTAGAGGGTGCAGAATTCTTAAAGTGCATCCAGGAGAGCTTTTTGAGCCAACATGTAGAAAGTCCTACAAGAGAGGGGGCGATACTGGACCTAATTCTGGGGAATGTAGCCGGGCAAGTGGTGGAAGTGTCAGTAGGAGAGCATTTTGGCGACAGTGACCATAATTCGGTGAGATTTAAGGTGGTCATGGAAAAAGACAAAGACGGCCCGGAAATAAGGGTTCTAAATTGGGGGAAGGCCGATTTTAATATGATAAGGCAGGATCTGGCCAAAGTGGACTGGGAGCAGCTACTTATAGGAAAATCCACATCAAGACAGTGGGAGACTTTCAGAAGGGAAATAGAGAGAGTACAACGCCAACATGTTCCTGTAAAGGTCAAGGGTGGGACCAACAAGCAAAGGGAACCTTGGATGACAAGGGATATACAAAAATGCATCAGAAATAAAAGGGGGGCTTTTGGCAGTTACAAAAGACTAAAGACGGAAGAAGCCCTAGAGGAGTATAAAAAGTGCAGGGGCATACTTAAAAAAGAAATTAGGAGGGCGAGGAGGGGCCATGAAATAACACTGGCGAGCAAAATAAAGGAAAATCCTAAGATGTTTTATAAGTATATTAAGGGCAAGAGGATAACCAGGGAAAGGGTAGGGCCCATTAGGGACCAAAGTGGCAATCTGTGTGTAGAGCCAGATGATGTAGGCGGGGTTTTAAATGAATTTTTTGCATCTGTGTTCACTATGGAGAGAGACGATGCAGACATAGAAATCGGGCAAGGGGACTGTGACATACTTGAACATATTAGCATCGAGAGGGAGGAGGTGCTAGCGGTTTTAGCAGGCCAAAAAGTGGATAAATCCCCAGGCCCGGACGAGATGTATCCCAGGCTGCTGTGGGAGGCAAAGGAGGAGATTGCAGGGGCTCTGACACAAATTTTCAGAACCTCTCTGGCCACAGGGGATGTACCAGAGGACTGGAGAACAGCTAATGTAGTACCATTATACAAGAAGGGTAGCAGGGATAAACCAGCAAATTACAGGCCAGTGAGCCTAACATCTGTGGTAGGGAAATTATTGGAAAAAATTCTGAGGGACAAAATTAGTCTCCACTTGGAGAGGCAAGGATTAATCGGGGATAGTCAGCATGGCTTTGTCAAGGGTAAATCATGTCTGACAAATCTGATTGAATTTTTCGAGGGGGTGACTAGGGGGGTGGATGAGGGAAATGCTGTGGATGTGGTTTACATGGACTTCAGTAAAGCTTTTGACGAAGTCCCGCATAGGAGACTGGTCAAGAAGGTAAGAGCCCATGGGATCCAGGGTGCCTTGGCGCGTTGGATCCTAAACTGGCTGAGTGGCAGGAGGCAGAGGGTGATGGTCGAAGGATGCTTTTGTGACTGGAAGCCTGTGTCCAGTGGGGTACCTCAGGGATCGGTGCTGGGTCCCTTGTTGTTTGTGATCTACATAAATGATTTGGATGAGAATGTAAAAGGTATGATCAGTAAGTTCACAGATGACTCGAAAATTGGTGGGGTGGTAAATTGCGAGGAGGAAAGCCTCAGGCTACAGGACGATATAAACGGGTTGGTCAGATGGGCGGAAAAGTGGCAAATGGAATTTAACCCTGAAAAGTGCGAGGTGATGCATTTTGGACGGACAAATAAGGCAAGGGAATACACAATGAGTGGTAGGACCCTAGGAAGTACAGAGGGTCAGAGGGACCTTGGTGTACATGTACATAGATCTCTGAAGGCAGCGGAACAGGTAGATAAGGTGGTTAAAAAGGCATATGGGATACTTGCCTTCATTAGCCGAGGCATAGAATATAAGAGCAGGGAGGTTATGATGGAGCTGTACAAAACGCTGGTGAGGCCACAGCTGGAGTACTGTGTGCAGTTCTGGTCGCCTCACTATAGGAAGGATGTGATTGCTTTGGAGAGGGTGCAGAGAAGATTCACCAGGATGTTACCTGGGATGGAGCGCCTCAGCTATGAAGAAAGACTAAACAGGCTGGGGTTGTTTTCTTTGGAGCAGAGAAGGCTGAGGGGGGACCTGATTGAGGTGTACAAAATGATGAGGGGCATAGATAGGGTAGATAAAGAGGAACTTTTCCCCTTAGTAGGGGGGTCAATAACAAGGGGGCATAGATTCAGGGTAAGGGGCAGGAGATTTAGAGGGGATTTGAGGAGGAACTTTTTCACCCAGAGGGTGGTTGGAATCTGGAACTCACTGCCTGAAAGGGTGGTGGAGGCAGGAACCCTCATAACATTCAAGAAGCATTTGGATGAGCACTTGAAATGCCATTGCATACAAGGCTATGGACCAAATGCTGGAAAATGGGATTAGACTGGACAGGGATGGATGGGCGGCGCAGACACGATGGGCTGAAGGGCCTCTTTCTGTGCTGTAAAACTCTATGACTTACTATGCCTTTGGTCACAGGTCAAATTCCCATGACCCCTATATTCTGCTGTGTCTACAAATTTTAGCTAAAGCAGCACATTTCTTATCGCTTAACACACACATTCTGTCTTGTCCCACATCTGCGTCTTATCTTTGTTTTTCAAAGCTTTCCTACACACTGTCTTTTGTGCAAGACTAGCAAGAGTAGCACTTTTTCAATCTGTACTGTCTTATCTTTGTTTTTCACATAGCACTTTTCAGTCTGTCCTTTGTTTAGTTTTGCCTTTTTACGTAAGTCAATTTTTGTTGTGATATTTCTTATCACCACCTGGTTTCTTTTAGTTCTTGTTCATTTTCACATGACCCCACTCCTTTGTTCTGATTTTAATTTTGCTGGCATCACTTCATTCGTGGTCACCTCAGCTGTCTGAATTCTGAGAGGGTTCATTTTAACCCCTTCACAAGTGACCGCAGGGGTTGGATTCTGATGTTATTGCTGCTGTTAATTACATCCCGGACTGAATCATGTTCATTCTGAAAGTTGGGGTTTGTTTCTGCTGATGTTAATAACTCCTGTAACTGGGCTGGAGTTTAATATTCTGGATATCTATATATATATAAAAGTGTGGCGACACGCCACCATTGGACATAATCCGCTCACGGCGGCACGGACAGTTTACGCAGGCGCACTGCCGGCAGCAGCCACCCCCAGCCATGGGCCCTTTCCTCTGGCAACTTGTTTCCCGCAGGGACAGGCTGCCGGGAGCACTTCCTGTCTGGGGAGTATTTAAGTGGTTGCGTGGGCTTTTTAAGCACTTGTTTTGCCATGATGTAAACTAAAGCAGTTGTGTTCCATCAACTCTGGTCTCGACTCCCACGTTTGCCGCGGTATCTCAACACTGGTGACCCCGACGCTCAGGACGAATCCTAAGCTAGCATGGCGGATACAAACGCAGTCACGGTTAAACTACCGGACTTTTGGGAGAACCTGGCCGAGGCCTGGTTCATTCAAGCCGAGTCCAGATTCCGGCTGAGAAGCATTACAGTCGACGCCACGAAGTACGACTACCTCGTCGCCTCTCTCACCTGCGCCACAGTCCCTAAGGTTTGGGCAGCGCTGCAGGATCCACCAGAGGAAGGCAAGTACGAACATCTGAAGGCCGCGCTCCTTAAAAAATTTCAGGCGTCCTCCTACCAGCGCAACTGCCAACTCCTCGACCTCCCAGGCCTTGGGGACGCTTCACCATCAGACCTGCTTTCCCACATGCTGTCCCTCTCGGATGACAAAAAACCCGGCGCCCTCTTTCGTACGCTTTTCATTCGGCAGCTCCCCGCCAGCATCCACCTGCTCATTGTGGAGTCTGGCTCCATGGACCTGAACGAGATAGCCGAAAAGGCCGACTGGCTGCTCTCCGCACAGACCGCCCGCGACGTCGTGCCCGACCTCACGGCAATGACCAGGCGGTCCCCCCGGCTCACAAGGCCCGACCGCCCTTCCACTCCGGGTCACTGCTACTACCACACCCGTTTTGGCACTAGGGCCCAACATTGCACACCACCGTGCACTTTCAAACCCTCCCCCGCACCGGCCCCCATGATGGCCGCGGGGCAAAAGGGGCCCCTACTGTATGTCACCGACGACAGCACCAACCGCCGATTCCTGTGCAGCACAGGAGCCCAGCACAGCATCACCCCCGCCCTCGAAATCCAACGCAGCGCACGGGGTGTCACGCTGGCTGCAGCCAATGGCTCTGACATCCGCACATACAGCACCCACATGGTCACGCTCGACTTCGCAGGCCGCCGCTACCGCTGGGAGTTCCTCACAGCCAAGGTCCTCTGCCCACTCATCGGCGCCGACTTCCTACGCGCCCACGGCCTCCTTGTCAACATTCCGAGGCACCGCCTCGTTGACATCAACACTATGGCCCCCATCCCTGGCGCAGTCACCCCGGCCCGTTCGGCTGGCCTGACGACCTACTGCCTCGCCAGAGCCACGGACGACTACTCGGCACTACTAGCCGAGTTTCCCGCCCTCACTAACCCGACCTTTTCGGCCAAAGCCGCCAAACACGGTGTGGAGCACTATATCCCCACCACCGGCCCCCCGGTCTCTGCCCACGCCCGCAGACTCGACCCGGCCAAGCTGGAAATCGCGCGGGCCGAGTTCACCACCATGGAGCAACTCGGCATCATCCGCCGCTCCAGCAGCCCTTGGGCCTCGCCCCTCCACATCGCCCCCAAGCCCGGCGGAGGCTGGCGCCCCTGCGGGGACTACCGCCGCCTCAACGACGCCACCACCCCCGACCGATACCCGGTGCCGCACATCCAGGCCTTCTCAGCCCGACTGGCCGGACGAACCGTCTTCTCCAAGGTCGACCTGGTGCGTGGTTACCACCAAGTCCCCGTACACCTCGCGGACATCCCCAAAATGGCCGTCATCACTCCATTCGGCCTGTTCGAGTTCCTGAGGATGCCCTTTGGCCTCAAGAATGCAGCCCAGGCTTTCCAGCGCCTTATGGACTCAGCCCTCCGGGACCTGAACTTTCTATTCGTCTATCTAGACGACATTCTCGTGGCCAGCTCCTCCAAACAGGAACACCTCGAACACATTCGCATCCTGTTCGGGCGCCTAACCCAACACGGGCTCATCCTCAGCCCGGCGCAGTGCCAATTCAGCCTAGCCGAGATCGATTTTCTCGGCCACCACATCACCCCTGCTGGGGCCGTCCCCCTGCCCAACAAGGTGCAGGCCGTCCAGCAATTCCCCTGCCCTAAAACCATCAAGGGCCTCCAGGAGTTCCTCAGGATGGTGAACTTTTACAACAGGTTCATCCCCAGAGCTGCAGTCCTCGTGAAGCCCCTATACGATTCCCTTCGAGGTAAATCCGGCAAGATGGCCGTAGCCTGGACCGCTGAAACGTCAGCCGCCTTCGACGCCACCAAAAACGCGCTCGCCGACGCCACCCTGCTCGCGCACCCGAGGGCCGATGCACGGGTCGCACTCACCACCGACGCCTCCGACCATGCGGTCGGAGCCGTGTTCGAGCAGTGGGTCAATGGCGCGTGGCAGCCACTTGCCTTCTACAGCCGCCAACTGCGCCCCCTGGAGTTCAAATACTCTACTTTCGACCGCGAATTCCTCGCGCTCCACCTGTCGGTCCGCCATTTCGGGTAACTCTTGGAGGGCCGCTCCTTTACCGCGTACGTGGACCACAAGCCGCTCACATACACGATGGCCAAGAACACTGACCCTTGGTCCGCTAGGCAGCAACGCCAGCTCGCGGCCGTGTCCGAGTTTACCACGGACATCCAGCACGTCTCCGGTAGAGACAACATTGTCGCCGACTGCCTTTCCCGTCCCGCCATCTGCGCGAATCACCTAGCGGTCGTCTACGCGCAACTAGCAGCGGCCCAGCTCTCGAACACAGACCTCCTCTCGGTGGCTACCAGCCTGCCAGGGCTATGCCTAGCCAAGGTCGCGCACGGGCCCGAAGCCACGGCAGTCACTTGTGACGTATCACTCGGCCAACCCAGGCCGGTGGTCCCTGCAACCTGGCGCCGCCGCATCTTCGACGCACTCCACAGGCTCTCCCATCCGGGTTCCCGCGCATCTGTTAAACTCCTCTCCCAGCACTTCGTCTGGCGCGGCCTCAGCAAAGATGTTCGGACTTGGGCCAACTCCTGCCTCGCCTGCCAACAGGCTAAGGTGCAGCTGCACACAAAAGCACCCCTGGGAGACTTCGAGGTACCCAGCCGCCACTTCGACCACGTACACGTCGACATCGTCGGTCCTCTGCCGCCATCGCAAGGCCAAACTTATCTTCTCACGATGGTCAACCGCTACACACGCTGGCCTGAGGCAGTGCCGTTGACCTCCACCACCACAGCCGACATCGCCAGGGCATTCGTTAACACCTGGGTCGCGAGGTTCGGCGTACCGGCCGATATAACCTCTGACAGAGGCGCCCAGTTCACCTCCGAACTCTGGACGGCCACAGCATGCAACCTCGGGGTGACGCCCCACCGAACCACGGCGTACCACCCGCAGGCCAACGGGCTGTGTGAACGCTTCCATAGGTCACTCAAGGCCTCACTCCGCACCAGCCTGCAGGACAGTACCTGGACTGACCGCCTACCGTGGGTGCTACTAGGCCTACGCACTGCGGTCAAGGAAGACCTCCAGTCCTCAGCAGCGCAGTTAGTCTATGGACAACCGCTGCGCGTACCAGGCGAATTCCTCCCGGAGGCTACCAAGCCTTGGTCGGCCGAACAGCAGCGGCTCAACTCTTTCTCTTCTGCTCAACAGTTCGCCCCACTTCCGGTCAACCCGACACGGCGAACTCGCACCTCACATTCCGCCAAACTTACAGCAGGCACGCTTCGTCTTCGTGCGACACAACACACATCGTGGATCCCTGCGACCCCCGTACAATGGACCGTACGAGGTACTACAAACCGGGGACAAGGTCTTCAAGCTGCGACTCGGCGACAGGGTCGAAAATGTCTCCATCGACCGACTCAAACCAGCACACACAGAACCAGGGGAACAGGTCCCCGTGGCCCGACCTCCAACTAGAGGCCGTCCCGCCAGCAAGCTAGCACAGCCGGCGGCGAACCACCCGGCCCCACCAACTAGACCGGCGGCCACTCAGAGCCGCTCCGGCAGAACCATTAGACCACCGTCACGACTCGTCCACTCCTCCTAAGCGGATTCTGGGGGGAGCTCTGTGGCGACACGCCACCATTGGACATAATCCGCTCACGGCGGCACGGACAGTTTACGCAGGTGCACTGCCGGCAGCAGTCGCCCCCAGCCGTGGGCCCTTTCCTCTGGCAACTTGTTTCCCGCAGGGACAGGCTGCCGGGAGCACTTCCTGTCTGGGGAGTATTTAAGTGGTTGCGTGGGCTTTTTAAGCACTTGTTTTGCCATGATGTAAATTAAAGCAGTTGTGTTCCATCAACTCTGGTCTCGACTCCCACGTTTGCCGTGGTATCTCAACAAAAGGATACGTCTGTCTGTCTGTCTGTCCTTCGGTGTGTGTCTGTCCAGCTATACGCTCTAAAGTTATAGAGCGTACCTACACGTGCGTTACATCAAAAGAAAGCTTACGATTCCAAAACGATCATAAGCGTATTTACGTTTCGGCCGGACAAAAATTGCGCCCGCGGTATCCAAAAAACGTTCAAAATTCTGCTCATCAGCATCTCATTATCCGCTCATTAGCAATAGAGTGATGTCGAGGTCGACCAATCATACGCCGGGGTCCTGGCGCGTGCGGGCGGGCCCTCCTGCAGTCGAGTGATGGGACGATTGGCCAATCCTACGCTTCGGTGACCTGATGGTCGACCAATCGGTGCATGTGTGGGCGGGCCTTATCGTTCTGAACCGAGGTGAGTCGCCGCCATCTTGATTCCAAACTTTTCATTTCTTTTTCCCGCTTTCTGCGTGTTTCTTTTCAAATCTACATTTCCAGCAAAAAAAAGTTGCTTTTAAAAGACAAATTGTTTTAAAAAAAAAGTTAATTAATTTGTAAATCTTTTGTCTAACCTCTAGAACTTTCCTAGCTTTCACCGTTTTCCCAAGCCTCAAAGCCTGGGCATCTGTTGACCAGCCATGCCCGAGCTAGGCGCCTCCCGTTGCGATCGACAAAAGGCCAGCGATCGCCGCCATCTTTGTGAAGGCTGGAGGGGGGCGGGCCTGAGCAGAGCGTCGCCACCACCGCCATCTTAGCAAAGGCGGGCGGGGCGGGAGTCAGCGTCCGCGTCATCTTCCGCCCGGAGCGTGACTTGAGTCCGGCCGGGCCTCACGTGGTAGGTTGCGCCTCTCTGGTCTTGAAGCCGGCTCGGACGGGGAGCGGGGCTTGGGAAGGCGGAGCTCCGGAGAGCGTGAGGGCGGGGCTCCGGAGAGCGTGAGGGCGGGGCTCCGGAGAGCAGGAGGGCGGGGCTCCAGAGAGCAGGAGGGCGGGGCTCCAGAGAGCAGGAGGGCGGGGCTCCAGAGAGCAGGAGGGCGGGGCTCCAGAGAGCAGGAGGGCGGGGCTCCAGAGAGCAGGAGGGCGGGGCTCCAGAGAGCGGGAGGCCGGTGCTCGGGCTGAGCCATGTCAGTGCATGGGGCGGCACGGAGCTCCGCGGAGCGATCGGGTCTGCTAGCTCCCCCCCTCCCTTTCTCCCCCCACACCCCCCCTCCCCTCCCCTCTTCCTCCGCCCCTCCCCCTCTCACCCTTCCCCTCCCCCCTATCCCCCCACACCCCCTCCCTCCCCACAACCCCCCTCCCCTCCCCATTCCCCTCTCCCCCACATTCCCCCCTCTGCCCTTCCCTCCCCTCTCCCCTCCCCCCTCTCCCCCCTCCCCCTCCCCTCCCCCCCACCACCACCCCCTCAACCCCCCCAGTCACTCTCTCTCTTCCCCCCAGTCGCTCTCTCTCTTCCCCCCCCAGTCGCTCGCTCTCTCTCTCTTCCCCCAGTCGCTCGCTCTCTCTCTCTCTTCCCCCCAGTCGCTCGCTCTCTCTCTCCCCCCGTCGCTCGCTCTCTCTCTCTCCCCCCCAGTCGCTCGCTCTCTCTCTCTCCCCCCCCAGTCACTCGCTCTCTCTCTCTCTCCCCCCCAGTCGCTCGCTCTCTCTCTCTCCCCCCCAGTCACTCGCTCTCTCTCTCTCCCCCCCCAGTCACTCACTCTCTCTCTCTCTTCCCCCCAGTCGTTCACTCTCTATCTCTCTCTTCCCCCCAGTCGCTCTCTCTCTCTCTTCCAACAACAACATTCCCTCAAAAATCCCCTCGGCACCGCCGGGCATCTATCTATATATATATAAAAGAGCTCTTTTGTCTGTCTGTCTGTCCGTTCTCTATACGTTCGAAAGTTATAGAGCGTACCTACACGCGCGTCACATCAAAAGAAAGCTTACGATTACGGACCGGTCATAGGCATATTTACGTTTCGGCCAGACAAAAATTGCGGCGATCGGGGGCCGCTTGTTGACAGGGGCCAGGAGGTGCCTAGCTGGGGCATGGGTGCGGAGGAGAGGCCGAGGCTTCGAGGCCTACCTGGAAAAACGGGGAAAGGTAGGAAAATTAATGAGATTATATAAAAGATTTAGAAAGTAATTAACTTTTTTTTAAAACAATATTTAAAAGCAACTCTTCACTCTCTCTCTTCCCCCAGTCGCTCTCTCTCTCCCCCCCCGTCGCTCTCTCTCTCTTCCCACCAGTCGCTCTCTCTCTTCCCCCAGTCGCTCTCTCTCTTCCCCCCAGTCGCTCTCTCTTCCCCCCAGTCGCTCGCTCTCTTCCCCCCAGTCGCTCTCTCTCTTCCCCCCAGTCGCTCTCTCTCTTCCCCCCAGTCGCTCTCTCTCTTCCCCCAGTCGCTCTCTCTCTTCCCCCAGTCGCTCTCTCTCTTCCCCCCCAGTCGCTCTCTCTCTTCCCCCAGTCGCTCTCTCTCTTCCCCCCAGTCGCTCTCTCTCTTCCCCCCAGTTGCACTCTCTCTTCCCCCCAGTCGCTCTCTCTCTCTCTTCCCCCCAGTCGCTCTCTCTCTCTCTTCCAACCAGTCGCTCTCTCTCTCTCTTCCAACAACAACATGCCCTCAAAAGATCCTCAGCACCGCCGGGCACTCCAGCTCGTCTATATATATAAATAAAAGAGCTCTTCTGTCTGTCTGTCTGTCTGTCTGTCTGTCTGTCCATTCTCTATACGTTCGAAAGTTATAGAGCGTACCTAGACGCGCGTCACATCAAAAGAAAGCTTACGATTATGGACCGGTCATAGGCGTATTTTCTTTTCCGTCAGTCAAAAATCGTGCCCACGGTATCCAAAAAACGTTCAAAATTCCGCTCATTAAATGGGAAAGTTCCGCTCATTTGCTCATTAGCATTGAGAGTGATGTGAAGGTTGACCAATCGTACGGTCGAGCGACCTGACAGTTGACCGACGGTTGTCCAATCGCTGCGTCACGGGGGCGGGTTCATTGCGCGGGCGGGCCATCCTACAGTTGAGTGTTGAGTGACAGGATGATTGACCAATCCTACAGTTCAGTGACCTGATGGTGACCAATCGGTGCATGTGTGGGCGGGCCTTATCATTCTGAACCGAGGTGAGTAGCCGCCATCTTGATTCTTCACGATTTTTTTCCCCACACTTTCTGTGTCTTTATTTTTCCCACTTTCTCTGTGTACCCCGTTAGGTTCTTTTGTACAGTTGTCTTCTTAGCTATGGGGTGCTTCAAAACTTGAACTTTAATATTTAGGAATCTCTTTATTGTAGTGGATGCGTGAAGCCGCGGCCTAGCAGCGCGGGAAGCCTGGGCCTCAAGTTCAGCGCTCCGCTCTAACCGCCGCTGTCCCCCCCTCCTCCTCACCCTCGCGCAGGTGGGACTCGGGGCTGCTCTCCGCCCGCTGCAGGCAGGCCTGAAGCTCAAAAGAATTCTCTCTCTCCTCTTCCCTCTCTCTCTCCTTCTCCTCTTCCCTCTCTCCCTCTCCTTCTCTCTCTCCTCTTCCTCTCTCTCTCCTTCTCTCTCTCTACTTCTCCCTCTCTCTCTACTTCCCCCTCTCTTTCTTGCCGTGAGTGCGGGGCCGGCAAAACCGGCGCTTTTCAAACAGCTGTCCCCGATCGCAATCGGACACGGGAGTCTGCAGCCCGGCCAACCGGGTCCAAAGGCCCGCTGCGTTCACCAGCAGGAACCCCGGGCTCGCTTCGGAGCGCTGGGCACCCGGCCTCCCGTTGTCGGACTGACTCCATTCTGCTACCGAGGTAAGTCCGGCCGGGCCTGAGGCGCTAGCAAGGGTGAGGGGAGGCAGGGAGAGAAAGGAAAGGAGGGAGAGGAGAGGGAGAGAGGGAGTGGGAGTGTGTGAGGGGAGAGGGGGAGTGTGTGTGTGAGGGAGAGGGGGAGTGTGTGTGTGAGGGAGGGGGGGAGTGGGGTGTATGTGTGTGAGGGAGGGGGGGAGTGTGTGTGTGTGTGAGGGAGGAGGAGTGTGTGGTGTGAGGGGGAGGGGGGGAGTGTGTGTGTGAGGGAGGGGGGAGTGTGTGTGAGGGAGGGGAGTGTGTGTGTGAGGGAGGGAGTGTGTGTGTGAGGGAGGGGAGTGTGTGTGTGAGGGAGGGGGGGAGTGTGTGTGTGAGGGAGGGGGGGAGTGTGTGTGTGTGTGAGGGAGAGGAGTGTGTGTGTGAGGGAGGGGGGAGTGTGTGTGTGAGGGAGGGGGGAGTGTGTGTGAGGGAGGGGAGTGTGTGTGTGAGGGAGGGGAGTGTGTGTGTGAGGGAGGGGAGTGTGTGTGTGAGGGAGGGGGGGAGTGTGTGTGTGAGGGAGAGGGGGGGAGTGTGTGTGAGGGAGAGGGGG